>NC_056743.1:866872863-867240363 GCF_019279795.1 Protopterus annectens
CTTACTCATGGCTAAATCCTCGTGCAAAGAAGTTAATACTTTAAGCCAAAAGTTAGGTACTGCATCTAGGCCTGGGGTTTTCCAGTTAGAGGCTTTTCTCAACTTTGTTTCAATCTCTATGGTTGTTATTTCATCCCATTTCATATCCTGTACCTTTAAACTTCTTATTCTTTCTTTTACTTCTTCTATCCATTTAGCATCTTTGTTATGTTCCACAGGATCTTCATAGATACTTCTCCAAAATGTACTTACTTCCTCTTTTTTTGGCGGTCTTTCAATTCCTTTTACCTTATCTCCCAATTTTCTATAAAACTTTTTTGGGTCATCAATAAATTGCTTATTTTGTGCTTTTCCCTTATATTTATCGTCGTATCTTCTAAGTCTTTCTGCCTGTATAGTAATTTTTAGTTTATCTCTAATAGTGCATAATAGATACTGGTCTGTTCTAATACTGTGCGCATTGCTTTTATCACATCTATCTTTCTTAGTATTTTTGTTGATATATTCCCTCTTCTATAATCTTCTAACAATGACACCTTGTCTTAGCTGCTTTATAGTTTTCTCTATTCGATATTTCCATGATGGTATTCACTTTTGCCCCCCCTTTTCCCTCGCTACCCTGTGTTCCTGTGGTAGAACTTTATCAGTTATTAATTTAGTAGCACAGTAATATATTTTGTTTACTTTGGTTATATTGCATGGATCTCTATGGACGGTCCTAATTACTGTGTTCATTTGTTTTATCAAGCGTCTGACTTTTGGGGTTTTATTAACCTTCTGCAGTCTGTTTCTCTCATTGATCTTGCTTCATCTATTAAATCAAGCAACTCTTCTCTTAACTCATTTTCTTCCATACGGAGGGCACATCCCTTGTTTTCAATTTCCTGCAGGCATTCTATAGAAAGTTCTATAGCATCTTCTTGTGGTACATTCTCTTCAATTTCATCCTGTCTCATCTGCTGTTCTGTCATATGGGAACTCACTCTCCTATCGCTCCTCAACACTGACTGCATCAGAGTTTCCATAGTTTACTGTTCATTTCCTTGCTGTCTAGCTTCAAATGAACATTTATACTGGTTTCCTGTGGAAGGCTCCAAAATATCTTGATATGGCACCTGACCAATTGCTTCCTGTTCCACTGGTTTCCCCTTAATTGGGATATCCATTGCTCTAGCCTGTCGTGGTGCTTTCTGTATTTGATTTACTGCAGCTGTTCCATAACCTCAGTTTTTATTTATTTGACGTCTCCATTACTAATCTCATTTTCTACTTTTCCTCTTAGTCTTATTTTTTGTATTGTAAAGTTTTCCATATCTGGATTCCTTTCCCCTACATTTTTTCTTCAAATATCTTTGGTGCTGCTCATTTTGTACTGGTTAGTTTTGCTTTCTCCTTTGCATAAATATTGCACCATATCAAATCTCTCTTTCTTTCCCATGTCCATATTTGTTTTATATTTTTCAAATATCTCTAGGTTTTGTTTATATTTTCGCACTTCCTCTGATGCTTTTTTTCCAAACAGATATCTACATACTGTTTTTCAAAAATCTGTTCCATTAATGAACACAAATTTTTATTTGAAGCTTCTGACAGTTTTTCCTGCAGAAGTACTTTTCCTCTAATTTCTTTCAATCGTTTTGTATATCTTGTGTCTGGAAATTCAGGGCTTTTTACATAATAGTAACAATACATAATTTCTTTCTTATCCTCAATAGTCCACGCTCTCGTCTTTATGGCTCTTTTTTGGCCAATCAATTTTTATTGTTTTGTGGACTGCTACTTCCTTCTACAACAGGGGGGCCCCCATCCACCCCCTGAGCCTGGCCTGGCCCCATTGTAGGAATGCTGCCATATTTTGAGGATTCTACACCATTAATGCCAGTCCTGGCACCAGTATGCCTACCAGGATCGGGCACTTTTTTATCCAGGGTCTTGTGCACCCAGACATCTTTTTTTTATTTTTGATTTACTTCTGTCCATGGTATATGCTATATAAATACAGTCTATATATCAATGTCGCCTTGGTGAGATTTTGTGAAAAACAGGGTACACCTCGCGAAGGTACTCACCAAGACTGGAGGATGAATTCAATTTCAGCACTACTACTCCCCTTTGCTTGCTGACTTTTCATTTCTCCATCAGGGCCCCCCTACTGTAGCACTGAGGGACCACTCATGAGGCATTAGAACTGATTTGCTGCACCTTTCCACTGACTCATCCTGGAATGTGCAATGTCAAAAGAAAATGCTGTGATCATCTTACCCACCGCCACACTCTCATGGCCTCTCTGCACAGGGGATATGATCTGGTTCCCCCCCTGCTTGCTGATGTCCCAGACTACTGACACGTCACAGTGAACCATGACCACACCTACAGAAGGCAGTCCAGATGGGTCTGCAGTTCTAGGAAAATTGCTCTCATCTCCAGGATGCAGGTGAAGGTTGGTCACCAAGCCAGTGCAGATTCCTTGGACCATTTTCCCCTCAAAATGCCTCTTGAACACAGATGTCCACGGTAACCATTGTCACTGGAGAGAGAAGGATGAATGGTCGCCCTACAAGAACTGTAAGAGACTCTAGCCACCAGTTTAGGTGCTGTCTGCAAAATGACAGGCAGACTGTGTGCTCACAGCATTGGAGATTAAAGATCATTGCACACTGAGTCCATTGTAGTACCCTCATTTAAAGCTGTGTGCAACAGATTAAGAGGATAGAAGATTGCATCAATCAGAACCTTGTTTAAGGAGATACCAAAGTACTGGCAAAACTAAAGTAATCTCTGGTAGCACTGAGTGACTCCCTTTGTTGAAGCAAATACGAGGCAATTATCCTGACACAGGAATATACAAATTCCTTTTTTAGTCACAGATGAGCTGCTACTACTGGCATTCACTTGGTAAACACCCAAAGGATGGCTATGGTGCATCTGAAAAGAAAGGCACAAAACTGGTAGTGACTGGCTCCCAGCTTGAAGTGTAAATACCTCCTGTAGTTTCTGGTGACGGACATGGAGATGAGTCCCGAAGGTCTGTTAAACATAGCCAGTCATTTGCCTGCATACAGGATAAACAGCCTGCACTGTGACAATCCTGAACTGGATCATTTTTGTGTACTGATTTAGGCTTCTTAGATCTAGGAGTAGCCCGAGGTTCTTCATTTTCTTTGGAAGTGAAAAGAATCTAGACAAAACTAGGTCTCTTTCTGGTCTATTGGGACCTCTTAGACAATATTTTTTCTAAGAAAGTAGTAATGTCTTTCTGTTGCTCTGTGCTGGTGGGGTGGAATACCTGGGAGAGGCACAGTGTGTTTGGGGATTGAAAACATAATTATATCCTGCACATGCTACTCCTCATCCACTGGTCTTGTGTGATTGGCCATCTATGTA
Source organism: Protopterus annectens (assembly GCF_019279795.1). Taxonomy (NCBI): domain Eukaryota; kingdom Metazoa; phylum Chordata; order Ceratodontiformes; family Protopteridae; genus Protopterus; species Protopterus annectens. The sequence continues at coordinate 866,876,248 of NC_056743.1, forward strand.
TTTAATTGAAGAGATAATCACACCCAGACTGCCTCCAGAGGGGAGCAGCTGGGTGAACCTTCAAGGACACTGAGGTCACTTTCCAAAAAAGGGACTTTGAATCCTTGGTTCTAAAGATTACCCCTAACCCCAGAGTGGTGTTCAAAATGTTCTTGCCTTCCTGCTTACTTTTCTGAAGCTTTTCCTTGACTTTCTGTCCAAACAGTAGGAATCTGCCATTGGAGCCATTAATGAAGGATGCCCTAAAGTTGTCAGTACAAATCAGAGTTAAAGCCAAGCATGGCACCTTGTGGTTATGCCTACTGCTGCTCTCACTGCTTCATCAGCTGCATTCTGTAAAAAGTCTCATGGAAAAATTGGAAATGGTAAGCATTATGGTTGCCTGAGATTCTCTTTCCTAAACAATGGCGTGGCCCACTTCCTCAAAAAGTCCAATGTTTATTCAGCTATATCTTTTTGAAAGAGAACCATATGAGTAACATAATTTAGCACCCTTGGGGCAAACATGCCTGAAGTATAAACTTGCTTCCACATTCTGCCCACTGATTGAGACTCCATTGTGAAGACGGACAGCAGTGCCATCAGACAGCTTCTCTCTTGGTGGCTGCTGCTACAAAGTATTAATCAGAGTGTCCTTACTTCAATGTTGCCTTTTCTTAGGGGGGCATAGAATTTTACCTGGATTTCTAGATATATATCCAATAACACTGGGCTCCTGCCAAACCCTCAATGCTACCATATCCATCATGTGGTCAAGGGGCATACCACATATGAGGTAGCTAGGGCACATCTGAAGGCTTGCCCAGGAAGGGTGGGAGTTGTAAGGCCAAGCTCCCATCTGCTGCATCAATTCAAATAACTCACTAAATCTGATGCCTTCTGGAAAGGATTGTGGGGAAACCTCCTATTCATCCAAGTCAATGTTACATGTAAGGTACTCCATTGGGGAGTCAATGTACCTCCTTTTGAACATTCATTTTCATGGAAGGTTTGGTGGAGTTATCTGAATCCCTAGAATTTTGCATGAGTCTCCTCAGTAGGATGGATAAAATGTGATTACTACAACAGTGAAACACGAAGAACATCAGCTCATACTACTAATAGCAAAACTTGGACCAATGAAGGAGCTTCAGGTGGAGATAGTTGGTCAACCTGATTTTCCCTGGATACAGAGCAATACCTATTTTGACCTGGCTTCAGGAAGACCCTCATCACTTTGTCTCAAACCAAATCCAAACTGCTTCAAAAGGACTTGCGCAGACCTAACAGATGTAAGAAGAGGGTGGTGGGACAAGAATCTGAAGAGCTCGCGTTTCTGATAAATAACTACTGGAAACTTTGGGGACTTCTCCAATATTACAATACCATCCACGATGCATGATACAATAGCATTCCACTCTATGAATGATGTGCACTGATCACCATAACAAATGTGGCTGTAAAAGGTCTGGGCAAAGAGATTTTGCTGGCGATGCAACACTCTAGTCCTCAGTCTTTCTTTTGCCCCTCACTTTTGGGCTTATCTTTGTCTTCGTCTTTACTTTTGTTTGTTCATTAGAAGGTAGCAACATTTTTAAAATTAACTTATTTGTGTGTTCCTGAAATGAATGCGTGTCAAAGCCTCAGTAAATGTCACTGGCCACTGGTTTTCCATCACCAGACACACCATAAAGAGGTTGAGGATATCCTAACAAAGAATTTTGGTGAAACATCACCCACACTCTTTGAAGCTCTCATCCATTACTTAAATTAGTAGTAAAGAATAGTTGGTAAAATGCTACCATAATCACAGATAAGTACTGTGAGGTACATGCAATGTCACACACAGAACTAGTCCAGCGTCGGTCATAAAGTGATGTTCAGTATAAAGCAGATGTTGGCACATACCAAACCTCAGAACTGAATGCCCCAGAAAGAATCCAGCCTGAGGAAAAACACAACCAGCAATCAGGCAAGTGTCAGGGGGAAGGTGGGGGGAAAGAATACTGAAACATAGAGAAGGACATCTATGGTTATGGTAAGATTTTACACAACAATTCTGTGTCTTTCTATTCATATATTACAGTATTCATAATGAGAGGGAGAAACTACAGTTCTGTGCACTTACCATAAATGTAGATGTTAGAGTGTATTCACTGTTGCAGTCATCACATTTGTGTTATCCCTGCCAGGGTAGCCCTCGGTCGGCCTGAATACCAGAGGCTTAGTATTTCTGCATCAGTTGCTGTTGCTTCAGAACTGATGTCAGGTCATCAGTAGTATAAAGTAAGACAGACAAAGCAATTACATCAGTTTTTCTTGCCCTGTCAGGAGTCCCCAAGTGGGAGCCAGGTTATGGTGGAAGAACCCTACCAGTAGAAAGTAAACATCAAAATGTTCTTTGTAAGGAGAGAGAGAAAGAAAAGGGGGATGGAGCAGAGAGGGGTTGCATGTCTTCATATTCAGAACCATCACAGTCATCAGACTCCTGTTCAGACAAAACTACTGGGGACAGATCTCTTTTCCTTTTGGTAGCATGGCTTCCCCTGATCAGCATGATAAGGTCTTCCACCATTTTAAGCATTTGAGATTGAGGCAAGGAAGCAGGTGTCCGAGATTGGGTTGTCGGTTTCTTCGGTGTGGTTCGTACACTGGGCCTTGGAAACTCGTCAGTTTTCAAAAGAATGGCAGACCCGAAAGAAGTTGTCGGTTTGTGTCGGGAATCGGTAGTGCAAAGTACTTCCTTGGAAGCCGGTGCCTGCTCAGCAGCTCCAGACCCATCCAAGGGTGAAAACCGCAGGATCCTTAGTTGAAGATGAGTTTTCCAGCATACCGGACTCCGAAAGGGTCTCAGTAGTGGCCAGCGAATCCAGAGAAGCAGGCATCAGGGATTGCGAAAGCACCTCACTGAGGACCGGAGAACTAACAATTAGCTTAACAGAAGCGTTGTAGGTATTTTTGGACCTGTGTGATCAGTCTCTGTCTTTATCCTTACGTTTTTTCAGAAGATCTGCTGTCCGATGGCTTACCGAAGCCATATTGGAATTCAAGGACTGTAAGCGAAAATATCTTGCTACAATAAGGGCCCGACAATGTATAGTTCGGGTGTTAAAGCACAAAGGCGACAGTGAGGAATGTCGTGGTCTGAGCCTAAGCAAGTGACTCTGTAAAAATGAAAGTCTTGGTGTGGTATTTGCTTTCACAGGTGAGACAATTGTTAACGTTTTCTGACTTTGGTTAGTGCAAGAAAAAAGGATCCCCAATGAGGTACTTAGCTTTAGATGACTTCAGCTTCAATTCGGAAGACGAAACTCAGGTAGTGGATGACCGGCACTCATGCAAACTGCTTCTGCTTAGGGCTCCTCGGCAAGAAAGACCGATGTAATGGCGTCGGCTGCCTTACTTTATATTACTGACAACCTGACATCAGTCCTGAAGCGACAGCAACCCAACGCAGAAATACTAAACCTCTGGTATTCGGGCTGGCTGAGGGCTACCCTGGCAGGGATAACCCAAATGTGATGACTGCAACAGTGAAACACGAAGAACATCACCAAAGCTTATGCAGGAAGAGGACTGGGTGGAGGGGCAGTAGCACTCTCTACAAACCCCTGCAAAACAGCCCTAGCAAAACCAGCTCTAGAAATGGAGATACCATCCAACTTGTAGTGTTTTGTGAAAGTGTGAATAGAAGACCAGGTAGCTGCTTCTAATATAGGGGAAGTGTCCAGACCTTTGAAGGAAGCACCTGAATAGGACACAGCTCTAGTGGAATGAGCCTTTACTGGTGATGCAGGAGTTTTTCCATGAAACACAAAGGAAATGTTTTTTTTAGAAATCCAAGAGGAGATAGTCTGCTGGGAAACAGTCCTGTCCAAGGTCCTAAGATGATTTATTTATTTATTTGATATTTGTTAACTGGGTTGGTCTGACTGGGCAAAATTCCTTTTTTCAGCAGAGACCAGAGGAGAAAAGCTCCAGTATTACAATGCATAGATAGGAAATGAAAAGGTGATCAGATTTCTTAAGCTTGAGTTTGTCTAAATGAAACATAAGCTGTCTATGCATATCCAAGGTGTATAAAATTCTCTCGCTAGAGGATTGTGGACATGGAAAAAAGGTGGGCAGATTAATGGACTGATTAAGTGGCAACTCATTCATCACCTTTGGAATAAAGGAGGGATTGGTGTGCAAGGAAACCCCATCCCTGTGGAAAACAGTAAACGGGAAGACACAAAAGTGCCTGAAATTCTGAGAACCTTCTGGCTGAAGTGATGGCCACAAGAATGGTTTTCCAAGTGCAATGCTGAAGAGAAGAAACTGCTATTTCAAAAGGGGGCAAATAAAGTTTCTCTAGAACAAAATTTAGAGTAAAATCCTTTCCCTATTTGTGAAAGTGGAATCTCCTAAATGGTATCCCGAGAAAGAAGGCTTTGAATGATTTAGGGAAAGAATTCCAACTGTTCTTTTGGGTGTTACGGAATACTCCTGAAGGAAGGAGGAGTCGTCGTCTTCCACTCCATGAAGTAACCTTAGAGAATAATGGAGAGGACCCAAGAGCACTGGGTGAATTCTTTCTAAGCAGGGAGAGACAGAGAATGTAATAAAAGAGTGGTGTGACTGCAAAGAGGATGGTAGTCGCAGATTACCTAGCTTACTCAGAAAGGGCTGTTTCTGAGCAGCAGGAGTAGAAGAGGAGAACTTGGCGAGTATTGCTTTCTGGCACCTCTTTTACCTCTTTAGGAAGGCGGTTTAGATGGGTTCCTAGCAAAGGAAGTTTAAGAGGGGTAGTTTTTCTGAAACTGGAGAATTGGTGACACAAAAATGTGGTTGAGGTCTTTACCCTTTTCTTGTAAGGACTTAAAAAATTCTGTAGCAGAAGTATCAAACAAGGTCTAAGGGTCTAGTGGTGCAGCCATAATTTTAACCTTTACGTCATCTGGTAAGGGCTGTAGTCTCAGCAGTGCCTCCTGAGGACAGAGCCAGAAGCAGCAGCTCTGGCAGATGCCTCCACTGCTTCATAGCTACACTTAATAGAATGACATGCCACCTGCACAGACGAGTTAAGAATGGCGGCTAACAGACTTACAAGGAGAATGAAGAAGCTCTGAAATTAGCTTAACGGTGTCAGAGGAGGGCTAAAGAACATTTAGCAACATGCGTCTGGTAATTTATGGCTCTGAAGGCCAATGTGGCAGATGTATACACTTTCTTCCCCAAACTCTCCATGACTTTACTCTCCTCGTCAGAGGGGAAAAGGGAAGTAGAAGGCAACATCTTACAAGCCTTACTAGAAGTCACAGAAATTGTTGCTAGGTCAGCAAAGAGGTATTTAAATAGAAATTTGCAATCCTCTGGCACCTTGTAAAACCTGTCTAGCCTTTTGGGGCAGGAGGCTGGGAGCCAGGACACTTAGAGGCTGCACAGAAAGCATCCAAAAAGTTGGCAGCACAGTGGGAACTGCAGATGGAATGGGAAGTCCATCTGTAGAAGGTCATACATCTTATTTGAATTTCTGACACCAGAGAGCAAATCCCATTTAAAGAACTTCCTCATTTTATCTATGGTTTCTCCAAAGGTAATATCCTCCCCTGGAGAGTCTGTGCCATTTGATTCCTCTTCAGGGGAAGCAAATCCTAAGGGAGATGAAATCTGGACAGAGTATGCCAAGGATTCATCTAATAAGTTGAGGTCCTATGGGGGTGTTAGACCACTGATGGGGAATGCAGGGAGAAGGTCCCCTTGAGGGACACTGCACATTTTTTGCACTACAGGGGAGAAAGTTGGAGATTTTGTGTGAAAGCTGGAGGTGGCTGCTACCTGCACCTTAAACAGTGGAGTAAGAGGAACCAGCATCATGCAAAGATGAAAAGAATGGACATGGGGGCAGAGATGGGGTCCCATTCTTGGTAAGACGCCCAAATGGAGAAACATCTCTCCCTGCTCTTGCAGATCCTGCAAAAGCTTCTTTCAGAGAAGCTGACAGAATCTGGAATAGTCTTTGAAAAAGAGCAGGAATAGAGGCCATTACTGGAATTGGAAAAATCAAACATATCAATTGTTTTTACCTTGCTTGTCTCAAGGGGAAGGATTTGAATTAACAAAACACTCGGCTGCAGTTGGATTATTCAAAAGTTATGTACTTACATTAATAACAGATCTGTGCTGTCTGCTGCCATCCTTCCTCAATGGATGGTTTTTGGATCAGATTTGGATCCAACTTTTGGCCACTCTCAGATGTGCATCCAGTGCTCAGGCTCCTTCCCTTGCACACAACCCCAGCAATGACAGATACTGCAGATTGAGTTTACCTCTACATCAAAATAAAGGAACTTGCTCCCTCATCTACAGGATTAAAATTCCCCTAGTAGAACAAAACTAGAAGCCAATCCAAGAGTTTGAAGAGTACATAAGCATGCCAAAGTAATCCATAACAGTCACTGTGGGGGAATTCATCCTCACAGGACTCATCTTCATCAGATGAGTCTCCAACTCTAATTCTCTTCTGTGGAGAAGCCAGAGAAAAGGGGTGGGGGAGAAAGACCTCAGTAGATTGTCTCAGGGCCATAAAGGCATTAAACAGCCTTTGTAAGAAAGCTTGCCAACCAGCAGAGTGATCCTGGGAAACAAGAAAAGAATGATTAGTATTTTGCTACTTCTTGTGTGAGAGATCCATGTGGTGGAAGGAGAAGGGACCTGATGTCGGCCTATATTCTATAATATTGCTCAGGACATCTTTGCACACAATTTGAGGAATGCCATGTGGGCCCTTCACCAACATTGAGCCTGGGTTCCCCCCTACATCCTCACCGGAAGTCTATGTATCCCCAGAGGATGTGCTAGTAGGATCCTTCACGGCCTCTACTTCAGTACCAGCCGAAGAATCACCTACTGACTTCAAAATGGTCTCCGGGCCGAGAGATCCAGAATTGGAGAAGCAGCAGGTAACTCGGACCTACATTTCTTGGCCTTCTTAACTGACTCATCTGAAGGGCTTGACGTACCTTCCATGGCGTCATGTGCTAAGCGCTTTAGGTACTGGTTCTCTAAATACAGACGTAGGGAAGATAGGCTCTTGAGGACAAAGGCCTTGTAAATTGCACAGGAGGTATAGTCGTGGTTAGGGCCTAGGCAAAAAAGACACAGATCGTGCGAATCTTTATGTGGAATTTACCTTCCACACTATACCAAAATAAAGGAGATTTCTCCCTCATCTACAGGGTCAAAATTCCCAAATGGCTTAGTGGTTAAGGTCTTCGCCTCCCATGCACAAGGTTCGATCCTGACCTACGACCAAATGCATGTTTGGAGTTTGCATGTTCTCCCTGTGTCTCCGTGGGGTTTCTCCCATGTCCGAAAAACATGCTGAGTGTTTCCATCTCAAACTCACCAATAAATGAAGTTGTGGGCAGCAGCACAGACTCTACATGGTGCCCTATAGGGGGAAGAGTTGCACAGACCAACTGCTTTGGGCATCTACTGTGGTGTGCAGTATCCTCAAAATATGAGAGCACAGATCACATACTGCATACTGTGGCAGGGCTAGCCACTCAATGGTGTAAAATATGGCTCTAGGTGATTTGGTCATGTTGACTAATGTCGCCAGAAATGGGCATGGATAGTTACCGGTGATAAGTCTAGTCTGACTTATGCCAGGGACCTGTGCTAAAGGTGGGAGGGGTATATGTGGCCCTATTGGACAGTGTGTGCCCACCATAAAGCCCAGCAGCCCTGGGTCAATAAGCTACTGGATGGCCAGTATCTAGTTGCCCAGCCTGGGTTACCTGGGACAGCTCTGCTGAGCGAAAAGCTGGACATAAATCCAACCAAACTGCCAAACATGAACTGAGAATTGCTGCACGTAATGTAGGTTCACTGACAGGATGCAGCTTGGAAGTGGATGACATGATGAAACAGAGGAGGCTGGACATCCTATGTACCCAGGAGATGAGATGGAAGGACATGCAGCAAAGCCACTTGGCTTGGGATCCAGAGTCTACTACTCAGGTGGAGGGCAGGCTGGAAATGGTGTAGGAACTGTGATGAAAGAGAGGTATCAGAAGGCAGTAAGGGATATCATCAGAATTAATGACAGACTCATGGCAGTCAGACTCCAGTGTAATGATAAGGCAGTGTTCATAATCTCAGCCTATGCCCCACAGCAGGGTTGTGATAGTGAGGAAAAGAGTGCATTCAGACAGCAGTTGGAGGACCTACTAGATAAAGCAGGACAACATAATTGGTGATGATAATGGGTGACTTGAATGCACATATCGGGACAGTCAGAACATATGAGGACTGCCCGAGTCCACATGGGTGGGGTAAGAGGAATAAAGAAAGAGAAGCCATTCTAGACATCTGCCTGGCAAATGGCTTGATAGTAGCCAACACATGGTTCAGAAAGAGAGACGGTCACAAGATCACATACAAGAGTAGTCAACATGCAACTCAGGTAGACTTCCTCCTAGTAAGGAAAAGGCACTGGGGCAGAATTCATGATTGCAAAGTCATTCCCAGTGGAATGGTCAGCCCACAGCATAAACCACTAGTTCCCCCAATCATCTGCAAGCAGTGGTCAAAGAAGGCTCTAAGGTCAACAAAGACCAGGCTGAAGATCTGGAAGTTGAATGGAGAGAAAGTACAACAGTTCAAGGAATTACTTGGGGCTCTAGCACCACAAGAGGAGGAGGAAATAGGTAAGAAAGGCAGCGCCTAAAAACAGCATGTGTTAGGACTACAGAAAAGATACGTGTCCGAGCCAGGTATGGAAATAAGGTACATAAGGAAAGCTGGCGGTGGAATGCAGAAGTCCTGGAATTTGTCAAAAGAAAAAAAAAAGGAGTGCAGGAAGAAATGGGAGACAGAAAAGACTGACCAGGCTAGGAAGGACAACTGGTTGGCTAACAAAGAAGCTAAGAAAGAAGTTGCAATAGCAAAGAATAGGGCATCAGAGGCACTGTACCAACTTCTGGAAAGTGACTCAGTAAGGGGCACAAAGAAACTATATCAGGTTGCAAGGCAAAGACAGAAAGATAAAGATAAAGCAGCTAGTCAGATACCCTTCATAAGGGATGCCTACAACATCCTGCTCTCCAGCCCAGAGGACATCAAATGCAGATGGAAGGAGTATTTCCAGCAGCTTCTGAATGAAGAAAACCCCACAGAAGCTGTACTGTCCCAGAAACAGCCTATGATGAGAGAAGAGGAGGAGCCCACCCCTAAAAGAAGTAAGAACAGCACTAAGGAAGTTGAAGTCAGGGAAAGCAGCAGGCTCAGATGAGGTCACAGCAGATACGATAAAGATGCTGGGTGAGATACGGGAGAAATGGCTCCTGAGGGTACTAACAGCAGTGCGGAGAAAAAGGCCTATCCCAAATGACTGGAGAATAAGCATACTCGTGCCAGTGTACAAGAACAAAGGGGACATCCACAATTCTGGGCAGTACAGAGGCATCAAAGTTCTAGACAGGGTGACTGATAAACAGATCTGCAGAGTAGTAGAATGTAAGATGGGAGATGAGCAGTTTGGATTCAGATCAGGATGCAGCACAACTGACCCGATGTTTGCACTGAGACAGATACTTGAGAAGAAGCTAGAAATGAGGAGAGAATCCAACTGGGCATTCCTAGACTTGGAGAAAGCATATGACAAGGTCCCAAGAAAGCTGATCTGGGCAGTACTGTGGTGGTTTGAAGTCCCAGAAACATTGGTAGAATTAGTGCAGGCTATCTACAAGGACCCAATGATTCAAGTATGGACAGTGTTCAGCCTCTCAGAGGGGTTCCCAGTGAGTGTACATCAGGGTTCAGCTCTGAGCCCACTGCTGTTCATACTGGTGATGGACTACATTAGCAAACAGATTGGGGGGGACTGATCAACAAAGCTGCTATATGCAGACGATGTGGCAGTACAGGCAGACTCTGAGCTAGAACTTCAGCAAAGGATAGGAGAATGGCATGCAAATCTGAAGGCACATGGAATGAAAATAAGCATAGATAAACGGTGGTAATGGCAGTGAATTGGGGGAATCAGAAAAAGCTGAGAATAGAGATAAAAGGGAAGATAGTGAAACAGGTAAACAGCTTCAAGTATCTTGGAGGAGTAGTTGAGGAGAAGAGTAGTCTGAATGAAGAGGTCAAAGCTAGAATCAGAGGGGCTGCAGCCAACTGACATAGAGTATCCGGTATAGTCTATGACAGAAGAATGCCAAAGAAGCTGAAAAGTAAGGTGTACAAGACAGTGGTGCGACCAGTACTACTGTATGGTATAGGAACCTGAGCAGTAAAGGCAGAACAGTTGAAGAAGCTACAGGTGATGGAAATTAAGTGCCTGAGAAAGGTCACAGGATGCACACACTAGGACAGACGAAGAAATGAAGACATAAGAGCAAAAGCCAAAGTAGCTCCAATTCCAGAAAAGATCAGAGAGCAAATTATGGTGGTTTGGGCACATGTGTAGAAAAGCAGAAGACAATCTAGTGAGGAAGGTTTGGGACAGACAGAAAGAAGGTAAGAGGAAGCGAGGATGTCCATAAAGAGGTGAATGGATAGTGTGAAAGAAGATCTGCGAGTCAGGCATGAGTGTTGAAGGCAGGAGTGTGGCACTGAATCGAGAGAGTTGACTACAGTTAACATGATACCCCGAGACTCCATGAAGAAAAATGGGAAAAAGGGGGCCCGATGATGATTGACACTTGCCCTTCCTAGTTAACATGTAACCTCAACCACAACAGTAGCACAATAAAAATAAGAAAAAAAAAAAAAAAAAACAACAGGGCACTTATCCAGATCAGAATCCGCAACTTCGCTGATGAGCAAACAACCAGAGAAACGTTCTGACGGGTGGTAGAAAAGTTCTCAGCCTTGCTATTTGCCAGCGTCTGCCTTATACCTGGCATCACTTTATGACCGATGGTGGACTAGTTCTATGTGCGACTGTGACGTCACATGTACCTCATAGTAGCTTTAGGTATTTGTACACTAGCCGGACATTTGAGTCAGCCAGCAGTGGACTCCCTCATGTTATAAATACTGCAACATATGAACAGAAGGACATTAATAATCACAGGAGTAACAGGAATGATGACTATGACAAAAAACAACAAACAGTAAAACAAACACAATACTGGATGTAGCAAAAGGAAGCATTGCTAGCACTACAGACAATAGTAAAGGGACTATACAAGATGTCCCTGAAAAGATTATCGAGTAGGGAGAAATTAAGAGTACAAAAAGTCGACAGGAGTGACAAGGCCTTCACACCAGTTGCTAAGCAGAAGGAAATGAGGAGATTTTTAAAGAAACCAACTTTTTTCTACTATACTAGAAAAAATAATTAACATGTTAAAGGTAGGTGATGGGGGAGTTATAAGATAGATTAGCAAGCTATCTAAATCGTAATGAAGAGCACTTACCTGGAACATCACTGAATTGCAATCTTCATTTGCTGAGCAGCAAATGAGATCTGAAACAAGGTTTGGGACAAGTGCATTGTGGAAGCAGTGAATGACGTTGAGGCTGAATATGGCCTAATCCCAGCAGTCAAAGCAGATGGATAGGATAAAACATGATCTTCTTATTTTTTTAACTTAATTATGACAATACTTGAATTAAGCATTTTGAAAATATCATGGAAGCCAATGCTAATCCAAAATAAGGAAAAGGAAGTGCAACTTTATAAGGTGCTCACCAGAATAGTTGATACTTGACTGATTCTGGTTGCTAAGTGCTCACAAGAAAAATGGATACTCGATTGACACTGGTTTCTATAGAATTCATAGTGCACAAGAATACATACAAAAAAAGGTACCATGTTTGTTTCAAAATTACTTAACAATAGAGAGAATTACCTCACTGCAAGCCCTCAGTGTCAGGAATATACTACACTAACCCAGGATTTTGTCTCAACCGTCTAGAATGCAGGGAGGAGACCATCTCCATATTTTGGTGCCACAACCAACAATACCAGAACTCCCTGCACATATGAAAAATTGAGAATCCCTCTTCATTTCAGAGTTAATAGTACATTAAACATATAACGGTCTGTTTTCTATGACAGAAACTCTAGGGGGTAAAGTTGCTGCTGATTTGAAAAACTGCTTGGTTGAGTGTTTTTTTTTTTTTTATATAGCACAGACAGATGCATCAGATGCATCTTTATAGGAAAGAGTTTTATTATGTTCTAATGCAGTGTAATGCTTGAACATATCCTGTGAGGCAAGAACAACACTTTATTGCTCATCTCTATGCTACCTGCAAAGTCGCACCTTGCAGATCTTAAGTTACTGCTGTTTTCAGTTCTCAAAAATCTGAGTCACGATAGGCTGAATGCTCATTTCAACACTCGGGGTCAGTAGTCGCCAATGAATCACACACCAACACAGCACCAAAATGAGAACAAGCATATAACAATAACATAAACTAATCAGTCTAAGGTCCGCCCATGACCCGCCAGCCCCTTATCTGGTATATTCGGGCCGACTGGACGCCGGACTATATGTCAGGACTGCAGCAAGGGAAGACGAAGAACAACAGCAGATATCTGTGTGGATCCCTGTAACATTAGTACTAATTATTGGGACTTCTGCCAAAGAAAGCCCAAACACCCGACATAATTTACAGAAACTATCCCCTTTCCTGCTCCCAGCTACCTGAATGTCAATGTCCTTGGGATGTCAGTACATTCCCATATATATATATATATATATATATATATATATATATATATATATATATATATATATATATATATATATATATATATATATATATATACACATATATATATATATATATCTATAAATAATATCTTCAGTTCTCTCTTTCTCATGATCCAGCAGTAAAGAAGTCCCATGCTGGCCCCTGGGCACAGCCCTAACCAGAAGTAACCAAGTCAGGCAAAAAGACACTGACAATCTGGGCTTTCCAAAGTCCACCAAGCCTTGAGGCCCTGTGAAAGGCATAGGTGTGAATGTATACAAAAGGAAAAGGTGAAATGGTAAAAAGGATAGCTCATTCCAGCTCCAGGATTTCCCATGTGGAAAAAAAAGTGAGAAGGGTGGAAGGTAAACTTGTACTGCAACAATAATCCACTCAAACATCTAATGCTATTGTAAAGCTCATTGTACAATAGCACTGTGACCTAATGGATCACTGCTGCAACTGTAAAAACTACTGGGAAGATTCCTAGAGCTCAAAGTTGGAGAGATGAAATAGTTCATTCAGAAGGGTTGCAGAAGACCAAGCAAGATGGCAGTAAAAAAACCCTGCCCTAGTCCTACGGACAATGCCCAGCTTGTACTATTTGAAAAGGTGTGGACAAGACTGGTTTGCAGCCTTTAAAATGGACTGTGCATTCACCCTTCTGAGAAAGACCACACTGACTGCTATGACCACATTTTCCACAGACAGCATAACTGTGTAATATATCTTACCAGAACAGTAGGTGTCCTCTTCACTGTTGCAGTATTTTTTACAATTGGGATCCCCTGCCAAAGGCAACCCAACGTCTGGCCAGTATCCCAAAGCCTTTTGTTTGTAAAGGTAGGCTCTTTGGTAATAACCAGCTGCAGTTCCCCCTGTACATCTGAAGCGGACATCTGCAAAACCTTCATGGATGGATCCTTCCATGGTACCCTTAGACAACAATTTAAGTTGCTGTTTCTCACAATAAATTGTTACTGAAGAAAGCCAAATCCTCAACATCTTATGGACAAAGGACTGACAAATCTCACAAGATGTACGGTCATGTGAAGTGTCTAAACAGAGCAAACACTAATCGTGACTATCTTTATGGGTAATCTGTCTCCCACACTAACATTTCCACTTTCTGGATGACATGAAACCCAACATCCAGATTGCAAGGCAAATGAAAGATAATAAAATCAAAACCTCCAACAGGGCACTTATCTGAAGGGGAAGAAGCAGCAGACAAATGGGGGTTTCAGACTGATGATCAAAGATGGCATCTGACTGGTACATCCAGACGTCACTTTTATGCACTACGCCACATGCAGGAAGCATACGTCTGACATACAGCATACTCTTTACAACCAAAAGGCTTTGATATACTAGCCGGAAGACAGGCTGCCCTTGGCTGGGGATCTCTACTGTAAAGAATATTGCAACACTGATATGGAAGGAGATCGAATATGCTCCCAGCTTTTTCTGATTAAAAAATTATCAAAATGAAACATAGCATTCCAGCCATTTAGAAGTTAGAAACTGCCTACCATTCTCATTTAGTTGCAAAGGACACAAGATGTTTTGAAATTCTCTTACAATAGTTCTACTCAATCACAGTTGCCTATAAACACCCAATGAACCTAAAATTCTCTTACTCATTAATAGACATGTGCAGGCTCAGAGGACTAAAAAATGCACCTTCACACATGCAAACTGAGAGGGCTAAAAGATGCACCTTCAATGAGACATATGCCAGTCCTGTCCTGAATAGCTCAGGTAGAGCTCAGGGCAACTTGATGAAGCAGTCACCTACTTTAATACTAAATTCCTTCAAATCCTAGACTTCCATGCCCCCTATCACTCATCCCGAATAAAGACCAAAAAGTACAGTTTTGTACCTACCATAAAAGTAGATGTTAGAGTGTTCACCCTGCTGCAGTCATCACACTTGGGTTATCCTACCGTCAGGCGGTCCCGCAGTCAGCCCAAATTCCAAAGTCTTGGTCCGGCGTCAGTTGCTGTCGCTTCTTCCCTGACGTCAGTCAGGGGTATATAAGAGGCATCAGATGCCATTTTCTTCAGTTTTTCTTGCCCCAGATGGCAGGTGCCCCCAATAGGTAGGCAATATATATATATATATATATATATATATATATATATATATATATATATATATATATATATATATATAAATAAAACAAAACCCTTAGGCACAAGCAAATACACCACAGAGGTAGTATAGGATAGAGTGGTAGAGAGAAGTTCAGCAAGTTCAGAGGGGATGGAGGGAGGGTAACCTGGACTGCATCAGGGTTGAACACTCGAACATCTACATTTATGGTAGGTACAAAACTGTACTATGTTCATCATGTTACCCTGCTGCAGTCATCACACTTGGGTTGAATCCCAAAGCTAAGGATGGGAGGTGGAGTCAAGCAGGGTTAGAAGAAGCTAGTAAGCCCTGCAAAACTGCAGTGGCAAAACCAGCTCTAGTCTTAAGAGTATAGAGGTAAGTGATGGTGTTTGGTGAAGGTGTGTACTGAACTCCAAGTTGCAGCTTCCAGAATATCCTTGGTTGGCACTCCCCTGAGAAAGGCTACTGATGTAGCTGTAGCCCTGGTGGAGTGGGACCTAATGTTAGCAGGTACCGGTTTCCCATGATGTGTGTAGCAGAAACATATGCAATGCCCTATCCATTTAGAAATGGTCTGTTTTGAGATAGCTTTTCTTTGTGATCCTGTAGCATAGGCTACAAAGAGCTGGTCAGTTTTTCTGAAAGCCTTAGTTTTATCCAAGTAGTAATGTAATTGCCTGTGAATGTCCAAAGAGTGCAGGAGTCTTTCTCCTTTGTTCTGGGGATTTGGGAAGAAGGTGGGCAAGTGAATGGTTTGGTTTAGGGCCACACTGGATACCACCTTTGGCATAAAGGAAGGGTTAGTTCATAGAGAGACTCTGTCTTGATGAAAAATGAGGAAAGGCTCCATTGCCATTAGTGCCTGTAGCTCTGAGACTCTTCTAGCTGAGGTTATTGCTAGTAGTAGGGCAGTTTTCCATGAAAGAAATTTTAAATCAGCTGAAAAAGCTGGTTCAAAGGGTGGCAGTGTAAGCTTTTCCAGAACAAAGTTGAGATCCCAAGTAGGTGTTGGAGCTCTCCTTGGCGGTCTTAAGTTCTTAGCCCCTCTGAGGTACTGTCTTAGGAGTGGATGTGAGAATAAAGGAGGATCCGTGCTGTAATGAGCTGAAATTGCTGAGGCGTGGATCTTAATAGATGAACAGGAAAGTCCTTTGTGTAACATCTCAGTTAAATATTGTAGAATCTGAGGGATGTTTGGATCAAGGGGATTTTGGCCTTTAGCCTGGTTCCAGGCGCAAAATCTTTTCCATTTGTCTGAATAGGTTTTCCTGGGGCTGGGCCTCCTGGCCTCCAGAATGACATCCATAACAGCTTTGGATAAAGGTGTTGGCTAGTTGTTTAGGTAATTTGCCATGCAGCCAGGTTTAAAGTCTTGAGCTGGCGGTGTAGAATCTGATTGTCTCGCTGGGTGAGCAGGTGAGGAATTTGTGGCAAAATCCATGGTGGGCCGTGGGCCATGTTCCTTAAAACTGGATACCAATGCTGGTGTGGCCAGTCTGGTGCAACGAGTATCATTTGTGGCCTTTCTAATCTGACTTTCAGCAGTACCTTTTCTAGAAGAGGCAGTGGAGGGAAAGCATACACTGTTAATGGTTTCCAACTGAATGAGAGGGCGTCCACTTTCCAAGCTAGTGGATGGAAGGTCCTTGTGCAAAACTTTTGAAGTTGGTGGTTGTGGGGGCTTGCAAACAGATCTATGTCTGGGCGTCCCCATTTTTGAGCTATCATTGCAAATACTTGTGGATCTAGTTTCCATTCGTGTGGATCCATGATGTTTCTGCTTAGGTCGTCTGCCAATGTGTTTTTCTTTCCTGACAGGAATTGTGCTTGTAATTGAACCTGGTAAGACAGTGCAGTGTTCCACAAGGTCATTGCTTGCCTGCATAGAGGGTAGGAATATGTGCCCCCTTGCTTGTTTATGTACCACATTACTGTGGTATTGTCCGTCTTTATTATTAGCTGTCCTGGGTGTAGAAGGTCCTTGAAAGCTGTTAGGGCATTCTGTACTGCTAGCATTTCTTTTTGATTGATATATAGATGCCTCTGATCTGTAGTCCATTTGCCCTGAATGCACTGCCCTGCCATGTGTGCTCCCCAGGCATAGTCCAATGCATCTGTTGTCATAGTTTGCCTGGCTGTGGGTAAGGTGAAAGGCTGACCCCTGTTGAGGTGACATGCCTGTGCCCACCATAGAAACTCCTGTTGAAGGCAGGAAATGAGTGGTATCATTGTTTCCAAGCTGTGGCTGTGCTAAGTCCATACACTTTTCAGGTACCATTGTAATTTCCTCATATGCAGTTTTGCAAATGGTATTAGTAGTATGCAAGATGCCATGAATCCCAAGGCCTGCAGAATTTTCCTTGCAGGGAGTTGGGTCTTTGTTGCCATTATTTTGAAATACTGAATCAGCTGTCGTTGCTTGTCTGGCATGAGATAAGCCATCTGGGCCGTTGTATACAAGCTGGCACCCAGGAATATGATGTTTTGTGAAGGCACTAGTTTTGATTTATTTTCGTTTACTGTGTACCCTAGACAACTTAGAAGGTATTTGACAAATGCCAGATGCTTTAAAATAATGTCCTTGCTTTCTGCTTGAATAAGGCAGTCGTTCAGGTATGGATATATTTGAATTCCTCTTTGTCTGCAGTATGCAATTACTGGTGCCAGGGATTTTGTGAAGACCATGGGTGCAGTGGATAAGCCAAAGGGCAGTGCAGAGAATTGATAATGCGTTGAACCTGCAATGAAGCGGAGGTATCTTCTGCAATTTTGTCTGATAGGGACATGCAGGTATGCCTCCTTGAGGTCCAAAGTGACTAGCCAAGCATTCTTGCCCAGCATGGGAAGAAGCTGCTGTAGTGTTAGCATCTTGAATTTTGGTACTTGCAGATAGGTGTTTAGAATTGAAAGATCCAGAATGGGTCCCCATGCTTTGTCCTTTCTTGGGACTAGGAAGAGTCTTGAGTAAAATCCTTGTCCTTTGCTCCTGTGTAGGTACCTGTTGAATGGCTCTCATGTCCATGAGAGCTGTAATTTGTTTTTGTGCCTCTGCCCACTGATTTGGTGGCAGGTTTGGCATTCCTTTGATCCTTGGTAAGGTATGAAAGTGGAATCTGTATCCTTGAGAGACTATGTTTGGAACCCATTTGTCTTTTGTGATGATGTGCCAGTTGTCCGTAAAAAATGCTAGTTTTCCTCCCAAGGGAGTTGCCAGGAGAGATTTGCTTGGTAGTTTGAGGATAGAGTCATTGTGTTTGTCATCTGCTAGCTTGGGGCCTGTCTTCTCCTCCTTTCTGGGTAGCAGTACCCCATTGGTGAGGTTTGTAAGGGCCCTGTGACTGACCTCTGCCCCTTGGGCGTCTGTATTTGCCCCTCTGTGATCTGTCAGAAGCTGGAAAGGACCAGTTTTTTGTTGGCCAATTTCTGCTGAAACGAGGGGGGTGTACCTGCAAAAAATCCTTGAGTGTTTGCATAGACTTTGCCTTGTGCTCCATTTTCTTTAAAACCTCTTCTACTCTGACACCAAATAATACATCCTGCTGTAAAGGTGTATCCAATAATTTTGCTTTAACATGGTCAGGAAGGGTTTGTTCTTTTAATCAAGCATGTCTACGTATGACAGAGCCCGTAACAGCTGCTCTACAGGAAGCTTCCAATGAATCAAATCCACATTGTAAAGTATGTTTGCCCACCTGTTCAGCTACATGCAACAGATCCTGCATTTCCTTGAATTCAGACTGTTCTGAATGTGTGCTCATTTTTGTTTTAACTGAGACAGTAGGACTTGCTGATATTTCAACATGTGAAACTGGCAATTTAATGCCCACATAGCCAGAGTTGCTGAGGTGTATATTTTCTTTCCCCATCTATCTAGGGCTCTGGAATCCCTTTCAGAGGGCACAGGATTTTTAGCCATAGAAGCTTTAGCTCCCGTAGGACCCTGGGAAATTGTTTCTGAGTCAGCTACAGGGCTTTTATAAAGGAATTTGTGTGAGTCATGTACTCTGTAGTATCTGTCTGGTTTGGCTGGAGCAGGAGGTAGAGAGTCTGGATTTAAACTAGACTCCAAGTAAACATCATCCACAATATCTAAAACAGGTGGGATAGCAAGAGGTCTGTGCTGGGGTAGTAAAAGGAACTCTCAGAGCCTTTTCTTAGAATCTGAGTAATCCTGGCCTTCCCAGTGGAAATGTTCCCTCATGGTATGTAAAGTTTCCCCAAAGGAGTAGTCTTCAGGGGGAGATGCTGAGGGAATAGAGCCTTCAGCATCAGAGTCTTCATAAGGTGGAAAAGTGTAATCCTGTTCCTCAGAAGAATCTGAGGAGAGTGAAACCTGGTCAGAGGATGCATAATCCTCCTCTTGTCTTGATCTTTTATCAGGAGGGGGATGGGAACCCCTGATAAGGGTAATCAAATCTTCAGCCATTTTAAGCATCTGTTTCTTAGGCATGGGGCCTTGAACTGTAGACTGATGTACAGTTTTCTTAGGTTTTAAAGGAGTATTAAGCTTAGCATAAGATTTAATGGTGAGTGTAGTCTGTCTGAAGACACCTTCTGCAACTGAAGGTGCTTCCACTGCACCGGTGTCTACTTCTGCTCCGGTGTCGGAAGATGGCTGCGTCGGCCTAGTAGGCTCCGCTTGGGAATCCGCAGATGTCTGGGGTTCCAGTTCTGCGGTCGTCAGGGGCTGCGTAGGCGCCTCACTGAAAACCGGAGAACTGGCGACAGGCCCAGCTGAGGCCTTGGAGTCTGGCTTGTTCCTAGGCTGCTTGTCCTTATCCTTGCGTTCTTTATGTATGGTGGTCATCGGCTGCTCCAACGGCATGATATAATTAAATTTCCTACCAAAGTAATGCCGTGCAAAGTCAAAACGGCGTTTGATAGTTCGTTTATTAAACCTAGCACAAAACTGATAACCTGTGACGTCGTGGTCTGGGCCTAGGCAAGGAATACAATAGGAATGGAAGTCCTTATGAGGTATTTGCTTCCCACAAGAAATGCAATTGTTAACTTTTTCTGACATCGGACTGAGGCAAGAAAATGTTCCCCAACGGGGTACTTAGCTTTATTGAAGACTTCGGATTGAAATTCAAATCGAAAATCTCAGGTGTCGGCCGACCGGCACTTGCGACCTGCTTCTGCTTCGGGCACCGCACGGCAAGAAAGACTGACGAAAATGGCATTGGATGCCTCTTGTATACCCCTGGCACACTGATGTCAGGGAAGAAGCGACAGCAACCGACGCCGGACCAAGACTTTGGAAATCGGGCCGACTGTGGGACCGCCTGACGGCAGGATAACCCAAGTGTGATGACTGCAGCAGGGTAACACAATGAACATCTGCCCCATGGCTCACAAAACAAACTAGGCAAAAAAATCCTCCTAAGAAATAAAATCTGGGCCAAGTGGAGAGCCTCTAAAAGCCCTTCTGTCCACCTTTTGTTGCGTCTTTCGGCTTATCCCGGTTAGGGGTCGCCACAGCGGAACTCCGGTCCGCTAATGTTTGGTAGTGGATTTTTACGTGCCGAGTTACCAGCCCTGACACACAACCTTCAACGAAGGCACGCCCATTCACGCATGCCTCCACAAAGAAGACGCTTTAGCTGAGAATCGAACGGGACAACGTCTTGTTGTGAGGCGACAACGCTACCGCAGCACCACTACCGCAGGGCCTTCTGACCACCTTTACTTTAAACAATTAAGAAATGCCACCAAAAAAGAAATTCTGCTAGACAAAAAATACTTTTACCTTCACCTCCAACAAACCCACAAACGAAAACCACAAAATTTCTGGTCAGCTATGAACAAATTACTTCACCCAGGGCACACCAAGTCTCCCATCCCATCAGGAATGACCCGTAATAACCCTAAACTCCTTTAACAACTACTTTATAGAAGCCATGCAAACTCTAGCTAATACTCTACCACCCACTAGCTCCCTCGCACCTAATACCACAACAAATTCAATTCCTTCTTTTCACATACAACCAGTACCTACATCCCTCATTTTTAACCACCTTCAAAAACTCAAGCCATGCACCCCTTCTGCTGACTGTATACCAGCAGAATACCTGCAAATTGCAGCTAAAGTCATTGCCTACCATATTTCTATCCTTATTAATAGAACTATTTCAGAAAGTAAAATCCCACTTATATGGAAGGTCTCTCACATCATTCCTCTACACAAAGGTGGGACATCAACTGATATGTCCAACTTTAGACCAATCGCCCTACTCTCTTCTATAGCTAAAATAATGGAAAAATGTATCCACCAACAACTACTTGACCCATCTTATCCACAACAATTTACTTGCCATCTGCCAACATGGTTTCAGACCATTCCATAGTACTTCAACTGCCCTGCTATCCTTTTCTGACTGTATAAACAAAAATCGTAACAATAACTCTCTTTCCTCCACTTTGTTTATCGACCTTTCAAAAGCCTTCGATACGGTCAACCATAATCTTCTTATGGAGGTATTAAAAGCCCATTCACTGGACGCACAGGCATTACTCTGGTTTAAATCCTATTTAGACAACAGACATCAAGCAGTCCTTTGGGACAATAAGCTTTCAACTCCCTTCCCCGTAAACCATGGGGTACCTTCAAGGCTCTATCCTAGGCCCTCTTCTCTTTTCAATGTTTATTAATGACCTAAATACTAAAATTCCTCAAGCCACCTGCATACAATATGCTGAAGATTCTACTTTAATCTGCTCAGCTAGGTCCCCAACCACACTCCAGACCCTCACCCAAACTGTATTTCATACTGTTGAAAATTGGTTCATGCAACACTGCCTCCTCCTGAACCCCAAAAAGCAAAATTATTACTCTTTACTCGTACTCTAAAATCACCACAATTTCTCTTCACTATAACCTCTAACAATGGAACCACCATATCTCCTGATACCACAACCCGTCTCCTGGGCATAACCATAGACAACAATCTTAGCTATGACGATCACATCAACACTACCATAAAATCTGTCAACAAAAAACTAGGTTCCCTGTATAGAATCAAACCCTTCCTTACACCAACAGCCAGAACCACTATAGCCCAGACTCATCTGATCTCTACCCTGTTTTATGCTTCTGCCATTTATACTAACCTTTCTAAAAACAACCTTAACAAACTTTCCACTAGCTATAATAACATAGCCAGATTTGCTACTGGCAACCCTGTTAGAACCCACCACTGTCTCAACCTCAAACAATTGGGATGGTTAGAACTGCAGCACCAACTACTCTGTCATCAACTTACTATAACCCAAAAGATGCTTTTCCACCCTAATAACACCCCAATCCTCACTAATCTGACTACCCCTTACAAAAACCTTACAACTCTTCGCTCAGCCAATAAGTTTCTAGTTTCCACTATTAAATCTAAAAACAAAGCTGATGACTCACTTTTCACTAACATAGTGGGTAAAGCCTGGAACCAGCTTCCAACTGAACTTTCTACTCTCTCTTCCACACATCGTTTTAAAAAATATGTCAAAGAACATTTTAAAACTCTCTGGCTTTGTCCCTGCACAAACCCTGACTGATTTTCCACTTTACTCATTCCTGCTCTCCCTTTTACTTCACTTCTATTGCTCAAATTTTTCAATGTCCTTTTTACTGTACTGTTTCCTACCTGTACTAACAAAAAAACAAAAAAAAAAAAAAAAAACTTAAAACTTTTTTAAAATGTATTACTGTGTTTTTTCTCTATCAAATATTGTTTATTCTTCTGTATTTGTTCTTAGTTCATTCCCTTCTAAATACCTCAGAACACAATATTTTTGTTTTTCTTTTTTTCTTTCACAAATATTCCAATACTGTTATCTGTACTTATAATAGCTTTTTTATATTAATACTGTATAAGAATGTTTTTCTGTCTTTGCTTGGAGCTTTTCTTCCCGGGCCTCTACTGAAAGTGGACATGTATCCAGTTAGGCTAGCCCGGTCATCAAATCTAAATAAATAAATAAATAAATAAAAATAGATACTTCAGAATCCAGGGCTAAAGCTGAGACCGGGTCTTGATTGTTCTTCCAGCACCACAAAGAGAATGTATTCCATTTATCTAGTCAAGATTTCTTGGCAGGTGGCCTCCTAGCCTCGCTCATGATGTACCTTCTCTGCTTATTTTCAGGCACTGTGTCACAAAGTCATATTACACATGCTATGAGATGTAGAGTCCTCAGATATGGCATATTAGAGCTCTCTTGTGCAGAGTAGAGAGGTCTGCTTGCAGGGGCAGTATGAATGTTTTTCCAGGATATTTTTAAGAGGCGAGAATCAATGCTTCCTGTGCAAGAAGTGCATTATTGACAGCATCTCTGGATCCTGGGGAGGAAGGGGATCAGATGAAATGCTTACAGAAATATACCTGCCCACTTAATGGAGAAGGTATTCATTGCTCAAAGCCTTTTAGTGTGGCTTTCTGAAGCAGAATTTCGTCAGATGTCTGTTGATGGAAAAAATAAAAATGTCTCTCTCTAGTACATCTCGCGAAGGGCAATTGCAAGAATACATCCCTGGTTCAGCATCCACGCATAGGAATCTGTCTCTGACCTGCTTACTTGCTTTAACACGTTTGACTGGGATAAGTTGTGGACTGCTCCTAGGTTCATACCCAATTCTAAGGCTATTTCCCAAATAACTGCTGCCAGCTTCTGCAGGAGGTAAGAATGAGTCCTTCCCTGTTTATGTACCACATTACAGCTGCATTGTCTGGACCTACCTGTACTACTCGTGGTTTCAAATCTGATCTGAAAACTTACAGTGCTTAGACCAATTCCAATACTTCTTTTATGCTTTAACAACTTAATTTAACCCAAGTCCTACTAATCCTGTACCAACAGCCACTTTGTGTGGGCTCCTCAGGCAATATTAGAGGCATTTGTGATCAGTCTCTGATCCATGGTGGTCTTGCTTGAATGGGATCCCCTTGTTTTACTGGACTTAATTTATTCACCCTTCAAGTTCTTGCTTGATGCAAGGCATACCAAGAATCCTCTCCTCCAGGGACCAGCTGTTTTGATTCCAAATGTTCCTGAAGTAAAAGTGCAGCTTTCCCACAGGCAGCCTTGTTACACATTATCAAAGTCCTACACGTAATATATATCAAAGCGTGTGGGAATTTTCTTGCTGTAATGTATATTTTCTGAAAGATTAAGAAAAAGTAGCCTATCATGGATTCCACTTCATCCTGTAGAAGGTGGCCCTTTGGCTGCAGAGTCCAAGAAGGTCCCTAGGAATACCACCCTTTTGGAGGATAGCAATCTGGCAGCATTTTAATGTGAATTGCAGTCTCCCCTCCACCATCTTTTTTAATGGGGCCAGGTTCAGGCAGTCATTTAGATATGGGTAAACGTGAATGCCCTTGATTCTGTAATATGCATTCATTGGAGCCAGACACTTTATGAAGATGCTGGGTGCATTAGCTAAAACAAGTGGCAAGTAAACTGGTAATGTGTATTACTTGCCTTGAATCTGAGGAAGGCATCTATGCTCCCTTTAAATGAGAATACACAGAAACTGTAATTCAGTGTTACTATCAGAGTATGTGGACACACTAGGTGTAGCAGAAAATACAGGGTTATTCCAAATTTTGACACTTTTAGGAAAGTATTCAACAGTGACAGTTACAAGGACTCCTCCCTCCTTGGCACTAGAAATAATATAAAGTGGAACCCTCTAGATTTCTTTTTTGGCACAAGTTGAACCCCACCGTGAAGCAGAAATTAGTCTACAAGAGCAGGTAACTATCCCCTTTTGTTCTCTTGGCAAGTTTGGAATACCTGCAAATGTTTCTTTTGAATGGGAAATGTAGTCTATAGCCCAGAGTTAATACTTGCAGGATCCATTTGTGCTTGATAATGGCTTGCCAATGTGTGGCTACTGTTGCCAGCCAACCATCTGTCTTGGCTATCTGCTGGGCTGGAGTTGAGATTTGATCTTGGGTGGGGTATGGGAGGGCCATAGAAAACTAATGGTTGCTCACTTTGTAGGATGACACTGAGGGGTCCAAGACTTTCCCTTTTTCTTGCATAGCCATTTATTTTTTATACTTCCCCTTTTCCCTGTTTAATTCAATCAGAACAGTAAGGTCTACAACTTAATCATTTGTTTCTTTAACACCTCACTTTGGGTAGGGTGTGGCAAAATAACCATTTTAAAAACTGAACCTTCCCTTTTTCCACCAGTCTTTTAAATACTTCAGTTATAGGGGATCCAATGAGCAGGTTCTTGGCTAATGGGGCATTAAGAAGCTATGTTATGACATGCTCTGGCCAGGGTTGAATCCACAGCCAGGTATAGTTTCTGAAAACACATGGCTGCTGCACTGAATGCTGTATTCACAGCATCTTTAACAAAATTAATAGCATGATGTCCTACCAGAGTAACTAGATAGGACATTTCTAGAAGTTTAGCCTCATTACCATCATCAGATACTTCAGAGGAGTGAGGAATTCACCTTGCTATTAAATCATATGACATACTGCCAGTTCAGTGTCCTGAAGGCTGCAACAGCCATATGCTTTCTTTCCAAATTGGTCAAATATCCTGTCTGTCTAGTCACTGGGAAGGGTATTAAGGGCTAAAACTATTCTGGCCCTTTTCTACATCTAGAGATACACCTGGTGGATCAGTTGTACGGTTTTTATACAAGAGTGTGTGAGAATCCTGGACCAGGCTTATTTGGAGATAGCAGCTGGAAGCCAGCATCCAGAAAGGCAGTTACGAAGCCATCCTCTAAAGCTTCTAAAAATGGAGGGATACCTCCAAGCACATGACATTCAATGCAGTGCTTCTACGCATCCTAGATAGATTCAGCATCCCATACGAATTGAGCCTTCATGCTATGCAAGTTAGCACAAAATAAGATGTTCTCTGTAGGAAGTGCAGAAATTTTGCTGTCCACAATGTCTGTGCCAAAGCCAAACAGAAAAAAAGCAGGTCTTCCCTCCTCGGTGTCTGAAGAATCTGTGGAAAGGGCACCATCCTTTTAATGCAGAGCACTCATGACACTAGTAGCTGATCTACTGCAGGCTTGGCATAAACTGCAGAAAGCCCTAGGACAGACTATAATAATCCTGGAAGGAAACCAGAGGTGGGGGGAGGGATTGTGGGGACCCATTTGTTAACAGAGGTATAGGCAAGTAGCTCAAATGGAGGGACATCCTAGTCCTTTTAGCATGGAACAGCACCTCAGAACCTGGGGAGTGTGGAAGAACATGCCTGATCACCACTTTCAAATTACAGACTTCCTTGAACACAAAAACAAAGGGGGCTGATCCATCTTCCCCCATTGCAAACCATAAGAGAGGTAATACAGGAAGATACTTAGAGGTTTAGCTGGAGACATCCTGTGGAAGGCCTCTGGCTCAGGAGAACATTGCAGGAGTTAAAACATAGCATCCTCCAGGTCACAGATGATGCAGATGCCTGGGCCAGGTGCTGCAAAGGAACTTCAATGGGTCTGGTATTCTTGCTTCAATGAGTCTGGTATTCTTGAAACAAAGGACCATGGGGTCTGAAAAAATAATCCCCTGTTGTCATTTCATCATCCTCAGTGCTTGTCCTCTTTCTAGATGGTATATCCAAAATAGGCAGGAGACCAGAAGATGTTGTGGGCATAATGCCAAGGCATCAAGCGTTTTCTTTCTAAAGTTCTGAAGGGATGTACTCTTCTTATCCTGTTGTCCAGCTCCATCAGTTCACAATATAACTGCACTGAAATATGCACAAAGAAAGGTACTTTTCTTGTGAAGAATGAACTGATGGTGGTGAATCTGATTATTGACTGTCCCAGGGACACTGAGGTTGACCTAGGTAGCAGGGGAAAGGTTGCTAAACTTTGGAAGTCAGGCTGGAAATCAGACCTTCTTTGGCAGAAGAAATGCAGTGGTGATCCACATGATGAACCACTGGGGTTAAGGTTATGTACTCAACATAACTATGCATTTGTGTTGTCCATTTTTATTCTTCCTCAATGATTGGGTGTTGTACCTCAGTCACATTTACAAGACTCTCGGATGCAACTCACAGGTTCCTCCCCTCTACCCATAAGGCCCTAGTCAACATGCTATACCTCAGATTGAGTTCACTGCCTTGCAAGGCCTAGGATTAATTAATGCTAAGCATAGTCAAAAAGCACAGTAATAGAAGAAATGGAGCTCACACCTGGAACACA
The DNA here is from genome assembly GCF_019279795.1 of Protopterus annectens. Classification (NCBI taxonomy): domain Eukaryota; kingdom Metazoa; phylum Chordata; order Ceratodontiformes; family Protopteridae; genus Protopterus; species Protopterus annectens. The sequence continues at coordinate 866,903,230 of NC_056743.1, forward strand.
ATTTTCACAATAACCACAAGACCACTCCAGAAAATGACAATGGGGGAAGGAGTGTGGGGAGCTGAGGAAGAATGAAAATGGACAACACAGATGTATAGTTATGGGGAGCACATAACTAATATCTGATGATGTTCTTTTCATTTGTTCCTGAATGACTGGGACAGAGTACCCAGCTATATGGACCTTTGGTGGCCCACATTATAAGATATTCGAGTGTACTTCAGAACCAAAGGCAGCTCTGCTCTTGGAAGTCAAATCAAATTTATAATGAGCAATAAAGGTATAAGCATTAGCCCAGGTAGCTGCTGTACAAATGTCAACAGAAGCCCTAGACCAAAACGCAGAAGTAGCAGCCGTGGACCTGGTGGAGTGTATTTTAATGAGGCCTGGGCAGAGAGAAACCTTGCTAACAAAGAAAATGCAATCAAGTAAGCAATTTAACCAGCGTAATTTTAGAAACTGATGAGCTCAATTTGTTTGGGGAGAAGGAGACAATTGTTCTGACTTCCTGAAATCTTCTTTTTTTTCGATGGAGATAAAAATGTACTTGCCTATGTACATCCAAAAGATGGAGCACATTTTCTCATTGTTAGCAAAGTTTGGAAAGAAAATAGGCAAGTTAATGGCTTGATTAATATTTGATTTGGAGGCTACTTTAGGCAAAAAGATGGACTGGTCCATAAGGTAATCCTGTCTTTGTGAAAGATAAGGAGATTTGGAAGAGACAGCCTGGAGTTCAGAAACTCGTCCGACATATTTAATGGCCACAAGAAAAGTTGTTTTCCAAGATAAAAAATTTAAATCAGACTTAGCTGATGGTTCAAAGGGTTTCCGAGTTAACACTTGCAGTACGACTCAAATCCAGGGGGAGGTTATGGGTCCTTCACTAGGGGTCTATGCAAAAAAGCACCTTTTAAAAAAGACTTGCACAACTTTGAAGAAGCTAATGAGCAAGGATTTCTCTTGAGTGAAACTTGGATGTGGCCAGAGCAAACACAGGGTGGAAGAAGCTATGTATCCCAGAGCTCTTAGGAACTCCCTGGCTGTAATGGAATCAAGAGGAAGAAGGGATTGAAAGAAAGCAATCTGAGTTAAAGGCTTGGGAGGAGGCAGAGATGCCAGCACTGGAACAGCCTGGGGCCTGCACCGTAAAAAAACATGATTCTTTGAAGGAGACCGGAATGATTTTTGGAAATTTACTGTATGCCCTAGGCTTTGCAGGAGACAAATAGCAAAGTGAAGAAACTGAAGTAAAATCTCTGGAGAAGAGGCCTGAATGAGAAGGTTGTCCAGGTAGGGAAAGATCTGGATTCCTCTCAACCTGCAAAAAACAATCATAGGAGCAAACCATTTGTTGAAGACCCTTGGGGGAGAAGAGAGGCCAAAGGACAACGCAGAAGACTGAAAATGCAAGGAAGCAACAGAGAAATGTAAAACCTTCCTGAAAAGGGGGTCAATAGGGATATGGAGATAGGCATCACTGAGATCCAAGGAAACTAGAAAAGCCTGAGGAAGAACAGGAAACAATGTCTGAAGGGACAGCATCCGAAAGGAAGGAACCTTCAAAAAAGTGTTTAACTGAGAGATCCAAAATGGGTCTTCCAGGTGCCTTCCTTCCTAAGGACCAAAACATTTCTGGAGTAAAAACCCTTCCCCCTTTAAGAGGGAACTTCTTAAACTGTTCCTTTGAGATAACAGGCCCTGAAGCACCACTGGAAATAAGGACAACTATTCCTGAGAAGGCTGAAGAATGCCCAAAAGTGGGTAAGAGATTTCCAAACTATACAATACTCTTGGTGAATTATGGATAGAACCCAAGAATCTTGAGTGAGCTTTAACCAAAGAGGAACAAGGCAGGGAAAGACAGAGAGACAGAGGAGTGTGATTGAGAAGAGAGGGGCAAGGATAGTCGGACAGCACCTGGCTTGTCTGGGAAAAGAGGCTTCTGAGCTGACGGAGTTTTACTAGACTTAGCAGGAGGAGCCCTTCTACCACCCTTCTTACCTTTGGGGAGAGGGCAAGACAGTCTGTGGACAAAAGCAGGTTTATTAGGGTAATTCCATTGAAACTTGAGAAAAGGTGAAACAAAAATAGGATTAAAATCCTGTAAAGCCTTACTCTTTTCCTGAAGGGATTTAAACAGTTCAGCAGCATTACCAAAAAGATGTTTGTTATCTAGGGGAGTGTCGCTCGTCCATAGGTTCATAGAGTAGTACTAGGTTAACTGCCCTTGTGGGCCATTTTAAGCTTAGCCAGTTACCCTACATAAGAACCAAACCCTGCACCTTGTGTTTGTAAGGTAAACAGCTTAACCATTACACCAGCCTCATCTCTAATACACATGACAAGCAGGATTGGGGTTTTGTTTAGATGCTTTAATACACAGAAACACATCAAGATAGATAGCAGCATCTTTAAATATGAACTAATTAATAGACAGATCTTACATACATACATGTTTACATCTCAACAACTAACTACAAAATGTCAGTCAGGCTCGCACATGCTCAGTATTTATACACTTGTGCAAGCCCTTGGCTAGCTTCTTAAAGGTATATACACATATACTGATTTACAGGCAGCATTCATCAGCTTAGCCTTAATATCATCAGGCAAAGGCTGGAGTCGAAACCACAAATACCTCCTCAACACAGAACCAAAAGCAGCAGCTCTAGATGAGGCATCAGCGGCAACTGCATTTAATAGAATGACAAGCAACCTGAAAAGATGCCCCTAGTAGAGAAACAGCTGAAGTCTTCACCTCAGAATCAGGAAGATCTGAAATTACCTGACTTGGCCTGAGACAGAGCAGCTAAAATATACCTGGTCGTGGGTCTGGTAGTTTACAGCTCTAAAGGCCAAAGCAGCAGAAGTATAAACTTTCTCACCCAACCTCTCCATAATTCTGCTTTCCCTGTCAGACGGAAGCAGCTTTGTGGAAGGCAAAAGCTTAGATGGCTTATCCAAAGCAACAGAAACAGAAGGATCAGCAGAGAGGTAGCTATAAAAGGAATTTGCAATCCTCGGGCACCTTATAAAACCTATCAGTTTTTTTAGGAGCAGGGGGGCAGGGAGTTAGACGCCTAAAAAGCTGTACAAAAAGCATCCAACAAGGTAAGAACAGGAGGAACAGCAAAAGGCTTTGGAGATTACATTTGAAGAAGATCATAGTACATCTTCTGGACAGAGACCTGAGCACAATCTCATTTAAAAAACTCATATGGGAGATTGTATCGCCAAAAAAAATCTTCTCAAAATGAATAACAGATTCCTCTTACTCACAGCTATAAACCAAAGGAGGGGGAATCAGAAAAGAATAGGTTAAGAATTCATCAGAATCCACATCCTCTTCAAATGAATCCAGATCCCTAGGCTTCTTAAGAGGAGTAGAAGGCAGGGGGGGGGGGTGGCAGGAAGAGACACCACCTGAGTAGTTTTCAAAACCATAAGGGCTTTAAACAGACCTTGTGTGAAATGTTGCCATTCTGCTTTTTTCAAAGGGACATCAGCCCTAAAGATCTTAGGAGGCTCGGGCCCTTGACGAAGCTATCACCACAGTAGGAATCTCATCTCTAACTAAGATTTGAGTAACACCCCTAGGCCCTTTGGAGATAATCAGCCATGGTTCCCCTGAACATCAGAGGCCGATGTCTGCAAGGCCTCCAGGGATGTATGAGAAGCAAGATCCATGCCAGCATCCAAACAGCTAAGGCAGAGGAATCCGCCTGAGAAACCGGGTGATCCGCTGGGCTTTCACTAACCTTGAGAGAGATGTCTGGTGGAGGCAGAATAGCCAAAGAATCCGACTGAGATTTATTTGTGGAAGGTTGACCCTATGGTCAGATAGTCTCATCCAGTGCCCTTAGCTAACAATTTAAGACATTGGTTTTCTAAGTAGATTGCTAAAGAAGAGATGACTATGCAAGGTTTCTGGAACAAATGCCTGACAAATGGGACAAGCTGTATGGTCATGAGAAGCACCTAACCAAAACAAGCACTCGTGATGATCCTTATGCGGAATCGGATTCCCACATTAGCATTTCCCCCTTCTGGATGACATGAAACAAACAACCATAAAATAAAAGGAGATGAGAACCCCCCCCCAATGGGGCATTTATCTAAAAAGCAGCTTGGCAACCAAAAGAACAACAAGCTTTCAGAAAAATGATTGATGATGACGTTCGGACTGGCTGCAAAGCAGTTCTGAGGATGGTACATCCCTATGTCACCTTTATGTCCTACACTGTGTGCTGGCAGAATAAGTGCGACATAGTGTCCACTATTTGAACCTAAAGGCTTTGGTATTCTGCGGATGTCAAGCTACCCTTGGCAGGGGTTCCCATTGTAAAGAATACTACAACAGTGATATGGAAGGACATCTACATGGCCAACCTCTCCTTCCCAATTAGCAGCCTGCATCACTTCAAGCACGGACTTCAGAGGTGATTAATCTATGGCCATAATGCCAGCACCTGGTGGATAATGTCAGCATCCATGTCACTAAAGGTACTCCTAAACCATCCAGTGATCCATGCAAGTCACCATGGGTTGCTATCACTGGCTTAGGAGAGCCAAGCCCATGTCCTCAGTTATGGGCACTACATTAGAGCAACTGCCTGTCAGGAAGCCACTACTGGCTTTCCCCAGGATGCATGAGCTGACATTAAGCCACTCAGTTGTCACCCTTCCTCTCCTGGATCTTTCAACACCTGAGCTACTACCTGACCTCAGGCAGTCTAGGTTGCAATCAGGGCTTTATTTGCAAACCCAGACACCTCAGACAAGGTTTTGTGCTACTTACAGCAGAAACCAATACAACTGGCTATCCGTCTGAAAAAGTTATGTTTAATCACTGATCAGTTTTACTTTTCCTTCAAGTAAACAAACTGACTGGTCTGTCTAGTAGAGTTTGTTCATTCTTTTCAACACCACAAAGGTCTGTAGTTATCCAGCTAGTGCAAAAATCCTTTTCCCTTTATTGCCATGTAAGGTGAAAACAGGATGCTGGATAGCCTGGGTCAATGTAAGCTCAGGTACCACTTCAGTTATAAGGGAAAAATTGCTTTTAAAGAAATCCTTTACTTGTGGAAGGCTGTATATGGTTCTAAGTCAGTTACAGTGGTTCAGAAATTTTTCTAGTTGTAGTTATGCTGATGACGCAAGCTATCTTCAGGATAAGTATTTGAAGTCAACAAACTGGTTCAAAGGCAGGATTATTTTTCAGTTATAAAATTCTGATTACAAGCTACTACTGTGTGTCTAGGAGATCTCGGAAGCAAAACACTATTTTTACTTAAAGGAGCCTCCACAGACAAAAAGGCAGGCATGGTTGAAAGATGTACAGAATCAGAACATGTTAAAGATGAATGGTACTGCAAGATTTGAGGAACTGAAATACAGGTGATAGGCATTCATGCTAAAGATTACATTTATCCCCTCCCAGACAGATAATTCCGGCATTTGGGCTTTTTACCCCTGTGACATGGACTCCATTAACGCCTATGTTGTGTGGAATGTCACACTTCTAAAAATCTACACACATCCTTGCATTCCGTAACATAATATAAGCTATTAAAACTGCACAACTAGCAAATGTTATCAGTAAGGAGTATTCTTTACAGTGGTAACAGTTAGTGCATTCATAATTGTTCCATAAATAGGTTCATGCTAGGCTATCAGTCTACAGATAATTATAAACCCAGGCAATAACCAAAGGTCAGAATCAAGCTCAGTACCTTGTATCTGTGAGGTAAAGACCTTGACCTTATGCCAACCCCACACAAAACTAGAATTATATTTATTTTTTCTACATTTTTACAAATAAATTGTCATGTCTTGGAAATTGTACATCTTGCAGATATATACATATTCTAACACTTTTATGAACAAGTCATAATCTTTCACATGACAGCAAGAAACTCCCCTCTAAGCGCATGCTTAGTGAGATACTTACAGAAATATGCAAAATGCTTAATTGAATAACTTGCAACCTAAGTAAAGTACAGTTTTGTACCTACCATAAATGTAGATGTTCGAAGATCCACATTGCTGCAGTCCTTACACTTGGGGTAGTCCGCTGTCCTCGGTCGGCCCGAATATCAAAGTATAAGGCTGACGTCGGTCAGGGCGCATTTGACTGACATCAGAACGTCAGGGTACAAATGCGCATGACCGACGCCATATCCTCAGTCTTTTCTTGCCCCAGATGTCAGAAGACCCTAAAAATAAAGGTCAAAACCAAAAGACAGCAAACAACCAACCAACCACCCTTGCACTAACTATATGTACAACATATACAATATACACAATATGTACAACCCAACCCACACAACCACCTGTAACTACAGAGGGAAGGAGGGAGGTAAATTGGACTGCAGCAATGTGGATCTTCGAACATCTACATTTATGGTAGGTACAAAATTGTACTATGTTCTTCATCTCACATTGCTGCAGTCCTTACACTTGGGTAGAATCCCAAAGCAGAGGTAAGGGAGGATGGCTAACTACAAGGAAGCAGGAGCTGCCAAAATGCCCTGCAAAACAGCAGTGGCAAAACCAGCCCTGGACTTAGAGTAAAGTGGCAGGTGATAATGCCTAGAGAAAGTATGTACAGAACTCCAAGTAGCTGCCTCCAAAATATCCTTGGTTGCCACTCCCTCAAAAAGCTGTTGAAGTGGCAGTAGCCCTAGTGGAATGAGGCCTAATCCCAGCTGGAATCTCCTTGCCATGATGGGAATAACAGAAAGCAATGCAAAACCCAATCCACTTAGAAATAGTTTGTTTTGACACAGGCTTGCCCTGAGAACTCAAAGCAAAAGAAACAAACAACTGCTGAGACTGCCTGAACCCTTTAGTTCTGTCCAAATAATAACGCAACTGCCTGTGAACATCTAAAGTGTGCAAAATCTTTTCCCCTTTACTTTATTTTGGGGATTTGCATAAAAAGTAGGCAAATGAATAGTTTGGTTTAAAGCCACACTAGAAACCACCTTAGGCATAAAGGAAGGATTAGTACGTAATGATACCCTATCCTTATGGAAAATCAAGAAAGGCTCAACCGCCATAAGGGCCTGTAATTCAGACACCCTTCTTGCAGAGGTAATGGCCAATAAAAAAGCAGTCTTCCATGATAAATATTTCAACTCAGCAGTAGCTGCAGGCTCAAAAGGTTGTAGAGTGAGTTTCTCCAACACAAAATTGAGATCCCAAGCAGGAGCAGGAGCTTTTCGTGGGGGTCTTATATTCTTTGCCCCTCTAAGAAATTGCTTGAACAAAGGATGAGAAAACAATGGTGGGTCACAATCATAGTGAGCCGAAATTGCTGCAGCATGAACCTTAATAGAAGAGAAAGACAAACCTTTGTCCAGTAACTCAGTAAGATATTGAAGAGCCACACTCAAATTAGGCCCAGAAACATCAAAATCTTTTGCTGCACTCCAAAATAAAAATCTCTTCCATTTATCCGCGTACACTTTCCTTGTACTAGGCCTTCTAGCTTCCAAAATAACATTCAAAACTTGCTGAGGAAGTGGAGGCCTGCTATGGTTCAAAACAGAATATGCCAGGCTGTTAGGTGCAGAGAGTGAAGCTTGACATTGAGCAAATGGCTGTCCTCCTGTGACAACAGGTGTGGAATCGAAGGCAAAGGCCATGGAGGCTTCCGTACTAGACTTCTTAGTAATGGGTACCAGTGCTGTCGAGGCCAATCTGGAGCTATTAAAATCATCCTTGGCTTGTCCTGTCTGACCTTCAGAAGTACCTTTGGGAGGAGAGGCAGAGGTGGAAAGGCATACACATGAAGATTGCTCCAATTGAAAGAAAGAGCATCCACTCTCCAAGCTGTGGGATGAAACCTTTTGTGCAAAACTTTGGCAGCTGATGGTTTAGTGGAGAAGCGAACAGATCTATGTCTGGAGTTCCCCATGACACTGTCAATTTCTGAAATACATGAGGATCAATTTCCACTCGTGGGGATCCATAATTCGTCTGCTCAACACATCTGCTAAGGAGTTCTGTGCTCCTGGCAGAAACCTTGCCTGAAGATTGAGCTGTAAACTGAGAGCAGTCTCCCACAAAATCATTGCTTGCCTGCATAGAGGATAAGAATCGTTCCCCTTGCTTGTTGATGTACCACATGACAGTTGTGTTGTCTGTTAGAATCAACACCTGTCCTGGAAGAAGGAATTCCTTGAAAGCTATTAATGCAAACTGGACTGCTAACATCTCCTTCATGTTGATATGTAGATGTTGTAGTCTGACAGGCCACTTGTTTTGTATCCACTTTCCATTTAGATGAGCTCCCAAGCTTTGTCTGAGGCATCTGTCGTTAAAATCTGACTCGCCTCTGGCCGGGTCACAGAGAGTCCCTTGTTTAGGTGACATTCCTGAGCCCACCACAAAAATTCCTTCTGAATGCAAGGTATTATTTGAATGACAGTGTCCAGATCCTGGCAGTGCTGTGTCCATACATTTTGAGATACCATTGTAGCTTCCTCATATGCAGTTTGGCATTGGGAAGCACCAGAATACAAGATGCCATGAACCCTAAGGCTTGAAGGACTGTCCTTGCAGTCAGCCCGGACTGATGAGATAGTTGATGGAAGTAAAGGGATAGACTCTTTTGTTTGTCCGGGGTTAAAAGGCCATCTGGGCTGCTGTATTCAGTCTCACACCCAGAAAGCACATGTCTTGAGAGGGTACTAGACTGGACTTTATTTCGTTCACAGAATACCCTAGGCATCTTAGCACTGCTATCACATATTCCAAATGATGAAGAAGCTCTTCCCTTCCTTGAGCCAGAATTAGGCAGTCGTCCAAATAAGGATAGATCTGTATTCCTTTTAGTCTGAAGAAAGCTATCACTGGAGCCAGAACTTTCGTGAACACTCTGGGCACAGTAGATAAGCCAAAGGGCAATGCAGAGAACTGATAGTGAGAAGTCCCAGCTCGAAAACGCAGATACTTTCTGCAACTGAGTCTGATAGGAACATGAAGGTAAGCCTCCTTGAGATCCAAAGTTACCATCCAATGATCTTTGCTCAGCAGAGGTAAAAGCTGCTGCAACGTCAACATTTTGAACTTGGGAATGTCCAGATAAGTGTTGAGGATAGATAAATCCAAAATTGGTCTCCACGTGTTCCCCTTCTTTGGTACTAGGAACAGGCGAGAATAAAATCCTAGGCCCACTTCTGGCAGAGGGACCGGCTGTATGGCCCCTAGTTGGAGCAACAGAGAAACCTGTTTGTGAGCCTCTATTCTTTGTTGAGGAGGAACGTCTGGCATGCCTTTGAAAGGAGGCAAGGTATGGAAATAAAACCTGTAGCCGTGGTGTATGATATCCAATACCCATCTGTCCTGGGTAATTAAACTCCAATTTTCTTTGAAAAGTGCCAACCTTCCTCCCAAAGGTGCTGCCAGACGAGCAGGCTCTGGCAGCTGAAAAGGTAGGTCATTGGGTCTGCTTACGAAAGGACTGACCCCTGCCCTCACTCGAAGCCTGTGCAGGAGAACTGCCTGTTCTAGGCCTGAAAGAGCCCTGAGCTCTGCCCTTACCACGTCTAGATCTACCCCTAGACTGGGAATCATAAGAAGGATACGTCCACCCTTTAGTAGGCCAATTTCTACTAAACTTTGGAGGCTGGACCTGCAAAAAATCTTTAACAGTCTGCATAGACTTAGCCTTGTCTTCCATTTTCTTTAAAACTGTCTCAACAGGAGGACCAAACAACACGTCAGATTGTAAAGGAGCATCTAAAATCCTTGTTTTAACATGTTCAGACAAATTCTGATCCCTCAGCCAGGCGTGCCTGCGAAGAACTGACCCAGTGGCAGCCACCCTAGACGAGGCCTGTACAGCATCAAAACCACATTGCAAAGAATGCTTACCCACCTGTTCAGAAACATGTACTAAATCTTGCAACTCTTTACAATCAATACCTACTGCCAGAGCATCAACCTTAGACTTCAATTGTGAAAGGAGATAGTTTTGGTATTTCAACATGTGAAACTGGCAATTCAGAGCCCTCATAGCAAGAGTGGAAGAAGTATAGACTTTCTTTCCCCATCTATCCAAGGCCCTAGCCTCCTTGTCTGCAGGAACCGGATTTTTAACAACAGAAGCCTTAATACCTTTAGGCCCCTGGCTAACAGTTTCTGGGTCTGCCCTAGGACTCTTAAAAAGATACTTATGAGCTTCAGGCACCCTGTAATACCTATCCGGTTTAACAGGAGCAGGAGGCAAAGAATCAGGATTAAGAGAAGCCTCTGTAAAAACATCTTCCACTACATCCAAAACAGGAGGTATAGCCAAAGGCCTATGCTGGGGTAAAACAGAAATTCCCTAAGCCTTTTCCTGGAATCAGAGAAGTCCTGACCTTCCCACTTAAAATGCTCCCTCATGGAATGAAAAGAAAAATCCTCAGGAGGAGTAGCAGAAGGAGTAGAATCATCCACATCAGAATCAGAATAAGGAGAGTACTCCTGCAAGCCTTCAGCCAAAGACTCTGAAACATCGAAGCCTGCTCAAAACCCCCCAGCTCAGGCTCCACCCTAGGTCTCTTATCAGGAGGGCATAGAACCCCTAATCAAAGTAATCAAATCTTCTGCCATTTTAAGCATATGCTTCTTGGGCACAGTACCTGAAGAGCTAGGGGTAACACCAACTGAAGCTAAACCTGGCCTGCCCTGGGAGAAGCCTTTGAAACAGAAGGAGAGGGCCTAGCCACCTTAGGAAGGGAGGGAGTATAGTAACCTGAGAAGCTCCCTCAGCCTGACTTGTCTCCTGAGAGGCCACATCTTGCAATAATAAGGTCTCACCCTGGGAACACAAAGAAACCTCCGGTGGAGCCACCGGCTCCACCGACACCTCTAAAGAACCGGCGTCCGGTACAGACGGCTCTTCTAGCCTAGGCTTAACTGCCTTGTCCTTGCGCTTCTTCGAAGAAGCGGGCGTCGGAGCATCCGACGGCATTTTATAGTTGCACCGCTTCCCAAAGACTAACCTTGCACAATCCAACCTTCTCTTTATAGTGCGTTTATTAAATCTAGCACAAGAGTGACAGCCAACAACGTCGTGCTCAGGCCCTAAGCAAGGAATACACAAAGTATGATAATCTCTATGCGGTATCTGTTTCCCACAAGAAATGCAATTATTGACTTTTTCTGACATCCGGTAAATGACTGAGGCAAGAAAAAACTAAAATATTCCCCAACGGGGTACTTAGCCAACTTTGAACTCGGTCTGAAACTTCTAAATCGAAAAATCTCAGAACGCAAACCGGCACTTGCAATGCTGCTTCTGCATCGGACCATGCGGCAAAAAAGACTGAGGATATGGCGTCGGTCATGCGCATTTGTACCCTGACGTTCTGATGTCAGTCAAATGCGCCCTGACCGACGTCAGCCTTATACTTTGATATTCGGGCCGACCGAGGACAGCGGACTACCCCAAGTGTAAGGACTGCAGCAATGTGAGATGAAGAACATCACTAATACTTCATGATATGCAGCTAAGTGAAATTATCAAGGACAGCTTTCTTCAACAATATCTAAGGTTTCACCCCATACCATACACATGGAAATATTGGTTATTTTCATAATTAATAACAACCAGCCAGCAATATCACCAGTGCACTGCAATACAAATGGACACAGACACATTTTCCCAACTCCCATCATGAAGGTTTTATTATATTCTGATTCTCTCCAAGTCATCAGTGCTCTACTAATATTACCAAATGTTTGTGCCTCTTCCACAAAAGCACTGTTGTCCATATTTATCAACTTTGGTAACAAGTTTTGCAATTCTCTGAGCTATTATAAAACATATATTATAAAGCACACTTGTGTACACTTACCATACATGTAGATGTTCGAGTGTATTCACTGTTGCAGTTATCACACCTGGGTTATCTGCCTGCAGGTAGCCCTCAGTTGGCCTGAATACCAGAGTCTTGGGATTTCTGCGTTGGATGCTGTCGCTTCTTCCATGACGTCAGGTCATCAGGGGATATAAAACATGCAGCCGACGCCATTACATCAGTTTTTCTTGCCCCAGATGTCGGGAGCCCCCAAAATAGGAAGCAATTACATGGTGTGGAACACCCCCAATAAAAAGTAAATACCATTGTTATAAGATACAGACAAAAAAAACGGATAGGTAGAAAGTATAGAAAAGTCAGGGGGGCTGGAGGGAGGGTAACCAGGACTGCAACAGTGAATACACTCGAACATCTACATTTATGGTAAGTGCACACAACTGTACTATGTTCTTCGTGTTTCACTGTTGCAGTCATCACACTTGGGTTGAATCCCAAAGCTGAGTGAGGATGGAGGCAGTTAAGAAGCATTAGAGCTGGCTAGCAGGCCTTCTAAGACTGCTGTGGCAAATCCAGCTCTGGATTCAGAAAAGATAGGCAAGTGGTAATCCTTGGTGAAGGTGTGTACAGAACTCCAGGTTGCAGCTTGCAGGATAGGCAAGTGGTAATCCTTGGTGAAGGTGTGTACAGAACTCCAGGTTGCAGCTTGCAGGATGTCCCTAGTAGGAACTCTCCTGAGAAATGCTATAGAGGTTGAGGTAGCCCCAGTGGAATGAGTTCTGATCCCCTGTGAGGTAGGTTTTCCATGGTGTTTGTAGCAGAAATGGATGCAGTGTGCTATCCATTTAGAAATGGTTTGCTTTGAAATGGCCTTGCCCTCTGCCCCTGTAGCAAAGCTGACTAGCAGTTGGTCAGATTTTCTGAAAGGTTTAGTCCTTTCCAGGTAGAACATAAGCTGCCTGTGCATGTCCAGGGAGTGGAGGATCCTTTTCCATTTATTCTGAGGATTAGGGAAAAAGGTTGGCAAATTAATGGATTGGGTTAAAGCCACACTAGTACCACCTTGGGCATAAATTATGGGTTAGTCTTGAGGGAAACCCTGTCCGCATGGAAGATAATGAAGGGTTCCACGGCCATAAGGGCCTGCAATTCAGACATTCTTCTTGCTGAAGTGATGGCTAGAAGTAAGGCTGTTTTCCAAGAGAAGAATATTAACTCTGCTGTAGCTGCAGGTTCAAAGGGAGGAAGCATGAGCTTCTCCAGTACAAAGTTAAGGTCCCAGGTTGGAGTGGGAGCTCTCCTGGGGGTGGGGTCTTAAATACTTGGCTCCTCTCAGGAACTTTGACCAGAGGGTGAGAGAAGAGGGGTTGCTCAGTATTGTAATGAGCTGAGATGGCAGAGGCATGAATCGTAACTGAAGAGAAGGATAGGCCTTTGTGGAGCAGTTCTGTTAGGTGATTTAGTATTTGAGATAAGATGGGCATGACTGTGTCCATTCCCTGAGAATGGCACCAAGAACAGTATCTTTTCCACTTTTCTGAATAGGATTTCCTAGTACTAGGCCTCCTTGCCTCAAGGATAACATCCACACCTGTTTACTGAGGGTTGCTGGTGATGTGTTCAGGGGATGAGCCATGCTGCTAGGTTCAGGGTTTGCAGCTGAGGATGCAAAATCTGTCCCTCCTGTTTGGACAGCAGGGAAGGGGTCTGAGGCAGTTGCCATGGTGGCACTACTGTTAGACTACGCAAAAGTGGGTACCAGTGCTGGCGTGGCCAGTCTGGTGCAATCAGGATTGTCCTTGGCTTGTCCTGTTTGATGGTGCCCTTTAAGATGTTATTATATTAATTGGTCAATTAATTGATTGCCTTGATTATAAAATATGGCTGTTGGTTTTATGTAATTGTGCACTCATGAGAGGTGCATGAAAGCGCTTACATTACAATAAATTTGTTGGGTGATTCGTGGACTTTGTCAGCAGTTTTACTTCTTGGTTTCTTTATCTTGTCCTGTTTGATGTTTACTAGAACCTTCGAGAGGAGGGGCAGAGGGGGAAAGACATAGATTGAGAGGTTTTCCCATGTAAAGGACAGGGAATCCACTTTTCATGCTTGGCTGTAGGGAGTTCTGGTGCAAGATTTGCTCAATTGATAGTTCTGTGGGGAAGCAAACAGGTCTACCTCTGGTGCCCCCCACCTGTGGATCAAAAACTCGAATGATTTGGGTTCCAGTTACCACTTGTGTGGGTCCATTAGATTTCTGCTTAAGTCGTCTGCCAGTGAATTTAGTTTGCCTGGCAGGAATTGTGCTAGCAGGTGCACTTGATTGCTCAAGGCCGTGTTCCACACAGCCACAGCTAACCTGCAGAGTGGGTAGGAAAGGGTTCCCCCGTTTGTTTATGTACCACATAACCGAGGTGTTGTATGTCTTTATCAATAGTTGCCCTGGAAGAATAAGATATTTGAAGGCTGTCAGTGCATTCTGTACAGCTAACATTTCTTTGTGATTGATATGCAGGTGCATTTGTTTTGGGCTCCATTTGCCTTGAATGCACTTTCCTGCCATGTGAGGCCCCATGCATAGTCTGATGCATCTGTTGATAGGGTTTGTGTGGCGGCGGGGGGTTAAGTGAAAGGGAGTCCCTTGTTGTGGTAGCAGGCCTCTGCCCACCAAAGGAACTCTGTCCTTAGGCAAGGAATGATAGGAATCTGTTTCCAGGTCCTGAGAATGTTGACACCAAAGACTTAAGTACCATTGAAGTTTCCTCATATGCAGTCTTGCATATGGAATTAGCAGAATGCAAGATGCCATGAACTCTAGGGCTTGCAGTATTTTTCTTGCAGATAGCTGGGTTTGGGTGGCCCATAGATTGAAGTAGTTTGTCAAATAATTCTGTTTTTCTGGAGTGAGGAATGCCATCTGGGAAGTTCTGTTCAAGCTTGCTCCCAGGAATACAATCTTTTGGCTGGGTACCAGATGTGATTTCTTTTGGTAAACCCCAGTGATGTTAGAAGTCTCATTACAAATGTCAGGTGCTGAAGTAGCAATTCCTGACTGCCTGCCTGAATCAGGCAATCGTCCATGTATGGATAAATTTGAATTTTTCTCTGCCTGCAATATGCAATGGCTGGAGCTAGGCATTTTGTGAATACCCTGGGCGCAGTAGATAAGCCAAAGGGAAGTGCAGAGAACTGATGGTGCATACAACAGCCTGCTCTGAAATGTAGAAATTTCCTGCAAGACTCCCTTATGGGGATGTGCAGATAAGCTTCTTTTAAGTCTAGGGTGGCTAGCCAGGAGTCCTTGGCTAGCACAGGAAGCAGCTGTTGGAGAGTAAGCATTTTGAATCTTGGAACCACCAGGAAGGTGTTGAGAATAGACAGATCCAGGATAGGGCGCCAAGAGTTTTCTTTTCTGGGTACCAGAAACAGTCTGAAGTAAAAACCTTGTTTCCTTTGCTCTGCTGGGACAGGTTGAATAGCCTTGATACTGAGTAGAGAAAGTACTTGCTTTTGGGCCTCTGCCCACTGGTTTGTGGGGAGGTCTGGCCATCCGCTTGGGGGTGGCAGTGAGTGAAAGTAGAATCTGTTTCTTTGGGATAAAATGTTCAGGACCCATCTGTCCTGGGTAATGTACTCCCAGTTTTTTGCGTGCAGGGCTAATTTTCCTCCTAAGGGTGCAAGTACTTGGGCAAGGCTTGGAAAGATGAAGGACAAGTCATTGTGAAGCTTACTACTTCCTGTTTTTGAGGTGGGAGCACTCCATTGTTTAGATCTGTGTATACCTGAGACTGTAGTCTTGGTGGTCTGCTGCCCCTTGGTTTGGTCTGGGAGGAACTGGACAAGACCAGTTTTTAGAAGGCCAATGCCTACTGAATCTAGGTGGCTATACCTGTAGGAAGTCTTTTAACAGTTTGCATAGATTTAGCTTTTTCCTCCATCTTTTTGGGGATGACTTCTGCTATAGTGCCAAACAGATGTTCATGGTTTAATGGAGCATCTAGCAATTTTGCTTTGACATGGTCTGGCAAGATTTGTTCCTTAAGCCAAGCATGCCTTCTAAGAACAGACCCAGTGACAGCAGCCCTTCAAGATGCTTCTAAGGCATCAAAACCACATTGCAAAGTATGTTTTCTAACTTGGTTAGCAGAATGCATTAACTCTTATAAATATTTATGTTCTGCACAATCAGGAATCAACATCATTTTCTGTTTGATTAGTTACATATGTTGCTGATACTTTAACATGTGAAACTGGCAATTTAAAGCCCTGATGGCAACAGTAGCAGAGGTTTATACCTTCTTACCCCATCTGTCTAAAACCCTAGAATCCCTGTCTGAAGGGGTAGGGTTTTTGGCTGTAGTAGTCTTAATGCCTTTAGGTCCCTGGGAAATGGTCTCTGGATCCGCAGTAGGATTCTTAAATAGGAATTTGTCAGAGTCAGGTACTCTGTAGTACCGGTCAGGTTTCCTGGGAGCTGGTGGCAAAGTATCAGGGTAAGACTGGATTCCATGAAGGCATCATCTACAATCTCCAGAACAGGAGGGATAGCTAGAGGCCTGTGCTGAGGCAAGTTTAAAAATTCCCTGAGTCTCTTTTTGGACTGTGGATAGTCCTGGCACTCCCATCAGAAATGCTCTCATAGTATGCAGGGTTTCACCAAAAGAAAAATCCTCTGGTGGGGAAGCAGAGGGAATGGAATCCTCTGCATCAGAATCCTCATAGGTACATAAAGGTATGTCCTGGTAATCAGAAGGATCAGAGTCATCGGACTCATGATCTGAAGAATCAGAAAGAAAATCAGTTCTTGGTCTTTTGAGGGGGAAGGCTGGCTTCCCCTAATTAAAGTAATAAGGTCTTCAGCCATTCTAAGCATATGTTTCTGTTGCATGAGGGCCTGAGAATGCACTTTGGTTGTCGGTTTCCTAGGCGTACTGTGAACTTTGGGCCTGAGAAAGTCGGTATTTTTGGTTTGAAACAAAGTAGTCTGTTTAATATCAATATTGGAAGGCCTGAATACACCCTCAGAAGCCAGTGCCTGCACAGCGTTCTGGACCCATCCAAGGTAGAGACATCTGCAGGTTCCACAGTCGAAGCATCATCTCCCAGCATACTGGACTTCGAATGGGTCTCAGTAGAGGCCTGCGAATCTGTAGAAGCAGGTATCAGGGGCTGCGAAAGTGCCTCAGTGAGTACCGGCGGATTGGCGACTAGCTTAGCGGAAGCGTCGTTGGCAGTTTTGGACCTATGCGGCCTGTCTCTGTCATTATCCTTACGCTTTTTTGGAAGATTGGTAGTCGGATGGCTTATCAAACCTATTTCGGAATACGGAGAACGAGAGTGAAAGAATTTAGAGACGAAAATAGCCAGACGACGAATAGTTCGGTCGTTGAACAGGGCACAAAACCAACAGCGAGGAATGTCGTGGTCTGGGCCTAAACAGGTGACGCAGTAAGAATGAAAATCTGTGAGGTATTTGCTTTCCACAGGCAAGACAATTAATTTTTTCTGACATTGGTTAGAGCAAGAAAAAAGGATCCCCAATGGGGTACTTATCTTTTAGAAGACTTCAGGTCTGAAACTCGAAAAATAAAAATTTCAGGAGGCAGCTGACCGGCACTTGCGAACTGCATCTGCTTCGGGCTCTGCTCAGCAAGAAAAGCTGATGTAATGGTGTCAGATGCACGTTTTATACCCCTGACGACCTGATGTCATGGAAGAAGCGACAGCATCCGACGCAGAAATCCCAAGACTCTGGTATTCAGGCTGACTAACGGCTACATGCAGGCAGATACCCAAGTGTGATGACTGCAACAGTGAAACACAACGAACATCTGGGGTTTACAATCAAAACTGGTCTATGAGGTAGGATCTGCAGGTTCCTTGTCCTTTGTTGGTAAAAGTACCACCATCTTCTTCCATGATGTAAGTATCACCCCATTTTCAAAACATTATTAAACAGTGCGTTCCAAATCTTCATCAGCCTCCTTCCTCCTAGCTTCCAATTTTCTAAAGGAATTCCATCCATTCTCAGCGGTCTGTTCCTTGACTACACATTTATCTGTCCTTTAACATGACTGTTAATTGTTGATAACATGCTTTGGTGCATCTGTTTCCAAAAAAGCTTGCAGATGTGTGCCTGCACTCCTCTGCTCTATACAGATTTTTATACAATTACCAAAATATTAGTGTCTCTTCAGCATTTCAAGTTAAGCTTGTTCTGATATTTCACTTGGCTCAAGGGGAAATATCACCAACTATCCCTGCAAAAGAACAGCCCTAGGAATTTATACATCATACATTCTAAAGCCAAAGCTACTGGGGAGATATTATTCAATTTGAAATCTATTTTCCATTGCATTATTTTTTTTTCCTTTTTGTAACAGTTCAGTGAATTTGTTAATGGCAAGTTTTAAGTGAAGATGTCACACGGTGCAATCTCTTGTCTAGTGTAAAGCAAGTAGTCATAGGTTCATAGTTGTATATTAGGCTAACTATGACTAGGGCCCTTAAAAGCCTAGTCATGTAACTAAAATGTGACCCATAAATGTGATTTATGTTTGATTACCAAGGGTGATTTACTGACTGCCTCTGTCCATCAGAGACATAGGAGTCAGCCCAGGGGTGAATATCCAATTACACATCCACTGGTTCAAGTTGTGCCTAAATAGGGACAGGGAGGAACTCTGCTACAAGTGGATGGCGAGCCTGCTCCAGAGAACAGTAGAAACCTTGTAGGTCTAGAGTGACCAGAAGCACCTTGGACAACAGTAGAGGGAAAGTAGTTTGTATGATGAACATTTTAAATTTTAGAAAATGGAGAAAGGTACTCACTTTAGACATGTCTAAAATTGGTCTACTGGGGCCTTATTTTCTAGGAACAGGAAGGAAGCATTTGTGAATAGAAGCTTTTGCCCTGTTGGAGTGAGGGAACTGATTGTAATCATCTCTTGAGACAACAGATCTGAAAGAATCTGAGGGAAAAGAAAAATTTGGCTCTTTGGAGGCAGAAGGAGCACCCCCCCCCCCAATGAAAAGGATGGGATGCCCACTGATGTCTGTAATCATGTTAAATTATTTTCAGAACCTAAGCATCCAAGATTGTCTCCAGACATGAAGGTAGCAGGAAAGATTGCCTACAATTTGGAAATGAAGGCCACGGTTGGGGAGGGGAAGACAAGTTCACGAGAGAGAGTTATTTGTCTTCTGAACGGAAGATCCTTGAGGTCCTTTTATCTTGCTTCATCCTGCCATTTTTCTTATATTGCTGCTTGAAAGACTTTCGTTGAGAAGATTTAAATGACGTTTGAAAGAAAAATAGACCAAGAATTAGATTGGCAATTCCTTTGGTATTTCAGAATATAGTATAAAAACAGTTGTTTGACCCCCTGCATCAGTTTCTCTTTCTTCCATCTTTTTAAAGACTTCAGCTGAGGAGGGAAGTCTTCATCAAGTACAGCATTTAAGAATTATGCCAAACACCTTCAGGAAAGTTTTGCAGGCTAACACACGCATTTCTGCACATAACTGTCCCTGTAGCAGCTGTAGTGCTTAGTAACATAGGAAGTAGGACTGACCATATCAATTAAACTATATTTAACTTCTGAATTTAAAAGGCTAGAAAGATTACTGCCCAGCAGGCAAAAATGGAGAGCAGATATTTAGACATGTGCCTGCCAGTTAATCCATCGACACTTATAAACCTTTTTCCAAACATGTCAAAGCCATGACTGTCCTTTTCATTTGGAACAGGAGTGATAGAGGAAAAGACTTTTTAATTTAACTTCATTCAGGGAAATAGCTGCAGGGTCTTCAGCAGGATGTGTATGTTGATTGATTCTGATGAAGTCTTGGATACAAGTAGACGAAAGCACTTGATCAGTTGTTGGAATAAAAGTGGGTTTTGACCTGACATCTGCGGAGTTGTTCCCTTTCCATTTACTGTTTTTAGTGTTCACTTTCTATAAGAAACCGTGGATCTGAGACATCTGTTTTTTTTTTTTTTTTTTTTTGGGGGGGGGGGGGGGCAGGAGGCTAAGTATGGGGATACAGAAGCTTAATTAAAAGCATCCTCCAGGGCCCAAATACAGAAGGGATGTCTATTAGCTTTGGGGAAGTCCATACTAAGTAGCTCATAATAACTTTTTGAGATCTGGAGTCCTCCTTACTTTTCCACATAAAAAAATCTTTAATTTTGGAAACCGCATCTTCAACACAGTTCTTCACAGGAGAATACAAAGAAAAGACTGTCCTCAGATTCAGACTCGCAAGGAGTACAGGAAGACAACAAAGTTATAGTCTAATACTTCCAAATCAGATTTTGAGAGAACTTCCCTTTTGGAGGAAGAGGGAGATCTTTTAACTAGGATAGATGTAGGAAAAGAGGGCTGAAGAAACTATAACTTTAAATACGTGATGTGTAAAGTTTAACCAACCTTCCTGGGAACCCTTTTGTTTAAAAATAAAATAAAGGGGGGGGGGTGATGCTTAGTGGTTTTTTTTTTTTTTTTTTTTTTTGTGGGTGCTTTTTAGAGGTCTCAAGCTTAATGGTTTTGGGAGAAAAGTCCAAAGGCCAGAACCCCATCACTAGTACCTGGTGTACGCCTTCCTGACCCTTAGACAATTTAAAACAGGGATCTCCCTGATGTATGACCTGACTGGACATGCAACATTCCAGCCCTAGCAGTCTTTGGACGGTACACATCAGTGGGACCTAATCTGTAGTGGAAACCAACCACTGATAAGCCACTAAGCTGAAAAGGCGCATACATACAAACAAGAAAGCTATGTGTTTTGGTGCACACATACATCCTCCTTATACCTGTACATAGCCTCATGCTAAGGGTGGATGTACAACGTGCAGAAAGGAGTCCAAAGCTTTGCAGACTAGCTGGACTTTTAAATCCTTGGCAGGATATAGATAAAGAATATTTATGTGTAGTTAGGTTTCCTGGTCTGTCCACATCCCATGTACCATCTGCACTAAGCAATGCCTTGCAACCCAGGGTTGTCACGTCCATGGTAACCATGGCAGTGAGAAGTAGGGTCATAAAGGGGCACCCTATGAGAGGATGACTGTTTAGCCACCAGCAGACATTCTTGCAACTTGGTAGACAGAACAGATGAATGATTTAGGTTGAACAGTTGGCTGCCTGGAACTTCTCAAGCTTTATGGTCCTCAGTAAAACCCGCATATGCTAACGAGCAAAGTGGAAAACATAAATAGGAGCTGCCATTAGTCCCATTACTTTGAGGCCTAATGCTACCACACACAAACGTATTCTACAGAACAATGTAGAAAATGTGAGTAGTTTTTACAGTTTTCTCACAAAAACACAAGTAAAACTCCCTTTGGCAAACATGACAGTCTCATAAAGGAGCATTTTCTAGCATAAATGCATATAATGCACAGAAAAAAAATATTTTCTTTCTTCAGAAAATAAATGTAGTGGTAGGTTTCCCCAGAAGGATATTTTTCTGTCCTATCTTAAAAGGATCAGTAGCCAACCACTGGTACCATATAGCTTGTACAGGTGAAACAGTTTGGCAGCATGAAAGCTCTGAAGCTTATGGCACCCAAACAATTTTTTTTTATATATAGCCCTGCTCTAGCCAGTGAAAGTTTGGGTGCATGAAACACACCTTAAAGCATTGAAAGATGGTCAGTGATCATATCCAAGCAAGGACAGAACATAAATAGCTTAGGCTACTGCAACAATGATCTCAATGTTGAAAATTTTAAGATTCCAGGAACTCCTTGAAAATGGTCCTAGCAATACCTGTTCTGGATCTGGAAAAGGGATCCAGTTTGTAATGCTTTGTGAAAATGGATCCAGAGCACCAAGTTGATGCCTCAAGTTCACCTCTTTACAAAAAAGCCACAGAAAAGGCCAAAGCCCTGGTAGAGTGGACCCAAACTCTTAAAAAGGTCCTAGTTCTTAGTGTGGCATCAACTAGAAAATCTTTTTCCACTCACACACATGGTTTCTTAGTAGCACTTTTTTAACCTACTTTAGTACCCGCTGCATGTACTCAGAAAAAAAGGTGCATAAAAGGTATTAAATTCTATCACACAGGTAATCAGATGAAGTGCTTTCACACTGAGGTTCATCAAACACCCCCCCTGCTGTGTGTGAGTAAATTCAATCCATGAGAAAGGCTGTGGTAATTGCCCCTTGTCACTTTCAAAAGAAGGGAGAACCAGTCACCTTAGCCAAAACTGAGTCACCACCACTACCTTTGGAAAGTCCTTATGGATCATTAGAAGAAAACAGAGCATCAGTGGAAAGGATGGAAAAACATACAGGAGCATTTGTGCCCATGGGAAAGGGAAGGCAGCTGTCTTCTGAACCTGCCTGCAAGGAACCTTGGAGCAGGGTTTGAAAGGAGATAAAACTATCTGAGGTGTTCTCCATAGGTGGCAAAACTCCTAGAAAACCCCCGGGTAGAATTTCCATTCGTATGGGTCTGTGCTGGACCAACTCAGCTTGTCTGCTATAATAATTTGCTCTGATGGACTACATGAAGCCTGAAGAGTCCAAATTGAGCTGAGGTACGACTTCCAAGGCCAACATGGCAAATCTGCAGAAAAGGTGAGATCGGGTAGTTCCTTGTTTGTTTTTATATAATCACTGTGGTCTTTGATAACTTGAAGAGGTCATGGGGACCAGAGACAATTTAAGGCTTCTAAAACATTGATTAATGTCAGCATCTTTGGCACTTGTGTTTTTGTCTGTTCTTGTTCTACAGAACCTGCACTTTCACCCCCTTTTGATACAGCCCTCTAAGCAAAGCCTGGGGCATGTTTAGTTACAGAATGATGAGGAGACAGAAGGAAGAAAGGGAGACCTGTGTTGAGACAAACTGCTCCAGCCACCACCATACTTCACCTCCTCACAAACCCCAGCACTGGAGTCTGGAAAGATAGTATGTTGATGCTAAGACCAGAATGACTGGAGGTACTACTGAATTTTTCCTCAAGTGAATATTGACAATTAGAGTCTGCAAATAAAAGACAATCATCCAAATATGGAATGATGTGAACGCCTTAAAGACTGCAGTTACTTCAGTCAGATCATAAACACCCTCAGTACAGCAGACCGACCAAAGGGTAAGAAAGAAAACTGACAGTGTAAGACAGATACAGAAAATCTTAAAAATCTCAAGAAACATCTGAATTCTTTGCAAACTGGAATGTGATAAGCATCTTTTTAAGTTTAACATTATCAAGAAATAGATGGGGGGGTTATGAGCAATAACAAGGTTTAGGAACAACATTTCTAACTTTGGAACCTTGACAGAGATCAAAGAGAAAGGAGAGATCCATGACCTATCTCCAATTCTCCTTTTGCTCTGGCACCAGAAAGATCCTTGAACAAAAACCTCCATCTGATCTGAGGGCACTTCATGACCCCCTGAGACATGTTCACCAAAACTTGAGGAACCAGGGGTGCTTGGTCTACAGGATAAAGGGGAATCCTTTGAAATGGTGGAAGGGATCCCCATTGCCATCTGTGCCCCTATCGAATGATTCCCAGAACCCATTTCTCTGAGATAACCTGATGTTACTGGAGAAGATGAAGCCCTAAGACTGAGGAGAAAATTTACAGGACTGTCAGTTAAAGAAACAGGAGAGACATTGCTAACTTTTCTTTTTCTCTGGTACTAACCCAAACATTAGGCACCTTAGCCCAGCTATGCAGTAAGACTTCATCCACTCCTTCTCCCTGAGACAGACAAGACTAGTACTACCATGCCTGTTGATAACAACCTACAGCTGCAGAGGTCATGTCTAACTATTGGCCTTTAATGTCGTACCAAGGACCTACACCACAGGGAGAGACACAAATGACCAGTATGAGGAACCAGGTCTAGCCAGAGAAAAATATCACCCATTGGTGACTGAAACATTGAGGGAGCAAGCTTGATATCTGAAGACTTTAGAGAATGGAAGAAGGAAAACCTGAGATCATCAACAACTGTTCCACAGTATGCCAAGAAAGGAGCCTAAAAAGCAGGTTGAGGATCCTCGGTAAGTTAGTAAACCTCCTGACAGAAAATTTGCAGTTATGAGGTAATAATTTCAGTGACAGACCACAAAAGCACAATGTCTTGTCCCTTACGTAAAACAGATTTCTATACTATTTTGCACTCCCAAGTATAAATTATTTTACCAGACAAAAATTCATAACAGAAACATTTCCTAAAGTAAAATACCTATTTTCACAAAAAAGCACAAGTTTTTAATCAGAAAATGATGTAGTGGATGATTTTCCCCCAG
Source organism: Protopterus annectens (assembly GCF_019279795.1). NCBI lineage: Eukaryota > Metazoa > Chordata > Ceratodontiformes > Protopteridae > Protopterus > Protopterus annectens. The sequence goes on from NC_056743.1 coordinate 866,927,323, forward strand.
AAAGGTATGAGCCATGAAGGCTCAAGTCAATCATCAGTTCCACAAAGGCTAGAGGGTGCACACTATGGCAGGGAGATAAAAAACTGAAGCTTTAGGTGCTCTAATCTCTGTTTTTATGTGGGTCTCTTAAAGGTCATGCTCCACAGTCATTATGGCACATGGAAGATGCCCTGAAACTTTGAACGCTGGATGGTGGTCAAAAATTTGGAAGAATATAATCCATACAGCTTAACCTACTGCAACAGTGATCTAAATATTAAACATCTGACCTTATGGAAGTTTGGATGGATAGTAAACTGGTGGAAAAATGGCCAATTTCTGTGCAGTGTCCAGATGACATCCTATGAATAGTTGTGCTTCTAACAGATCCAAATGGGGCTTTGCAGTGCTCACTGAAATTCTCAAGGACAGAAGTCAAAATAGGCAATCTCGTTCACAAGGAGCCAGTCATCTCATTACTGGAATACACTAACTATATGCAGGCACAAGTGAGCTGCAACTGTCATCGTGCATTGGGTGAATACCCGGAGGCTATGCTTGGACTGAAAGATTGGTCTTTATTGACAGGCTCTCACCCAAAATTGCGGGAACCTCAAGGATACCTCATATACTTTTGTATCTTGACAGATGTCCTGGAGATCCAAAATATGCATCTAATAGCCCTTCTGAAGTCATGCAACAATTGACTACACTGTGACCATGTGGAACTTGGTTTTCTTTGCATAATGAGTTAGGCCACTGAGGTTTAGTAAGTTTAGTAAAGGCCTGGTGTCCATCTTTATGAGGACTAAACAAGGAATAAACCCTAGTCCCTTTCTGGCCTGATGGGACATCCTGGATGGCCCTTTTTGAAAGGAAAAGGGAGACCGCCATCTTTACTTCCTGCTTCTTGTGAGGCAGGATGTTTGGGAGCAGGAATTAAGTTGGCCTAAGTTACTGCAAAAATGTATTGTGTAGCCACTGGAAATTATTACCCTGATTCCTGCTGTGTTTGTGACAGCCAGCCATGCAGTCAAACGGAAGGGTACCAGATCACACACAGCCTCCAGGAGATGCACAGTCCTTACAGGTGTTGTGGTTGACCAACTGAACAGGTATTTTAAGTCCACCTTTGCCCCTAGGGAGGTGTCCACTGGAAAAAAAATATGCTACCTTAGAAGTTTGTCAAGAGTATTGCTTGAATGGTGGATGCTAGGTTTTCCAAAGCCATTAGTACTTGGCACCTTTCTGGTTTCTAACAAAAGGACATTGTGGGGTAGTGAACTTTATCCCAACAGCCATGAGCATTTTCTTCTCTCACTCACTCTTGAGCAACTTCTCCAAATGTCCAAAGAGTGATGACTCTTTAAAAGGTGCATTGGCAACTACTGTCTTGAAGGTTTTCTAAGACACCACATACTCTGAGCACGTTCTGTTTTTTCATGGTGACAAGTCCCAGGTGCTCTTGGTGTTGTATCGGCTGCATTACGGAAGTTTGCAATGGTTGCCACCTGTGATTCTAATCTGCAACACAGACCACCATGTGGGAACAGCATAGGATGCGTTTTCTCCAGAAAGTCTCACTGGAAATGGGTCTTATGCATCAAATAGTTCAGAGTCCTTATGACAAAACTACCAGACATGAAGGCTTACATTGTGATGTAATCCAAAGCCTAAGAATCTTTAGATGGGGTATAAATTCACATCTGTTCTTAGAGGGCTTTTTTGGTGGCAGCCACAACCACAATGCAGTCTACACGGGGAAACATTCTAGACAGGTGTGCCCTTGGAAGGCCAGACAATCTTGTTCAGTTTCCAAGGAATAGGCTCAGCCATGCTGGATTCTTACCATGTCCTATCCATGATCAATCTGGTCATGCAGCTAGTGGGAGGGACATAAGGAAGATTGACAGAGAAGCCTCCTGCAGGATCTATTCCTGGAGGAGATGGGGCCGAGCCAGGACCCTTCTGCCTCATTGATTTCAGGATCTCTCCAAATTTGGGGTCTTTCAGAGGGGATTGTAGAGATATCTCCCCAATGTTGATATCTGTGTCTGGGATGGGAGAGACTGTTAGCTGGGGTGCCAATATTTGTACCTCCTCTTTCTCAGAGTTCTCAGACAGTTGAGGTCTGCAGAGACTTTCTTGTAGAACCCTACTGTGACAAGTACAAATAAACCGAACTCTAAAACAGAGCAGTATCATGGGGCAGAGCTGAAAAGTAAGGTGCCTCCCCACTATCTGACAACCAGAAGGTTGCTTTGGAACCATGACCAAAACTTCAGCTGCCAGAGTTATAACTGTCTGCACCAAAGCTGTCCAGTCAGTCAGTGACACTGACCTCTATGAAGTCAGAGCTTTGTCAATGCTGCTGAAACTCAAAGTCAATATGTCCCCCTCCCCGATGCAGAACAGTGTTTTGACACAAAGATCAAATGCCAACACCACCAACACCATGAACAGAATGAGGGTATTGGTTACAATACCAAATCTGAGCTGCTGCTGACCTCAGAACTAGTGGTACACTGCACTGCAGGAGTCTGTATCAAGGTCCCTAGTACAGTGTGTGTGTTGATTCCGATAGACTAACCATCAACACTAACATTACATCACAAGAACCACATTTAGCTTCAACACTCCTAGTTCCAAAACCTGGCATAGGAACATAAGTGGAGGTAAGAGGCTCTTCTCTAGCAACCACAAAGAGAGGAAAAAGAAAAAAATAAGAGCCCCAGCAGGTCAACTGCAATAATCTTTACTGGTGTTTCTGGTTCCTTGGCTGTTGCTTTCAAGGAATGATTTACACACCACAAAGAAGTGAAATTTATATTAAATTATCACATCAAACTTAATTATCCAGTCACAGTGTTCCATTGTTTCCCCACACAATTAAATCATTATTTTCAACCCCTGTGCAATGGTAACCAAAACATATGATGCTGAATATATAAATATACAATTTCAAACACAAAAAATACTACAACATTTTACACATTAAAATTCACTTGTACATTCATACCATATTTCATTATTAGCAGTTTTGTATTTCCATGTCGTCAGAAAAGACAAAACACCAAGCTTAATTTGGGCCTTTACCAAGATTTTCATCTAGTCCCTGTCTAAGGTGACTGCAAGGCTCCACACCAACCTATATGACCTAACATATCAGAAGGTCTTCTAAACTTTAAGTACAGAGATTATTGCTATTTCAAGCAGAAGCTGCCAAGTGTCCCCACCCCCAACTATGGCAGGCTTTGGTCTTGCTTGGATGGATGACATGGTACTGAACCTCAACTGGAAGAGTGTCACATGTTTAAATAATACTACTAATTTTTTGCAGTTCAGTGGAGAATGGTCAAATGAGCGGATCAGTTTTCTAGATGTTTGCCTAGTGAAGCAAGGACAGACAACAGCCACTACTGTTTATAGGAAACAATGTTAAAAGTATAATTTACAACACAGGGATAGCATGCATTCATCACATATATATAAGAATATAGTGAGAGGTCAAGGCCTCAGGACATCGAAGCTCACCAACGTAGATGAAGAGTGTACATTAGCATTACATAAATAAGAATGCAACTTCTTAGCTAGAGGATACAAACAAAATGAACATGCTTTACCCATAGAAGGGATGAGGACAGACAGCAAAGGGGAGACCACATTTTAGGGATCACAGACAAGATCACATACATACTCAGTCATCTGATAAAGATAATTCTGATGTATGTAGGATGCTAATACCTTTCACTAGGAATAACAAACAGATACATAAATTAATATGCAGACATTGGCATATACTTCATATACTCATGGCTGACGATGAACTTAAAGCCCTGGTTGGTAATAGACCAAGATTTACTTATAAGAATATTAAGTCACTCAAGCGTATTTTATGCTATAAGAAGTTTGAAATAAACCACAATGTTTTGTCATCGGAGAGACTGGTCACTTTTGAGTGTAGGAGATGCAATTTTTGTGGTTATTAAACACCAATAAATGTATTCACCCTGTGACTGGCAATGTATATAAATTGAAGGGCTATGCTGATTATAGAACAAGGGACATGATGTATTTGGCCACTTGTGGCAAATTCCCCTCATTCTATATCGGCAAGACCAACAGGACCCTCACAGAATAGGTACATGAGCATATTTATGCCATTTATAAACAAGACACCACAAATGGATTAGCTAGGCATATCTGTGAAAATGGTACGACACACAGATTTTCTTTCATGGCTTTAGAATTAATTTCCAGGAGTCCCAGATTTGGTAATATAAAAAATATGACTGAGAAAATAGAAACCAAATGGATCATTAGGCTTCAGGCAGACAAAGGATTTGGTCTTAATGACAAGATTTCCCTTAAACCTTTTTTAAGGGATAGACTAAATAAATGACTCTGGCAACTCTATATGTATATGAAATTATTATCATTTCTATTTTATATATGAAGTTATTACAATAAATGTTTTATATGAAGTTTTTATTAATGTTTTTGAGACTAACTTTGAAATTGAGGAGTTCATTTAGGTCACATAGATATGTAATAATTTATGAAGTGTAGTCATTGGCTGGTTTAAGGTATATTACTAAGTTTTAGCCTGTATTTTTTGAAAGTCTGATGAAGCGTCACATCAGACGTGAAAGCGCTTACTGGTATTAAACTTTTTATCTGCATTGCATTGTGCTTGAGCCTTCTTTATTTATTTACAGAACAAATTCCCTACAAATAAACTAAAACAGAATAAATCTCCTACAAACAAACTAAAAGGAAAGGAATGGCTCGAGGCTTACCAAAAAAAAAAAAAAAAAAATCCCACATGTTGGAAAGGGAGAGGAAGGGTAAATAGCTTAACTAAAGACACGAGTACTGTCCTAAACGAACTATTTTTATAAAGGTATTTCAATGAAAAAGTACTTATTAACACTTTAATCAGAGTTATGAAGAAAAAAATGCTTCAGCTGCGGGTCATCTGTCAAATGTGATCAGTAGCAAATAAGGGAAGTGTGGTGCACTGTGGGAGTGAAGAGAGGAAATCAAGATTTGGGAAAGGGTGAGGGGGGATTCCTTAGTTTTTGGTAAGGGAAGAGATTACAAGGGTCTGAACAACAAAGTCTTTTGGGGTGGATGTCCTGTTCAAGATAAAACAAACACGTTACCCTTTTTAAAAGATCCCCACCATGAATGGCAGGATTTTACTCAGGGTCTATTCAGTACTTTATTGGCCTTGAAGCTGCCTTAAGCGGATCTCTGTCCCTGCTTCTCCCTGGTATCCCACACCTGTTAAGTCTAGGTTACTGGATTCGTCAGATGAGGACTTGGTCTCTGGGCAGGAATGCCTAGCTTACTCCTCTCAAATTCCTTCCCTTCTAGACTATGGGTCTAAGGAAGAGGATTCTTTGAGCCGAGACTCCCCCTTGGAAGAATTATCCTTTGGAGATACTATTACTCTTATGAGGGAATACTTCAAATGGGATTGCTCCCAGGTCCCTGACATTCAAAAAAGATATTATGAACTTTTACAGATAAAGTCTCCTAACACATCTACTGTTCCTCCTTTTTTAGCAGTCCTTTTGGACACGTTTTTGGCTGCCTCTGGCTCCTGATACTCAAACCCCACTTCCTAAAAAAGCCTGATAAGACTCTATAACATGCCTGAGCATTGCATATTTTTGTACAGGTGCCCATCTGCGGATCCCATTCAGAAGACTGACTCAAAGTCAAACTTCATATTGTCAAGACCATATGATTGACTTTCTGTAAAGTCAAATTGACAGAAAACAAATCTACATTTTCTGCAGGACGACAAGCCCCCGCACCCCCTACCCCCTCCATATCATATATACCAACTCCAAGATCACACTACAGTGGGAAGAAGGGTAAATTCCCCAATCCCCTATGTAGGAAAGGTATCTCACTTTGGTGGTAGAGTGCCCGGAACCAGCATTAGGACAACTAACAGCTATTCACTCAGTTTATGCTTATGATCCAGACTTCATGTATGGCTCTGAGTTTCTGCTATGAAATCCTAGTCTTCTGACAGAAGAAAAAAAAAATTAAATGAATCCTGAGAGAGAAAACCAGGCTTCACACCTCTCTAGCCATCCTACACAGCAAAGAGAAGTATGTGCTGTCTTGCTTATGTACTACGAGTAGCAGTGTTACTGCCCAGTAACACCACAAGAACTCCTTTGTACAATTTTTTTTGAAAGCCTTGGCTGTCAAAGTTATTGCTAGCATCTCTCACACTAATGTGAAGTCCTACTTCAGACAGAGACCCTACATCCAGAAAGAACCTAGTTTCCAGATGAACTCCCCAGCTGCAGTCAGTACACATCACAACAGGGTCTGAGAAAAGGGAGTCAAAACATTATCAAAATGTACTTGTACCAATGAACTCCAACAGTAGATGTCTTTGGTCTCTGCAGAAATCAGTGACAGTAATGTGTCCAAAAGGTGCACAGACTGATAAAGAAAAATGAGAATGCTACAACTCCTTGATACGCTGTGAACTGTTTCAGAATAGCTTCAGTCAATCACAAAACCGGGGGACATAAGTTTACACACCCTTGTTAAAATGCTAGGTTTTTGTGACATAAAAAAGACCACAATAAATCATTTCAAAACTTTTCACACCTTTAATGTGACCTATAACCTGTACAATTCAGTTGAAAACCAGATCTATTAGGGGAAAAATACAAAAAATAAAAAACGTACAATAAGCTGGTTGCAGAAGTGTGCACACCCTTAAACTAATACTTTGTTGAAGCACCTTTTGCGTTAATTACAGCATGCGGTCTTCTTAGGTACACACCTGCCATCAGTTAAACAGACTCAGGGGTTGGGAAGGTGGCCTAATGGCTAAGGTGTTTGCCTTACAAACACAAGGTGCAGGGTTTGAGTCTCACAAGGGATAATTGACTAGACTTAAAATGGCTCGCAAGGGCAGTTAGCCTAGTACTAACCTATGAACTGTATAGCCTATGAACTCTGAATAACCCCAAATAAAGTTCAGTTGTCCTAGTAGGATTTTCCTGACATTTACTCAGTTGCCTGCTACAGCAAAAGCCATAGTTCGCAGAGAGCTTACAAAGCATTAAAGGGATCTCATTGTTGAAAAATATCAGTCAGAAGGGTACAAAATAATTTCCACAGCATTGGATATATCATGGAACACAGTAAAGGCAGTAACCATAAAGTGGAGAAAATATGGGACAACAGTGACGTTGCAAAGAACTGGACATCCCTCCAAAATTGATGAAAAGACAAGACAAAAACTGGTCAGGGAGGCTGCTAAGAGACCTACAGCAACACTGAAGGAGCTGCAGGAATTTCTGGCAAGTACTGGTTGTGTACTACATGCGACAATCTCCCATATTCTCCATGTCTGGGCTATGGGGTAGGGTTGCAAGACGGAAGCCTTTTCTTACACAGAAAAACATACAGGCCCAGCTAAAATTTGCAAGACGGTACATCAATGTCCCAAAAGCATGGGGGAAAATGTGTTATGGTCTGATGAGACCAAGGTTGAACTTTTTGGCCACAATTCAAAAAGGTATGTTTGGCACAAAAACAACACTACGCATCACCAAAAGAACACCATCCCCATGGTGAAGCATGGTGGTGGCAATATCATACTTTGGGGTTACTTTTCTTCAGCTGGAACAGGGGCTTTAGTCAAGGTGGAGGGAATTATGAACAGTTCCAAATACCAGTCACTTTTGGCCCAAAACCTTCAGAGGTCTGCTAGAAAGCTGAACATGAACAGAAATTTCATCTTTCGACACGACAATGACCCATCCAAATCAACAAAAGAATGGCTTCACCAGAAGAAAATTAAAGTTTTGGAATGGCCAAGACAGAGTCCAGTCCTAAATCCAATAGAAAATATGTGGGGTGACCTGAAGAAGGCTGTGCACAAGAGATGCCCTCGCAATCTGACAGATTTGCAGAGCTTTTGCAAGGAATAGTGGGCAAATATTGCCAAGTCAAGATGTGCCATGCTGAAAAGACTCCTTCCCAAGAAGACTGAATGCTGGAATTAAATCAAAAGGTACTTCAACAAAGTATTAGTTTAGGGGTGTGCACACTTATGAAATTATTGTACGTTTTTTATTTTTTATATTTTTTCCCCTATCAGATTTGTTTTTCAAGTGAACTGTGCAGGCTATACGTCACATTAAAGGTGGGAACGTTTTGAAATGATTTATTGTGGTCTCATTTTTTTATATCACAAAAACCTGGCATTTTAACAGGGGTTTGTAAACTTTTTATATCCACTATAGATGCCTTGGAACTATTGTGAAACAGTCTACCAGAAATAGAAATCATCTCATGTATCCTGTTTTGGTAAATGTTCTCCCTCCCTATATCCAGTAAAATCATCTGTTGAGAAAAGCGAGGCTTAATTTTTTCACAAAAGGAAACCTGTCTATAAAGGGGCCGCTACTACCTTTAACCTGCTCCCAAAAGTGGTCCACACATTAAGTGTGCCAAATATACTTGGGCAAATATGGATGCTGTTCAAATTAACAACCACAGCCAGACACTTGCAAAACACTCTAGAAACAGATATGAGATTAAAGGTAAGGATAGAAAATAAAAGCAATTTTTTCAATTCAAACCTGAGAAATATCAGAGGCTAAAAAACAAATGTGCCAGTAACAATCTTTCCAACCTATGGTTACCTTACATAGTCCCCATGACAGCAAAGCCAAGGTGGACTGCGGCAATAGCATTGTTAACTTCCTCTCCATCACACATTTGCTGACGTGTGACACTTCTGTGCTAAAGCTCCCCTGGCCTCTTTTAGGCACGACTGAATAAAAATGACCTATTACTTCACAGGGACCTTTTCTACAACCAACTTCACTATCTTAGAGAGGAAAGAGACCACTTGAAATACATTCTGGATTACATCTGGAGGGAAATGTATCCTAAAACTATTTTCAGCGTACTCAACCTCTAATAAAACCATGCAAACACGTTTTCCATCTGTTGAAACATTTTGCTGTCTTTATTATGACTACAAACATCTTTCTGATACAAGCAGGGATAAGCTGTGAAGCAAGGAGAAAAGACAATCCCTACCCACATGAACAGACATGACAAGACATTTGCTTGCACTGCTTCACTCTTTAGGCATAACAGATTATGGATCTGTATAGACACACCACAGATGCAAAACGGCTGCTTTATTACTAGATATTAAAAAATGAAGGATCAGTAAATAACACAGCAATTAATTGTCTTATTGTGTGTGCAAGAATTTGTAAAAATAAAAAACTATACAGTATTCCTATTTAAGACTCATGTTGTAGTAGGGCATGTATGTTTGCACGCTTTTAACATATCTGTAATAACTGCATGGAATTATGTTTACTATATGTTGCAATGATGACACACTGACTTATCTTAACTAAAGTCCACAGCACCTTAAAACCTAATGTTGTGACATCTCTGTAGGAGGTGCTATTGCTAGAATTCAGTTCAAAAACATTCAAAATATAGTGTGCAACATTTCTGGGCATCAACACTTCAAAATCCAGCCATATGGCAAAGTACAATAAAGACCACACTAACTGCCTGCCAACCTTTACTGAATTAGTATCTTGGGTGCTGAAGGAGCCTATTATTATCCAATGCTGTAATGTGAGAAACGAATGAACCTACTGGGGTGAAGCCTGAAGGTCATGGATGAAGGAGGGACCAAAAAAAGAAAAAAAATGAAGGATGGTGCAGATATGTCATAAGTACACAAGCAAGCCCCTCCTCTTCAAACCATTAGAGCTTAGCTGCAGGCTCAAGTCAGCTTTGCACATAGAAATCATCCCAGGCACCAAAAATCCCCTCCTTAGCTATACTACAATGTTCTCCCCATTCTATCCAGTCTGGATTAATGTGCCCCTCAACAGTGAAGAGCAAGGTAAAAAAAAAAAAGATACACACCCATAAACCTTTACGGACCACACAGTAGGTCTTGCCTTTTACAGGCTAATGGAAGGAAGGCAGACAAGTTAAACAGCATGGACTCTGATCAACTAGGTCTATCATTACAATAAGTTCAAAGCTTTAGTTAACAGGACAATCAGGTCCATCCTTCTCAAACTCTTAGCACACAGAGTTCAGCCTGTCCACTGTGCAGTATAATCAAAAGCATTTATGTTTGACAAGAGCTTCTAAGAATGACCTAGACCCTGAGGTCACATTTAGAGTGCCGTATCTAATGAAGGTATATGCAGGAGAGCTCATGTCACAGCTGCACTGTTATCCAAGAATGCAACTAAACACTTGCAATACAGTCCTTGTTCTTGCTGAATGAGGAGTAGTAGGGGTACATGTCAAAGATTTACCATATTCTCTGTAGCAAAATTTTAATACTCTGAAAATCACATGGTCAGTGTGAAAAATCCAATATGCTGGCAGTATAACATACAAACAACTGTCAGTCTTTTCAGAGAGAGCTTGTTCTGTCAAGATAACCATTTCAGTTATATATGTGCATCAAAACAATGTGGACTCAGGCTATACCTGAAAATGGTCCATTGTGATCAGTGTACTATCCTGGTAAACAAACTTAAATAACATTAAACAGAACATACTGCCACGTTACAATAATTTGGGGCAAAATAAGGATGATTAATAGCTTACTTTGAATTTCATGTTGTTGCTCTCTTAGGCATAAATGGTAGGACTTGCCTGCAAGACCATTCTGTCTTCATGAAAGGTCAGGTACTCTGGATCAGCCAACAAGGTCTGAATCTGTGAAATTCTTCAAGTCAAGGTTGTCACCAGGAAGACAGCCTTCCTAGATCCTAGACAGACATGTCAATTCCAAAGTTGAAGCAGGTTCGGGGGGGGGGTTACAGAGCCCAGAGTCAATATTTGTGAAAGATAACCCAGAATGGCTGGCATGGGAGATGAAAAGGGGTTCTCATCTTTTGGAAGTGGCTCAAACAGAAGAGGTCCACTTGTACTTATATGTTTTTCTACTACTAGGTTTATGCAGAGGTAAGGATTTATATACTGTCTCTAGCCATTGGCGGAAGTGAAGAAAGGAAGCAATTCTTCAGAGTGAAGGTTTGGGTGAGGTTTGTTGGACAGAAGAGTGAGTAGGGTTCTGAAGGGTCTCAAGCACAGATGTTTCTCCAAAAGATGAGGCTGCAGAAAGGGAAATCACACCTAAAGGCCAAAATGGAGTTACAAAAATTATTTTGGACTTGCTGAACTTTGTCTTTTTGGGGAACTGAATAAAAGGAAACAGGGAAATCATACGACTTCTATGACCTATTTTTGGACAATAGTATCTTTGGGCAACTGTCAGTGTGTGAGGGGTTACTGGGGAGTAGAAACTGTTTGTTGACTGGGAATGCAGAAAGGTCACAGCAAGGCTTCTACATGCAATGCAAAATTTTCTGTGCTACCGATGGGGAGGCCTGCACTCTACCCAACTGGCTTCCTCCACAATAAAGTTACCAAACAATTGTCACCATAGCACATTCCCACACACTTATCACCTCACAAAAGGAGGATAGGGTAGAAATGCATACAACCCTGTTAGTTTACAAACCACACCACAGCAGCAGCATATGTCAGAAGAGAACCACGTGGGGGAAGCTCACATGACATGTCCTTCATAAGGCTGGTAGCTGAAGCAAACCTCTCAGCTGCTATAAGGAGCTCCACAGGTTCAGGGAGGGGAACCCTATGGGTCCGCATGTGATTGACTCAGTCTTGAGTGGGTGGGGGACATGAAAGGGTGACACAGGTCTGCACTTCCATGTAGGAATGAATGGGCCAAGACAGTATGCTGTTTTTTTTAAAGTACCACTCAACTCTCCAACAATATGATGAACAGACAGACCTCCAACTGTAACCAGGTACATTGTTTACTTTTTGATGACAATCCCCGATCCAGTAGTGGAAGATAAGATGGAGATGAGCAGTTCAGATTCAATAACAAAATGCAGCACAACAGACCCAACGTTTGTAGTGAGACAGACTTCTAGTTGAGCAGAAGCTAGAGATAAGGAAGAGTCAAACTGGGCATTCCTAGATTTGGATAAAGCATATGGCAAGATCCAAAAAGGTTGATTTGGACAGTCATGTGATGGTTTCAAGTCCCATTAACATTGGTACAATTACCGCAGGCAATGTACAAATATCCACTGACAAGCAGTGACAGTGCTTTGGCTCGCAGAGGGGGTTTCCAGTGGGAGTAAGTGTTCATCAGGCTTCAGCTCTGAGTCCATTCTTGTTCATGCTGGTAATGGACTACATTAGCTAAAAGGTTAGAGGAGCAGACCAACAGTTTCTGTATGCAGACAAAATGACCGTACAGGCAGACTGTGAACAAGAACTTTAAAGGAAAAGGGAATGGAAAGTAAAACTGAAGATACATAGGATGAAATGGAGCACAGACAAATCAGCTAGAAGCTGAGAACTGAGGTACAAGGGAAAACAGTGGAACAGGTTAACAGCTTCAAGTACCTGGGAGGGGGGAGTGAGTACACGGGAAGTCTGAATAGCATTTTTTTTAAATGCATCTTTGCTAAATCACAATTCAAACAATGACACTGGTCCTTGACTCTTATCTTTATGGACATGTAGGCAACTTAGAGGACCAAAGAGCAAAGTTAAACTCCTCTTAAACAAGGAAGAATAATTTACATACAGACCACTTCGAGCATACTGAAAGTGGGACTTTGATATTTTATCCATCTCTCTAAAAGGTAGCTGGGTCTTCAAGGAGGCCACATAGTAAGATTGCACTGAAAAGACCATCAAAGGTTAAAAAAAAAATCTGCTTTTCTTTGGCACAGGGCTAAGCAGTATCTGCAAGTAGCCCTTTGACAAGCACCTGGCCTTTTCCTGTAGTCTGTATCAATTCATCAGTCCTGGGCATAGATAGCCACCAAATTTTGAAATGATGTTCAGTTTCCTAAAGTCATTACAGTCCCTAATATTTCTATCAGGTTTTAATTATTTTATTCAGTTTTATTTTTCTTTTATCACGTTTGGGTTTAGTCAAAAGTACCCTTTTCATAGGGCATCTATTGAGAAAAGCTCCAACACATACTAAAAGCATATTTAAGCAGACCTTCAGCAATATACGAGGAGACATTTAATAATATACTTTAAAAATTGCACATACAGTGGATATAAAAAGTGTACACACCCTTGTTAAAATGCCGGGTTTTTGTGATATAAAAAATGAGACCACAATAAATATTTCAAAACTTTTCCCACCTTTAATGTGACCTATAACCTGTACAATTCAATTGAAAAAAATCTTAGGGGAAAAATTTAAAAAATAAAAAACGTACAATAAGCTAGTTGCACAAGTCTGCACACCCTCAAACTAATACTTTGTTGAAGCACCTTTTGATTTAATTACAGCATTCAGTCTTCTTGGGTACACACTTGCCATCAGTTAAAGAGACTCTGATTATCCCCAAATAAAAGTTCAGCTGTCCTAGTAGGATTTTCCTGACATTTACTCAGTTGCCTGCTACAGCAAAAGCCATGTTTCGTAGAGAGCTTACAAACCATCAAAGGGATCTCATTGTTGAAAGACATCAGTCAGGAGAAGGGTACAAAAAAAAATTTCCACAGCATTGGATATACCATGGAACACATTGAAGGCAGTCATCAAAATGTGGGGAAAATATGGGACAACAGTGACACTGCAAAAAACTGGATGTCCCTCCAAAATTGATGAAACGACAACACGAAAACTGTTCAGGAAGGCTGCCAAGAGACCTACAGCAACACTGAAGGAGCTGCAGAAATTTCTGGCAAGCACTGGTTGTGTACTACGTGACAACAATTTTCCATAGTCTCCACATGTCTGCACTATGGGGTAGGGTTGCAAGAAGGAAGCCTTTTCTTACACAGAAAAACATCTAGGTCAGGCTAAAATTTGTAAAATACATCAAGTCTCCCAAAAGCATGTGGGAAAATGTGATATGGTATGATGAGACCAAGGCTTAACTTTTTGGCCACAGTTCCAAAAGGTACGTTTGGCACAAAAACACTTCACATGAAGTGTCCACTTCACTTTGAGCTACTGCACAATGGTACCTCCTATACAGAGCCAACAGATATTGCCAGTATACGGGTAGATAGATTCAGTGCCGTTACCCCTCTCACCCCCCAAAGGACCAATCACAATACCAGTAGATTGCCAAGCACCCAGTATTACTGCTGCACATCTTAAAACAACACTGGCCAAGAATACAGCTTCTGTGGGACCTGACAGTATCCCTGGTTGTGTTCTACATGAACTAAAGAGTGAACTGGCACCTCACCTTTATGCCTTGTTCAATCACAGCCTCACCTCAGGTTTTGTCCCTACCGAATGGCACACTGCTACAGTCATCCCTCTCCACAAAGGAGGAACGACTGCAGATCCTGGGAACTATCGCCCCATTAGCCTGACACGTCTGATATGCAAAGCTATGGAGCACATCATCATGAATCTAATAAACAAGGATATAAGGATCTCACACAGTTTGGATTTGTGAAGGGTAGATTTATGGCTGCTCAACTTGGTCGAGTTCTTTGAGTCAGTCACCAGAGCTGTGGATGAAGGCAAGGTGGTTCCTACAGCCTACCTTGATCTGGCCAAGGCTTTTGATATCATTCCCCACTCAGGAATCATAGAAAAACTCACTAAGCTTGGCATCAGCCCCTATATCACTAGGTGGGCTGCAAACTGGCTCACAGATAGAACCCACAGTGTGAAAGTAGTCGACTCCAAGTCAAGACTGCCGACTAGTCACGAGTGGAGTCCACACAGGGTTTTGGTCCTAGGTCCTCTCCTGTTTGGTATCTACTTCTCTGAAGTCCAGGCCAACACGAAGGGACTCTGGATGACAAAGTTCGCAGACAACTGCAAGTTGGGAGCTATCAACTCCCTAAGTGATGTTGACATACTTCAGAATGGCCTCACTGAGACCAACGACTGGTGTCAGAACCATGGCCTTAAGCTCAATGCCAAAAATGTTCTCATCATCCCCTCTGGGAAAAACCCGGTTCCCATGAATTACTACATTGATGGTAGTCCACTGAACACTGACGGCATTATAAGAGATCTGGGAACACATGTTGACAGCAACCTCTCTTTTGATCACCACATTGCCACTGTGGTCAGAAAGTCCTTCTATGTGGTACATCTCATTACTAAGGGTTTTGCATCCAGGAAGAAAGAGGTCAGTCTCCCTCTACTCTTCCCTCATTAGGCCAATCATTGAGTACAATGCCACATTTAACATGTACCTCACTAGACACCTGCAACAACTGGAGAGGCTGCAAAAATACCTCACAAAGAGGATTCTAGGCCTTAAACACTTGTCCTATATGGACAGACACAAAAAAACTCCAACTATTCTCGGTCTCATAACACCTACTTAGAAGCGATCTCTGCTTGACTTACAAAGCCATGTCTGATCCAGCTCTGTTAGAAATGTTACATCTAAAGAAATCCCAATCCCTCCACACCACACGCTCCAGAGACCTCAACCTCATTACCACAATTAACAGTACATGCTGGAGGGACAGGTTCATAACCCCAGGGACTGCCAATGCTATGGAACAGACTTCTCATACATGTCAAGCAGAGCACCTCGCTGACCCTCTTCAAGAGAAATCTTGATGAGTAGATGGGAAACAGAAAATTCACCCTGGGGATAACTCCAGCGGCTCTACTCGACAGAGGCACTGGGAACTAAGGTCGGGCAGCACTATGCCAGGGTAAATCCTATGGCTAGGCTTGTAAAGGCCCCAGGGCCATTAGCCTAGTACACACCTATGAACTTCAAAATAAACAGACACCCAAGGTAATACGCTGTGCTTGAGTTTTTAATCTGGCCTTTGAAGGTTTATGTGGCAAAAAAGTGAGGCCATTTCTTTCCCTCACTGCACTTATGATTCTAAGCATATTCCATTTCACATAATTTAATTTCTATTTGAATTGGGTGCTGCAGAAGGCTCAACTTTGATGGTCTGGGGGGATTAACTTTGTATTCCCAAATTGTGATACTAATCTGCTTATACACAACAGTCCTTGCATTTTGAGCTTCTCTGTCACATTCAGTTTCTGTTAAAGATGAGTTTCTACTGTCCTAACCCTCCTAAGCTTTAGTACCACATTTCAGGCAGGGCCCACAGGCTACAGTACTGTAGTAACAGCCTTCCCCTACAAAAAGAAAACCACCACAGACAAAAATCTCAATGTATGATCTGCTTACCATATTCACACTTCTTATAAGACTTTATAGGGAATGGTATGAGCCCTAAACAACTGAAAGACACACACTCATACAGCTAATTAATAATTCAATTTTTAATTTATGGAAAAGAAAGAAGCAGATGAAGAAAACTACTTATAAATCTGGACAATGAGATAAATGGCTTGCAACATGAAAACGTACAGTAGTTAAAAGCTTTGAAAAGGCTATCTGTAAGTCCCCTGTGATGAAGGGAGAAACTGACAGCACAGCTATCTGGAATTTTGTAAATAATTATGTCATCTGAGAATATCAACATGATTTATATAAGATGCTTGTGTCACAACTGTATTAGAACTGTATGTTATGTGTATATCCAACTGGTCTGTACAGACATACATGTTGAAAAGGAATTTCATAAAGTGTTTGTTTGAAATGCATCCGCAGTGCGCCCTACTGGAAGAAAACAGAAAAGTACATGCACTATTTTAACTGTCTAAATGTATATATTTTAACAGTGGAAACTGGAATACAGGAGGTTAACTTCAGAAAAAATAACCAATGAAATGACTTTATGGCTCGGCCATAAAAGAGGGTATCTTTCAGATTTCACTGCAGCTAGGGACACTAAGTCTGTGCTGAGAAGCTTTTTGCATTGTCTTTATAATGAATTAATTACTAGCCTTGAAAGCATGAAAGAATGCACTTCCAGCATCTGTCAAAGATCTGAGGTCTATGTATTTCACAAGTAGATGTTAATAATGCCAGCTTCCAGCAGTGGGGGGTTTCGCCTGGGAACTAGAGTCAGGTGACAAGTGATGTCATTCTGCAAGCTATCCCAGCAGTAATATTTGCGATATTAATTTGAGAAGTCTCTTTGTGAGACAGAGCATTCTGTACTCTATCTTGGATCTAACAATTAGAAGATCCATTCACCACATCTACCTTTGCTCTATTTTTAAGTTCTTAGGTTACAGTAATTCTCTTAGATTTGGTCAGTAATATAGTGAAGCTTAGTTTACATATTTTTATTTACTTATTTGAGACTGTCCTGCAATGTTTTACATATTTCCTGTGGTTTTGAACTCTGATGTCACTGTGAATATATATTTAGTATTCTCTTGTTCTTTTGTTATTAAATATATTTAAACTTTTCATTGTGGCTGATCTGTGTAGAGATATTTATGTTTTGAGAGTACTTCCATATTTATTTGGTGAAACTGTGTGGCCCACTCCTAATAGCCTTGCTCAAACTACCATCTGTGTTAATATTACACAGTAAGATTTGACACCCTTTATTAAGGGCTTTGAAATACCTGATAAGAGGTGACTGGTGGCAGTGGTAATTATCTTATTAGTCTAGGCAAAAGGAAGCATAGCTAGTAAACATGTGACAGCCTTTCCCAGAGGTGTGTGTGTGTCAGCTACTTGGGCAGGGACACAAAGAACTGGTTAGACAGAGAGGGTGCTGGAGGTCTTGGCTTGGCCACTCAGCTGAGATCTCAACTCTATAGCTGTGTCAGTGGGGAGTCTTACTAGGGATCTGGAGAAAGAGGGAGAAACCATCCTCCGGACTGCGGTCTCTATGTGCTCTTAAGGGAAATTGCACTCAATGCAAAGAGATGCATTTGGAAATGCTGTGTGTGTGCTTGTCATCCTCCCAGTGTATGTCCCCCACTGTTGCCAGTGGTCAGGATTGAGGCTCCTTAATTACTGGTCCAGTGGTGGGTCATCACATCCTCAAAGTATGTAACAAAGAAGTGTTTGCATAGTTATTTTTATACCACAAGGAAGATTTTAAACAATATTTCCCTGTGGTAGATAACAAATGCTGCAGGTGTGATGGGAACGAGAAGTAAATGGGCACATGTTTTTTTGGAAATGTAAGGGATTGGCAGATTTAAAAAATTCCCTAGCATACTTTCTCAGAATTGGTGGGGGAGCAGATTTCTGTAACCAAGTAAAGTATTATTTGGAGTTGGGGCAAAGGATCTGAACTACCTAGACAAACTAAAGCCTTACTAAGTTTAATGCAACTGTCTGCCAAACAAGCAATTAGTAAGAAACGAAAATCAAAATCTAAACCAACTGAATACTGTAAAGGAGATAAAAACTGGAGGCGAGATTATTAGAAAATAGGAATAGTAAATTACAAATAAACAGATGCAATTTGTGGGAACAGTACACAATCTTCAGGTAGAGGAGTGAGGTTTAAGGGGAAAGCAGAACTTGAGAAATTTCCTTAATGCTGGAGTAAACGATAAATATTAAAAACAAAATATACACATTACATTTACGTAAAAAAGTTACAATGTTTTTTTTTTTCTTTTCTATTAATGTATGCATGTTTGTGTATACATATGTCATTGTTTAAATGGTGGTTTAATACAGACATTTTAAAAAATGCAACAGACAGAACAAAAGTCCACATTTTAAGAGAGTAGCACACTGACATCTACTACTAGGGTCACTGCTGTACAAGACCAATTTTCTCCATGCAACATGGAGGGTGGGCACAGATACTTAAAAAAAAAAAAAAAAAGTAGGACTGACAAGGAAAAAGGAAATCCACTTGTAATACTGGTGCAACAGTCTTCAATGAAAGGCCTGTGTCTGCACTGGCAGATAAATGCAACCATGCCAGGAACTGTAAACCAGGTCCTAAGCAGTTGGGGTAAATAAACTATATCCTGCATATCAGTTCTACCAAATGGAAACAGAACTGCTCATGAAAGCCCAGTGGGACCTTACCACAGTCAAAGAATTATCACAGGGCTACGGGAAGAATGCTCTTGCTTGAGAAAGAATGCCAGGACAAACACCAAGATCTCTATAGCCATCCCTGAAAGGAGCCCTACTTCTCAAACAGTAGCACTGCGTGCTTCTGAGAGGAAAGGGAAGACTTGAATACCTTAAAAAGTGGTGCCCACACTACTTGACTTTAAAGGTGCATGGCTACTTCGACTTGTTTACTTCCAGCACAACATTCCAGAAATAACAGGATAAGCTCTACACCAGCTTCCATACAAGGAGACTAACAACCTGAAAGTCACTAATCACTGATATTAGTTCATAGGTTGGTACTAGGCTATTGGCCCTAGGGCCTATACAAGCCTAGCTATAACAATTCCCTGGATAACATCTTTTATGACAACCATGATGCAGTAATGAAAGACAATGGACTGCAAGTAAAGTACATCTGCAGGAAACACAATACTACCTAATTTACTGAGAAACTGAAGGTAGTAATAAGATCTCATACCTTTTGGAAAATACTCTTTTACTAGGAAATAAATGATCACTTAAAAGTACTGAATAAGATGAAGGAGAATCCTCATTCTTCGAAGTTATTATTGATCAGCCCAAATAACTGCAAAAGGGTGTTGTTCTCTAGTAGTACAGTAGCAAGAGGCAAGGTTATGAACTGGGAATAAAAACATCATCTTGAAGTCTTGGGTTGAATTCCCTCAGTCTTCACTTGCATATTATACAGTTCTGAATAAATTACTTAACCAGACAAGTGCACTTCGGACACAGTGAAAACAGGCATTTGGATCTAGTAAGCTTACCAGGTTAAAATAATAAAAACAGCAGCATAAAACAAAAACACAATCCTTTCCAGGCATCTTTATCTATTT
Source organism: Protopterus annectens (assembly GCF_019279795.1). Taxonomy (NCBI): domain Eukaryota; kingdom Metazoa; phylum Chordata; order Ceratodontiformes; family Protopteridae; genus Protopterus; species Protopterus annectens. The sequence continues at coordinate 866,947,175 of NC_056743.1, forward strand.
AGGCAGCCATACAAGGTTAACAGGGAGAATGTCATGTTATTTCGGTACAAAGCATTTAGTTGGGAGTCACCACACTTTAAAAATCCAAGTGTCAATTCAATTTCAGTTTGTCCTCTTACCATCCCACTCTCGTGTTCCGTTCTAACACAGACTCATTTGAGAGGCATATTACTAAAGCCAATAAAAGAGTGGCCTCAGTTGCAATAAATACTACTATACCAGCCAGACATTAAATAAGAATTGGTTCAAAATTTTCAGTTTGCGAACCATTTACTGCTGTACTCATCACCAATACTACGTGTTGGTGATGGGGTAGACAACTCAACTAAGAAATCCTGCTGGCAAACGACAAATGAGAATGAGAAAGCGTAGCAAAAGGCAAACTCTACAGTCTACCATTTGTTCAGCTTTGAGGGAAGCAATCACTTTGCAATCAGTGAATCAGCAGCTCATTACCTTCGGCTTTCAGTCCAGATTTTTCCAGCTGCTCTTTAACCACTTTCTCAATTTGCCGGAGATGAGGTTCCTCACCGCTCATTTCTCTCACCTTCATTTCTTTCTGCAGGGCGCTGCCTGGCTTAATTCTAGTTACTCTGATTTTAACACGATTTTCAGTGTCTCCATCTAATAAACAAAATTAAGATAAATTTGCTAATTTTTTGTCTGAAAAAAATTGAGTTTTTTGATTTTTCACTGCTGCCACCCCGACTCAAACTGAGGAGGTTGGTTACTGAGTGGACATTAATACTGAAGCCTAGTAAAGAATAATCTGAATATCACAGCATGGGCAACAAGATTTAACACAAACAAGGATTGCACACACAAGGACACAGCATCTTCCCTTGATCAAGGAGGGCAAAGCATTACAGCTCAGGCAACGGAATGGACCTGGAAAAGTCTGTGAAAACAGCCACTAAACAGTACATCCATAGTAGTCACATTTCAGATGTGTTCACTACTCTGGGAAGACAAATTGCAACTTGATTTTAACTGCTGCCTTATAATGGCGCACTTTCGTACTGTTATGTTTGTATTATGAAACTGTGTTCTAACCAACAGAAAAAAATGATAATGTGCACAGCTTTGCACAAGACCTTTTCCTTGAGTGGATCAAACATACCTTTTGTACTTATCAAACCATCCAGATATTTTTTATTCCTGCTCACTTGTCTTAGCAAGTCAAATTACATCAATAAATTAAATAGTATATTTTTATATGTCATGATTACTGCAAGGAGGACATGCTATCTGACCTCAACAGAGTCAATCTAGAACACTTCTGGGAAAGACCAAAATATAAAGAGGTACTGAGAGAAGTTATAGTCTTATCAAAAATGATCTAGTCACCTCTGAACATTATACAATTCAAAATGAGCTGAGCTAACAGATTCAAACCTGATCTCAAATGTTGTGACAATGTTTTGATCCTGTACTGTAAAATACAGCCTTTACCTGCAGATATTGATGATCAAAGGCAGCTTTTTGACAAGGTACAAAACCATTCACTATTGCTACTAGTACGTAGCAAAATGCGAACATACAGGTGCTATTAAAAGGAAATATTTTAGTATCCAAATGAAAACTATGAAGAATCTTTTGGCCTTCTTCTTGGTAAAATATTTCCTTTTAACACTGGCAAAAATGATTCTGTTGGCTCACGTCATATAAGCATTTCATTATTAAGGAGAGTTCCAACCTGCAAACAATAACTACTCATATGAATGTGGTTAAGGCTTCTTGAGCTGCTTCTGTATTTTTACACAGAAAACATATTCTTCCACAGAGCAGAGCTTGGAAAAGAATAGATATATGAGGTATACAACATATAGGAAATCTAAGGACCAGGCACCTATAGCAACTGAATAAATTGGCTTGCACTCACCACTATCATACTACTTTACTGTTTTTAACAGCCGTCTCTCATAGCTTGATGGTCTGTAGTAAAATCCTAAGCTTTGAATACTGTGTACAGTCATCATGTCATGTTCTCCTCATGTCCACTTGGGTTTTCTCAAAGTACATCAGTTTCCTATCACCAAAGATCGTGCTGGTTGACTGCCTGCTTTGAACTCTCTTATCAGTTGTTTATACCCTTGCTCGAGGTCCAGGCCATGGTTGAAAATGTGAACTCATCCAACTCTAACATACAAATACATTAAAAAACCTATCAAAATATCAGACAACATCCAACAGATGTTTAAATTAGCTGACTGTATGAGTGCATGAGGGTAATATCAACTGTGCTACTGTTTCTCTACTAAGAGAGAGCAGATACTGCACACAAAAGCATAAAGCACAAAAACAAATCCATGGCCAAACTAGGGGAATGGTGGAAGAACAAACAAAAAGCTGCAGACTATTTCCATTAAACTGCTAAAGTTATGGCAGTCACCTCATACAACTCTTCTAATTTTCTTCTTCTTAGATTTCTGCAAGTGTTAGAAAAAAAAAAGTCCATAATAAAAAAAAAAAAAACCTTCTGGATTACTATTCCCACAGTGACAGACAGCAAATACAGGATTCTGTACAGTATTCTTCTACTAAAGCCTGCTAGTTTCTACACTAAGCATCTAGCATGTAGTGTTTACAAAATGCATGGATGTAGGCCCAGTCATATCTTTAAATGTGTCCTTGGCAAGGCATTACTAAAGTTGAAATGGCTGCACTTCAAGTGGAATGCATTCTAATTGTGCAGATTATTGTTTATTATAACGGCAACAAAGTAAAACACAGTGGACTAGGCATTTTACGGTATTGTTTGACCACTGGCACGCCTTGTCTACCCTTCCTGAAAAGGACCAAAATTCAGACTTTTTTTATGTCTTTGGTTCTTTCAAAACAAACGTCTGAGCTGTCGACATACATCTTAGCAATGTCTTTTTAGGTGTAGTAAAAATGACTAGCAGATGTACGGCCTTATTCAAGTTAAAGTTCAATTTAAATTGTTGTACCCAAAATGCCATCAGAATAAAAACAGAAGTACAATCATAAAACACAAAAAGAATAAATAAAAAAGTCTTGCAACTTCAACAATCATCATCATAAACCAGTTCAAATAAATAAGATTTTAAGGCCTGCCTGATGTCAGCTAGTGTGGGCAGTCCCAGAACCACTGAGGTAGCAAGTTACATGGGAAAGGAGCGTGATAATAAAAATGAATGAAAACCTCAAGTTTCTAAATTCAAACCTCAAGTTTCTAAATTCACTCATCGAACTGCCAACAGCCCCTCAGAGGCTGAACACAAAACTGGCTGGGATAGTACGGCATGATAAGCCACTTCAGGTAACAAGGATTCGATTTATGAATGGACAAAACAGACCAACACTAAGATTTTAAAGATGATCTTACAGTGGATGGGGAGCCAATGAAGGCACAGCAAAACAGGTGTAAAGTGCTGGTAATGAGAGGTACCCATAAACAGCCTTGCTAACAAGTTCTGCACCACCTGTAGGTGGTCCTGTTCAGTGTTACACAGTCCCAGGTAAAGAGCACTGCAGTAATCCAATCAAGAAGAGACTAATGTATGAACAATCAAGTTATCAGCTTGAGATACTAGGTTCTTAATGCTGGAGATATTTCTCACATGAAAACAAGATGACTACACTACAGCTGGCACCTGTTCTCGAAATGTCAGTTGAGAGTCTACAATAATTCTTAGAAAACATACCTCATGGTTAAATTCAAGTTTGTTTTGCTCATATAGAATTTGTGTGTGTGTGTGTGTGTGTGGGGGGGGGGGCAACAGAATCATTCAGTTACATTAACATACAAGGCCTTGGTCTTTGCAGCGTTCAGTTTGCAATGAACTTCACTATGTCACGTATGTGTATGGTTTCAAAACAGCCAGGGAGTTAATACACCATCTCATCTTGATTAATGTAGTATATTTGTCTGTCATCTGCATAACAGGGTACACTAAAATCCCTCAGTAGACCTCTCAAGGAGAGCACTTGCATAGTGAATAATAAAGAGTCCAAACTAGAATGTGACAATGAAGGTGGCATGGCAAAGAAGTATGGTTAAACAGGTAAGAACAGAACCAGTCAAGAACTGTTGCCAAAATCCCACAACAGGAATGCAAACATTCTATTAAAATACCAGGAGTCATTACATCAAAACTGCAAAGCGATCCAGAAGTACTGGCACAGTCACAGAACACATGAAATTACTTCAGGTGGAAATACTGGTTATGCCATGGATAGTTAAAATCTGTTGCTACAAAAGTTTATTAATTTTGAATAATCCATGGGAAAAAGACTCCAACAAGACAATGAATTCATCAGCACCATTTTCATTAGCCAACATCAGAAAGTACACACAGTCCCACATTACTTAATTGTTGATTTATGTCTAGAAAACTGTTAATCTACATTTCTTTGCTGTACTTGTCTATTTTCCTGAATAACACCACTTCAAAGAGGTACCAACTATATGCCAGAAGATACCTGGCAATTAGCAAATGTGACCTAGTCACCTCTGAACCTTATACAAATCAAAATGAGTTGTGCTAACAGATTCAAACCTGATCAGAAGATACCTTTTTTGAGCAATGTAAATACTTCACTGTAACATTTTTTTCAGTGTGGCATGCTGTGCAATCCCTATCACAACATACTTTCACTTCTTACAAAACTTAATCTTGGACTGACACCAACACTGGACACGTGCTCATGGTTTGGGCCATGTTACTGATATGTAACATCTACCTAATCTAGCCAGGAACCATATTTCACAGAAAAGGAGCAAATTCAACTTCACTCCGTCTTATTTTCATTGCATTAATAATCCAAAACACATGCATGTATTTCTCCAAGCATCTTCCCTTTGCTGGTAATTCTACAGAATCCTGACTTTCCAGAGACATCTCATCTTCTATTGTGGTCCAAGCATACTTCTCAACTGTCCAGATTTTCACAGAATGTCCAGATTTTTGCCTCACATTTTTAGTCTATTCCTCATAAAATTTGTGGTTTTCTGGATTTTTGTGGCAAATCAGTGACAACTGACTTTGACAGGCAATTGAGTTTCAGACTTTACATCCTTTAGAAAATCTGTAGTAACAAGACCTTTTATTCAAGCAACTTTTTAAATCTACAAGAGCAGTATTTAAAATTTGTCCCTATCTGTGGGGCTTTGTCTTCCCATTATTTTTATGCTAACGGGTTGACAGCTATAGTTCCAAGCTCCTGCTACTATCATACATCTTTCATAAAAGGCTGCAACCTTTCTCATAATACCACTTTATATCTCATCTCACTACTTTTGGTGGATATAAATTGCAAGACAATAATAAATCACTTGTAAGATTCAAATATTCAGTTCCACTGCAAGAAGGGATAAGGACAGTCACCTCCAGAACACGAAAATAAACCATACAAAGAAATGAAGCAGTACACGGTTACAAAATCAAAATGTCAAAAAATCATGGCACCACTACAAGCTGGCAAAGTAATTCATACAGTTTTCTTCAGTATAAACTTGTGACTTTATTCAAGAATTGCAAAATAGTTTATATTTTACTAATTATGAATAAAGTGAAAAGTCTACCTGGGAAAAACACCTGCTTGGTTATAGAGATGCTAGGACGCGAGTGTGTGTGAATGCATAATATCCATCCACAACCCTTTTCCCCCATTTTTTGCACATGTGGTTGGGGGGGGTCACTTCAAAGATTTTTTTAACCATTTACTGCTTCAGTTGTTTGTATGGAATATACAGTGCAGCCATTGTAATTCTTACATCCTGCCAACTCCCCTTCACCACCATAAATCATTCTTGCTGATTGTTCGTTTCCTCTCACTTTTTACCCTTTTCAATTAATACCAAAGCACCCTTTCTTTCATTCTCCTCTTCTAGCAGAGAAACTATCCTTCCCACTTTCCTTTATAAAAGTTTCTTGTTTTCCATGATTCAGAATCTCCTTTGATTTTATTACTTTGCATTGTTACTGTAAACATTGATTGGTACCTTGCCTTTTTTTAATCAATAACTGCATTTACACTCCAACCCCTGATCAGTCAGACTGTGTCCTCATTAAGACTGTTTTATTCTTAACTTGCATTCTTTGTAAGTCTTTTACAAACTGCTCCTTCATAATCCGGTTTTATCACTTTTGTGCTCCATAACTTTTTTGCAGTATTGTCCTGACTAAACCTGATCTCTTATTAAAACATTAAAATGTCATGCTTAGCCAAAAACAGTAAATTAGCTATATAAATATTTTTGTAAACCCACAGAGCTGACACTGTATGCAAACAGTCATGTATAGTTGTTTTCAAATGCTATCATTTAAATTCTGTTGGGTCAAAAGTTATGCACTTACCATAACATTTGATCTGTGTTTTACTTAAGTCTGGTTCAACATATGGGATATCAGATGCAACCTTGGCGCCTTATACTGGAGTACTGCATCCAAGAGCCAACAGTCATGTATAGTTGTTTTCAAATGCTATCATTTAAATTGTGTTGGTCAAAAGTTATGCACTTACCATAACACTTGATCTGTGTTTTATTTCCGGCTGGTTCAACATGTGGGATATCAGACCCAACCTCAGTGCCTTATACTGGAGTACTGCATCCAAGGGCTCACTCCTCCCCTACCCACAATTCCCTTCTCCTGCCTGAATTACCTCAGATCAAGTTTGCTGACCGATTCCAACTGGTCATAAATAATGTAAGAAATAATGGAAAAAAGGACAGACTACTGAGGAAATCCATTACAGTGAAAAGTACAACAATAAACAGACAAGGTCCAGACAAGATTTGGTCAATCCCTAGAACAAGAAAATCACAATTTGAAAGAGGAGGGAGGAGGGAAGGGAGCTGAATCAAACAAAAATAAGATAACACAGACCTAACGTCATGGTAAGTACATAACTTTCATTTCCAATGCTGTCTATTTTTGTCTGATTCAACAAGTGGGACAGATACCCAAGGTACCCCAAAAGGGACCTGGGTGGACAGAGGGAAAGACATTCCCAGAGTATAGCACAGCCAAAATATGAGAGTCCGGACCTCACATCTAACTTATGAGATACAAACATGGGTTGTAGACCAAGATGCTACAGCACGTATCACTGATAGGCATTTATTTGCAAATGCTGTTGAAGTTTCTGTCACTCTGGTAGAATGAGACTTGGGTTTAGAGTGCAAGGACAGACATTCTGACTTATAATAAAAGGAAATGCAATCTGCTAGCCATTTTTAAAGTGTACCTTTAGAAACATGTGTCCATGCTTTGTCTTGGAAAAGGATACAAACAACTGGTCTGACTTTCAGAAGCCCTTAGTATGGTGTAGATAGAACCTGAGCTGCATATGGATATCTAAACTATGTAGGGTATACTCTCCTTTGTCATCAAAGTTTGAAAAAGTCAATTTGTTAGTTCAGGCTAGACTGAGGCCATCTTGGGAAGGAAGGAGCAGATAATGTCCACAGTGAAACCCTGTTCTTATGAAAAATAAGAAATGTGACATGCATGAAAGTGTTCGCAATTCCAGCACACATTTTGCTAATGTAATGGCAAACAAAAAGATAGTTTTTCATGAAAGGAACTTCAGATCTGATGAAGTGTCAGGTTCAAAAGGTTTTTGGGTTATGGACTGAAGTAAAATTGTAATATCCTAAGGAGAGAGTGGATCATGAAACAGGGGTCTCAAGAATGTTCCTCTAAGAAAAACCTTTGTCACCTTAAGAGAAGCAATACAGGCACCATTATATCCTATGTGAAAGTTTGAAATGGTGGCAATCTGGACTTTGATTGTAACGTAACTAGAGCCTGCATAAAAAGCACAGAAAAACTCCTAAACTGCTGGTAAAAGGGCTGAAAAAGGGACTGATTCCATTGAAGAGATCCATAAAGAAAAAAGCTTCCATTTACTTTTGCAAATCATCTTGGTTGAATCCCTCTGAGAGGAAAAGATTACATGGACAACTGGGACAGAAAGCCTGGCATCTCTGGCAATTTTTAAAGTTGGGGAAACCATGCAGTTAGTTGCAGGGCCAGTAGAGGTAACTTGGATGGGTGACTTAGGAGATTCAGGATGGGATCCAGGGTGCAGCAGATGAGGCCAAAGAAAGGGGAGTCATACCTACCAAGGCCAAAAGTGGCAATGAGGATTACACTGGTTTTATATCCCATTGTTTTTTGAATGAAGTTGCTGATGAGGGGAATTGGTTGAGAAGTGTAAAGGAGACCGGGGACCAAAAATGGACTACAGCATCCATCAGTGACTCTCCTTGTAGCGAGATGAAGACAAAGTAACTTCTGCATTTCTTGTTGAGGTAAGAGGCAAAAACGTTGTGGCAAGGTTGACCCCAGTGGCTGAAAATCTTCATTGCCACTGTTCTGTTAAGAGACCACTCATGAGGCAATACAGTTTTGCTCAATTTGTCCGCCAGAATATTGGACGTCCCAGGTATGTGCATTGCCACTAAAGGCAGTTTGAAGACATCACCCACTGCCAAACTCTCATGGCTTCTCAGCAAAGAGGGTATGAGCATGTTCCACCTTGTTTGTTGCTGTACCAAACCACCAACATGTTGTCCAAGTGGATGGTGATCAGATCCTTCGGTATAAGGCCCAGAAAAGTCTGCAACATTAGGAAGACTGCTCTCAACTCCAGCACACTGATGTGAAGTTTGGCCTGTGTTGATGACCATCCTAGAACAGACGTATCCATGGTGACTGTGGCTTTGGGAGTAGAAGGACAGAAGGATCTACCCTGAACTACTGTCTGGGGCATAATCCACAATTGTATAGGATTCTTGCACACCTGCATCAGATGGATACTGTTTTGAAGAGGTTGAAGTTTCTGAGCCCAGTGTTCTGCTAGTGTCCACTGTAGAACTCTTGTGTGATATCTGGCCAAAGGGACCACAGTGATAGACACCATCAGTCCTAAGAGTCACAGAATAAGTCTTGCTCGAGGTTGAGAGCATTGTAATACTTGAGCTACAGACCTTAAAAATTTGACTCTTGCCAGGGTAAGCTGTGCGATCTGATGTGCTGTGTCTATTTGGCAGCATATTAATTTTATGCTCTGACTAGGGAAAGGGGTTGCTTTTGTGGAAGTTCACTGATATTCCCAACTGAGCTGCCAGGGATAGCAGGGCTGACTGATATTGTAGTAGTAGATCCTTGGAAGTAGCAGTTAGAAGCCAATCACCTAAATACAAGAAGACTTTGCTCACTTGTAGCTGGAGAGAAGATGATACGATTGCCATTATCTTGGTGAACACCCATAGGGCTGTGGTGAGACTGAATGGCAATGCTCTGAACCGACAGTGATTGGCTCCCAGCTGGAAACAATGGAATCTCCTAAATAGCATCTGGATCTTGATAGGATAGTAGGCATTCTGAAGATCAACAGAGCACATTCAATCATCCTTCCTCAAAAGAGGAAGAATTGACTGTACCGTAACCATCTGAACTTTGTCTGCTTGACAAACTGATTTAGGTTTCTGGAATCCAGTATTGGTCTGAGGTCCCCTGTCTTCTTTGGAACTAAAAATAACTTTGAACAGACTCTGGCTCCTAGCTGGTCTTGGTGTGGAGAGGTTTGAGGACTCTTGTTTAGCAATTTTGAAATATCTCTTTCTGCCAATTCCAATCAATTGGGTGGAGTACCTGGAATCTTTAGTCTTGCTCTTGGTGAATCTACAAATGGCATCATATAACCTCTGGTGACAATACTGAACACCTATGAACTGGAAGTTATTGTTTGCCAGGCTACAGGGTGCAAGGAAAAGCATCTCCTGACTGCCTCCAGAGTGCAGCAGGTGGGCAAATGTTCAGGTACGCTGATAAAATTTCTCAGTGAACAGCCTACAGAAACTTTGATTTTTGTGGACTGCCTCTGCCTCGTTGGCAATGTCCTGTGACATTGCCTCCTCCCATAGCTCTTAGCCTCTTAGCACAAGAAATCTGGACAAAGCTTAAAATAATGGGGGGGGGGGGGGGCGACGACGACAAAGGACCAAAAGTAGGGACAGATTTTAAATATTGCTCTTACAAACTTAGAAAGTTGCTAAAATAACTAGATTTTTACAGGCATGCATCTTCCAAAGAATATAAAGACAAACTCAAACGTATGTCATTATTTAGTGACTTCAATCCTCAGTGATTTGCCAGAAAAATCACAAATTTTATGAGGAAATGACTAAAAATATGACAAAAATCTGGGCATTCTGAGAAAATTCGTAGAGCTGAGAGGTATGCAGGCTCCTCCTCTAACTTAGGGAGGTTTATCCCCAGGCGTGTCATGGTGAAAGCCTTGGGATTTCTTGAACCACATCTTCCAGCCTCCTCTCATTCCTGGAAAAGGATCTTTAAGGAGTAAAAGAAATGGATCCCTACCATCAGACAAGGTCTTACTCTGTCCTCTTCACTCCTAGTAAGCGTTTCTTTCACTTCATCATCGGGGCATTTATGAAGGACGTCTTAAAGCTTTCCATGAAATCGCATAACATGGCCAGGCATGATGGTGCATGGCAACATCTGTGCTAGTTTCTCTTGATGCAACATACAAGCATTGGCTCCAAAAAGAGAGACAGCATTGGAACAAGTATGGTCAGTGTTGAAGGGTCTGATCCCAGTCCTCTCCTAGGGGATGGAGTCAGGAAGACTCCCAGCTAAATGTGTCCTCAAACTTCATCATATGGTTGCTGATTTCTAGTAGACCAACCAAATCCTGAAGAAGCTACTGATGTAGGCCTCGATGGAAGCTTCTGAAGAATCAGGGAGTGAAGATGGGGCTGACTGGTCATGGTGAAAGTTTTTGGGGAGGAAGTTTGGTCTGACTGCCTCAACAGCTTAGGTGCCAGACCTGAACCAGCACTCTGATCCGGAGATGTTTTCTTAGCTTTGTATATCCCTTCTTGTCCTTTTACAGACTATTTCTCTTTATACTCCTCTGTCTTTCTCTCAACTTGTCAGCAGAATAAGAGGTGGTGGGTGCCTTCAGATCTGAATGCATTTTGGACCCTGCCTAAGGTGGCAGAAAGTCCTTTCAGAATAAGATTTTCAATCCTTCTCTGGATAGCCCTTGTGCCAAAAGCAGCACAAATACTGCAGGTGTTCTGCAGGTGGCAAGGCTTAATACACAGAAAGCAAGTGTGGGTCTTGAGGCAGAACCTTATGCCCACAGAAGGAAAACTAACTCCTGAAGACTTTTCCAACATGAGAAAAGGGTTTGAAGACTTAGAACATTAGCAACAAAGTGAACTAATCTATAACTATTACTAGAAAAGAACAACAATGTATATGGTCCCTTTCTCTCCCCCCTCTAGAGATTATATATATATACATATATATATATATATATACATATATATACATATATATATATATACATATATATATATATATATATATATACATATATATATATATATATATATATATATATATATATATATACATATACATATATATATATATATATACATATATATATATATATATATATATATATATATATATATATATATATATATATATATATATATATATATATATATATATATATATATATATATATATATATATATATATATATATATATATATATATATATATACATATATATATATATATATATATACATATATATATATATATATATATATATATATATATATATATATATATATATATATATATATATATATATATATATATATATATATATATATATATATATATATATATATATATATATATATATATATATATATATATATATATATAGCTATATTACAGCTAAACCTATCATACTATGAACAGTAAGAAGTAATTAGAAAATTCTATAAGCTTACAATAATAAACCTAATAACCTGCTACTAAATATTAAAACTAAATACTAAATATTAAAGGGAAATAAATTCAAGTATTGAGCTAAAGGAGGAGGAGGAAAGGGTCAAAGAACTTCACTTATTGTGCAAACAGAATGCAGAAACATGTCTGGTTAGACAGGCAGCAAACAAGATCTGGGGTAATTCAGGCAGGAGACAGGGAATCGTGGGTAGGGGAGGAGTCAGAACTTTCTGGTGCAATACTCTAGTACAAGGCACGAAGGTCAGACCAGACTGGACACAATGTACCACATGCTGAGTCAGACAAAGACAGACATCTGATCGGCTATTACAATTCACTGATCTGCTCTTTTTCCCCCTGCAGCATTTTATTTCTAAATCTGTCCCTCTACTTTTGTGTTGCTAGACAGCCAGTAAACATTTTAGACACTATAGTTATTTTTAAAAGATCAGGCTTTCCTATCAATACACAATGGCTGCCCCTCTTGCAGTCTAGCATATCTCGTTAAGGAAGGTAAATTACCTTCCAAGAGCACTGCAACCGTGCCAGTGTACAGACTTCACTCTGAAACCTGACAACCAATATGACAATAAAATGAAATGCAGTAGATACTTTCTCACCAATAGTTATAGATCTGAATGGTTTGTACATATTTTCAGTGTACATATTTTACATTTTAGTTTTATCAAGGGACCTCTTCCATTACAAATTTCCCTCATTCAGTTTTCTAGTGCATTATTTTTGTGAATCCCGATATTTAATCCATTTTAAATCGACATACTTCTGTTATTAATTTTATATACATAGTGCGCGTCATCAGAACTTTATAACACAGTCTATTGGTTTCCATTACATAATACACTGGTTTTCTTTTTCATTCATTTACTTCTCTCCCCCTCCCTTCTGCACTGTCACAGTACCTTTATTCACAGCAACACACACAGTCTGCCATTTGAAAGCAAGGACTTATCAGAAAGCATGCATTATAAGTCCCCCACCATTTGGTTAAACATTTTTACTTTCATTAATCAAGTAGTTCATTTCTCTCTAGTACTTACTGATTTCAATGGGTTTAAGGCGTCATTCAGAATGCATTTTTTAAACATCTTTATTAAATTATCACTTAAGTCACACGCACACATACAGTAATGGAAAAGAAAACAAACCACAATAACATTTGTCATATTCCTGTATTATACAATACATTTATATTTTCTTTTTAATGATTATTCAACTCAACACTACATAAATTGCTCAGTTTCAAATTCCCTTAGCTCAGCCTTGCTCCTGAACATTATTCTGCATGTACTTTTGCCACAAATTTTATTTCCATGTAATTTGCTCCTTCCAAGATCTCAACACCATTTATTTTACCTCTTTTAAAATATTCTAAATTTCAGTAAGTTGATTTATATTTTAATTTCCATACTTCTACTAACTGACAGTATCACTAAACTTAGCTGGGCCGTACTATGGTTAGCCAATTCAGAGCCTGTGTCCCAGCTCAAAAGATTCATTTCCCAGTTAGAGCAATTTGCTTCTCCAACATTTTTGAGAGTACTCTGTAGAGAACATTTAAAATCTGCCAACTTGTTACACTCCCAAAACACATTCAATGCTACCTAGCAAAGGAAAAAATTATTAAGCCTGCTTGGAGTATAAAAATACCTATGCAATCACTTCTAAACAAAAATCCTAAACCTTCTGGACTTTGTTGCACACTCGAGACCTATATAGCTGTCCCCTACTGTTTCTTTGTAAATCACTTTCCAGTCTCTTACCAATCTTTTTAACCGTCTTTGATTCTTATAGTTATTTTGAAAAATTTGATATGCTTTACTAATTATCCATTTTAACAGCAGCTTCTGTTCTAGGCTACTAAATACTCAAACACAACTTGTCTTGCAAATAGCAATCCCCATCCCTTATCTTTGACTACACTCCAATATCAATCCCTGGTAGAGAGTGCAGTCTCTAACCTGCAGCCCAAACTTCTGCTTGGCCTCATTCCACACTATTACCTTTCCATCTCTATTTATTCTCAGTACCTTGGTTCCATTGCCATTCTGTCCAGTAAATTACAGCTTTGTCATGCCTATATTTTCTACACCCAGACTTGCAGTCATCCCTATTGGCAAAACCTTTTCTCTCCATTTCCATGCAACTTAGTTCTTAGAATATTTTCTACAACTTTATGAATATAACATTCTGTACATTTGTCATTTGCCTTATGAATCTGCATCCAAAATTCTACTTTCCTTATTTCTCAAACTTCCCTAAATTTCACAATCCCTCTCCACTATGACTTACAATCTTCTGCTTGCGTTACTTATATGAGCCTCAACTGTGTAGGCCTAAACAATCCATTCAAATCAGGTAATTCTAAACAACCCTGTAATGCAACTCACATTTACTGTATCCTTTGCTATTATAAACTTATTATTTTTTTAATAGCCTCCTCATTTAATGTTTCTAATGAATTTTCTACAGTAAGCAACTTTTTTGAAACTGTGCCACCTATGTTGCTTCACTCAGTTTATTCTGAAAATCAGGAACATTTGGAAAATCTCTCCCTTAAACTGTCAAGTATTTACTTTTTCTAACCTGATGGCTGGTTTTATGTGCCCATGCTACATTCTCCTTGCCAGTCCATCTTGTGCTTGTTGAGGGTTTGTGTAGGCTTTTAATCCAAGTGGATAGAAGGTTCAAAGTAAAGCACGGAAAAGTTTCATTTCTCTGACAAGTCTTACATAAAGAAAAGCATTTCTACAGTTATTGTTTGTGATGAAAAGTCATTATCCACATAAGCCCTCATGTCTCCAGCCTTTAAAAAATTGTGAAATTCTGCACAAAAAAGAAAGACCCCCCCCCCCCCTTAGTTGATAAGACTGTAGTTTAATCAGTACAGTTTTTGGCTACGCTTTGTTTCAAACTGGGAAAATTTTCTCTGTGTACTCGCTCTATTTTAATATAATCAGTAGAAAGTCCAGTCAATGTACTGAGGCATGTTCTCAGTCTACACAATCCCCTCCATTAAGTTTGATCTAGTACCGAGGTAAACCTAAAGTTATCCGTGTGCAACTTCTCCTTAAGTTCAGCCTGTTTCTGTGCCATTTGTTCATATTTTAAATGATATTCCATCACTTTATTTCATTTCCTTTTCAGCAGTTTGCATATCTAACATTTCCTCTGACTAAACATCTAGCTCCTGCAGTCTTCCGGTTTTTATCTCTAAATATTACAACAGGGATCCACTTACTGTGAAAATCTCAGACTGCATTTCAAAGGTGACTGAAGAATGTTTTCTATCAGCTGCCATTACCATCTGCATTTCCCAACTCTGCCCTACCACACTGCTTTCAGTCTCCCTCTGAATTTTCACAATGAATCTCCCTTTTACTTTACTTTGTCATTCCCTTTCCGATCTTCTGGTCTAAGACTCTTCAGCTAGCAACTTCTCTTAATTGGTAGCAATCTGCATCAGGGCAATCACAGCATCAGCAGTGTCACCCCAACCCCACATACAAAATGGGAAATAGGGGTTGATGCTGATGTAGGATTTTGTTATTCAGACTGTCCACTGCCTAAAGCTCTGTTTTAGCTTCTTACACTTATGTCACCATATTCAAACTCCAACCAGAAAATAACTATGGCTGTTATCGTTGCTCAAAAAGAGAATAGTTTTATAAGTTCTAGTTTGCAAAGCACATACCCTCAAGAGAAAGTGCAAAAGTAACCCATATTTCACTCAGACTTCACCACCAGATAAAAGACATTCTGGACACTGGCTGGAACAAGGGAGGAAATGAGAAGGGAAGAACAGTTTGGTGAAACTGCATCTTTCTGCAATGCTAGAACAGATATAAAGAGTTGGCAACTGTTCAAATACGAAAAACATACAAGAATGGTAAGCAATCTTAAAAACACTGTGGTATATGACAGTATGTAACATTAAATTATGGCTGCTTACTTGCAGTAAGTTATATGTCATGGTTTACATATTTCATCTGAAACAGTTTAATAAAGACCTCATAGAGGACAAGGCACATCCAGACCACATGTATTTTCTACATAGTACTGTGATAAATCCAGCTGTTGCAGTGTCAGAAGTGAAAAAATGTATTTGTAAAAGTGAAGATACGTGCAGACTATAAGAAATATTTTAACAGCTTGTGTTTAGAAGTACAGTTGTAGAAATTACAACGGAAAAATGTTTCAGTTGCAATTACCAGAAATTCTCTTACAGTGTATGAAACACCTGAAAAGATACACTGTCACATTTCTGAAAGTTAACAGAGAAGAAGCCTTCACACTAAACACTTTTTTTGAAAAGGCAAAAGACAAAACAATATTTATTAGACATTTAGATAACACTGCACTCCTAGAAAAAACGTATATGTTCATTACAAATGTAAAGAACTACATTGTTTGAGCTATAGTTGCTTTACATCTGTTTTTATTTGCTATTACTGTTCTTATTTTACTAATTACCTCACTTTTTGTTTATTTTTTTGTATATATATCTGCCCCTTTCAAATTCTCAGATATTCATGAAGCATGGGCGATGCTTGCCAGAGATTGGACAAATGTAAAAAAAAAAAAAAAGATCTTTGCTCTCAGATTAACTGGGCAGCATATGATGCAAGTAATGGAGTATAAGTGTACTACCTAGTTCTGTCCTGCACAGATATCTGTGGTTAATCAGTACAGGTAAGTGGGACTTGATCTCCTGTTGCACTAATGAAGATGATGGACTCTTACAGTACATTAATTTGCAGTAAGACTAGCATTACATTTGACTTGTTAGGATGTAGTGCCTATAACAGAAACTTGGCTGGATAATTTTGGTCCTATAGTGCCACCCAGGATCTCTGTAGTGCAGCACCAGGATTGCAATAATTTGCAATTTGCTCAATTTGGGAGGCAAGCACTTTTAAGTGCTTGAAAAGGGAAGCACAATCCTTGAAGTGCGTCTACTTAAAGGTGTTCACGATTAGGCATCTTATGATCCTCGTGACTGTTTGCTTAGTATTATTCCTATGTTCCCAAGACAAGTTTGGACAGGGAGGTGATGGTATACTATTATCCTTCAACCACTGAACTAAAGACTCCTGCACCTTTGGCTACCAAGTCCTTTGACAAATTACTGTGGGTGCAACAGCAACTATGACTACCTCTTCACCTATTATCCAACAAGCCATGTGAAAACATTAAAACAACATACACTGTTTAGGTCGAAGGTATTTGCTCTAAATGGGAAAATGTTACTAGTGGTGTCCACAAGGCTCTGTCCTGGGACCTTCTCCTCTTCAATATATATTATCTCAGACAAAAAAGCTGAAATCAAAAAGACTATGGCAACCCCACTGTGCTGACGACTGCAAACTGGATGTGGTGATCAAATCCCATTCTGAAACTCAAAACTCTCTAGCAAGCGCTGAACAAAACAAATGCTTGGTTCACATTAAATGTAATATATTGTAATACAATACGTGCATATTATTTAAGTGTTACTCTTTAGCCAAGGACGTTCTATCTATTGTCCCTGAAAGCGATACTAGGATTGCTCTCTAGTCAAAGACGGGAGGAATCCAACAAAAGCAAAAGAAAAACACCATCAGAAGCTTTGTGTGCAGCTCATTTGCTTCTTCCACACCTAGTATTAAAAGCATTTTTGTCTTTTTTTTTTTTTTCAAATTAATCTAGGCTGTGGTGTGCACATCTCAGCTCACTAACCCACCATCACCACCACCTTTCTTCCACCCACACTGAGCATGCATTTCTTTCCCTAGTCTCTATTACTTTGGCACCTAATTAACTTCAGGAAAGTGTGCTAAAGGCTAAGACTTTGCTGCCTGTTTAATCTCTTTTCTAAACCAAGGGTTTACTTCATACATTATCAACATCTGTCTTTACTCACCTAGTCTCTTCACTCTAAACACTGTTCTCCTCACTGATAAACTTAAGTGCAAGCACCGATAGTTTTTTTGAAGCCTAGAGATCTTCTGCTCCTGACTATGCCTGCTTCACTCGGGCTCTCTACTCCCCTACCCTACACCCATTCCTACCCATCCCCACTTTATTTACATATATACTCAAACACCACACCCCTTCCTCCTATCCAACTGATCACCCCCTCTAACTAATCTAACACCTGCTTCATTCCTATAACCACTCCCACCTATCTCTCCTCCCTTACATTCCCACTACTCTCCTTTCCACTCCTCACTCCTACTTTTCATTTCTAGTCACACCCTGCCTGGTTTCACTACTCTTAGTCACTGCATTCTTGACTCATCTACCACTCTGCCCTCTCCTTAATCACTCTCCGGACACACGGCCACTCTCTCTCTTCACTACCTTTCTCTTCTTCCTCTCTCTAACCTCCTCTTACCATTCACCACTCTACTATCAATCCCCTTCAACTACTCTCCCCTATACCCCTAACACTGATACCATCTCTTGCCCACAATTAATCTCACCATCTCTCTTCCCTATTCACCATCTGACTTCTTCAAAGTTACTACTTTTTCTAAATCCTCTCTCTCCTCTGGTCAGAAACCTAGATTTTCTACGACTCTGAACTTACTCTCCTCTTCTCACGTTCTTTGACACTCTTCTTTTGGATAGAGACATCCACCCTAACCCAGGCCTCCCACATCTTCCTTGTGCAATATCACTACTCATACCCCTCTCCCCCTCACTTACACCTTCCTACCAGTAATTCCCCTTCCAAGTCTCTAAAAATTTCTCTCTAAATATTCAAAGTAGTGTAAATAAAGTAAAAGACCTGCACTGCTGGGTATTCTAACACATCTCCTCACATGTCTGCCCCATCAGAAACTTGGCTGAAACCTAACATCCTCAACACAGAAATCCTACCTCCAGGTTATAGCATCTTTTGCTCAGACAGAACCAATAAACGGGGAGGAGGGGTTGCTATCCTCTCCTCTGAGCTACTTAACCTGTCCCTTCTCTCCATCTCAGTTCCCTGCTTCTCATCTGCTGAAATACTCATAGTAAATTGTCACCTCAACCCTTACAAAAAAATTGCCATAGTCTCTATATACAGTGGATATGAAAAGTGTACACACCCCTGTTAAAATGCCAGGTTTTTGTGATATAAAAATTGAGGCCACAAAAAATAATTTCAAAACTTTTCCCACCTTTATGTGACCTATAACCTGTACAATTCAATTGAAAAACAAATCTGCTGGGGAAAAAATATAAAAAAAATAAACATACAATACATTGGTTGCATAAATGTGCACACCCTTAAACTAATACTTTGTTGAAGCACCTTTTGATTTAATTACAACATTCAGTCTTCTTGGGTAGGAGTCTATCAGCATGGCACATCTTGACTTGGCAATATTTGCCCACTCTTCCTTGTAAAAACACTACAAATCTGTCAGATTGCAAGGTCATCTCTTGTGCACAGAACTCTTCAGGTCACCCCACAGATTTTCTATTAGATTTAGGTCTGGGCTCTGGCTGGACCATTCCAAAACTTTAATTTTCTTCTGATGAAGCCATTCTTTTGTTGATATGGATGTATGCTTGGGGTCATTGTATTGAAAGGTGGAATTCCTCTTCATCTTCAGCTGTCTACCAGATGCCTGAAGGTTTTGGGCCAAAAGTGACTGGTATTTGGAAATGCTCATAATTCCCTCCACCTTGACTAAAGCCCCAATTCCAGCAGGAAAAAAAACAACCCCAAAGCAGGATACTGCCACCACAATGCTTCACCGTGGGGATGGTGTTCTTTTGGTGATGCGAAGTGTCATTTTTGCGCCAAACATACCTTTTGGAATTGTGGCCAAATAGTTCAACCTTGGTCTCATCAGACCATAACATATTTTCCCACATGCTTTTGGGAGACTTGAGTATTGTTTTGCAAATTTTAGCTGGGCTTGGATGTTTTTCTGTGTAAGAAAAGGCTTCCTTCTTGCAACCCTACCCCACAGTCCAGACATATGGAGAATACTGGAGATTGTTGCCACATGTAGTACACAACCAGTACTTGCCAGAAATTCCTGCAGCTCATTCAGTGTTGCTGTAGTTCTCTTGGCAGCCTCCCTGACCAGTTTTCGTCTTGTCTTTTCATCAATTTTGGAGGGATATCCAGTTCTTTGCAACATCACTGTTGTCCCATATTTTCTCCACTTTTTGATGACCGTTTTCACTGTGTTCCATGGTATATCCAAATGCTGTGGAAATTTTTTTGTACCCTTCTCCTGACTGATACCTTTCAACAATGAGATCCCTTTGATGCTTTGTAAGCTCTATGCGAACCATGGCTTTTGCTGTAGCAGGCAACTGAGTAAATGTAAGGAAAATCCTACTAGGACAGCTGAGCTTTATTTGGGATTAAACAGAGTCTCTAATTGATGGCAGGTGTGTACCCAAGAAGACTGAATGCTGTAATTAAATCAAAAGGTGCTTCAACAAAGTATTAGTTTAAGGGTGTGCACACTTCTGCAACCAGCTTATTTGTACTTTTTTTATTTTTTATATTTTCCCACTAACAGATTTGTTTTTCAACTGAATTGTACAGGTTATAGGTCACATTAAAGGTAGGAAAAGTTTTGAAATGATTAAATTTTTTTTATATCACAAAAACCTGGTATTTTAAAAGAGGTGTGTACACTTTTTATATCCACTGTACATTCTCCCTGGCAATAATATTCTCACCCTAGAAAACTTCCAGTCTTGGATTACTCACCATATCCCTTATGAAATTATCATACTTGGAGACACTAATATAGACTGGACTAAACCATCCCCCTCATCCCCTACCCATAGTCTTAATCTTCATGATTTTCACCAACACATCTCCACCCCTACTAGAATGAACAAAAACTCCAGACCCATCCTTGACTGGATCCTTACTTCAGTTCCTCACCTCTGTCATAATCTTGGTATACTTCCCAAATCACTGAGTGACCACTTTCCAACGTGACCACTTTCCAACCTTCATACACAGACTCATCCAACACTCACCTTAAAGACCCTAATTGCAAGGTAACCTTACCCACTTCAACCCAGACACTTATCTCCAAACTATCTGGCATTAATTGGTCCTACCTCTATCACCTCCCTCTTAATGAAGCAGTAAATTCCTTTGATAAGATTTTCCTTGACACACTTGATTCTGTTGCTATGTCCAGAAAATTCAGACTCAAATCCAACTACTCCCTCTGGCTAACAAAATAAACCTGCTCAATCATGCACAAAAGAGATTCTTCCTGGAAAGCCTGGGTTAAAAAGAAGCCCCCTCTCTTACTGCAAACATACAGACAGCTCAGAAACCTGGCTAAAAAACTTGTCAACCAAGACAAGACAGCTTTTTTTCCCCTCTAACCAAAGTAGCCCACACAAAAATTCTGGACCACCATCAACAACCTACTCCGCCCAGGTAACCCCACCACTCCCAACACCTTTCCAAACACTGTTTCTGAAACTGCCTCCCACCTTAACTATTTCATAGAAACTATTCAAAACCTCATATTTAATACACAAAACAGTACATCTCGCTCAACATTTTCACTACACCATAACAAAACTCTCCCAAATGCTTCTTCTTTCCAACCAGTCTCAATTACTACAATTAAATATCTCCTTAAATTTAAACCCTGCTTACCCTCAGCAAATCAGCTACCCCTTCATTTCCTAAAAATAGCTGCAAATCCATCACCTACCCTATCTCTATTCTTATTAATCGTTCCATCTCTGAAGCCCTGGTCCTTGACATTTGGAAATCCTTCTATACTATCCCTCTTCACAAAGGCAGCAAATCTACAGATCCCTCTAACTTTAGACCAATTGCTATCCTGTCCCCCAATCCAAAATCTTAGAAAAGTGCATCCATGTTCAGCTACTCAATCACCTTCTCAATAACAACCTCCTCACTCCTACCAAACACAGTTTTAGGCCCTACCATAGCACTTCTACTGCATTATTGTCACTTACCTAAATAATAGCTGAAGCCTGTGACAATAACCTTCTCTCCAGTCTTTTCCTCAATCTTTCAAAGGCCTCTGACATCGTCTCATTCTAAACTTCTAACTAAACTCTACATCTCTCTACCTCTTCCACCAACTGGTTCTCTAGCTATCTCTCTGGCAGGTAGCAATCTGTCTGCTGGCAAACTATCCCCTCTCCATTTCTCTCTCTTAATACTGGAATTTCCCAAGGATAAATTCTGGGCCCCCTCCTGTTTAATATATTCACTAATAAACTTCACTCTGCTACTAACCTCTACACTTCTACAGTACGCTGACGACTCCACCCCTCATTTCTTCTGTCCACATCCCTCATCTACTAGCTCTCACTCAAACCTTTTCATCTGTCGAAACATGGCTCTCTGATAACCAACTCATTAAATAAATAAAAAAAAAAAACACTCCTCTTCCTCCCTAAAAGACTTGCCCAGCAAAAAGCCTCTTTCTCTACATCCTCTCACAACACCACCATTATTAAACCTGAACCCCATACTAAACTGCTTGACATTATCATTGTGAATTAAAACCCGATATTTATATTCAACAAAGTATAAAAAATACCCACCAGAAACTTGACTTCTCTTTCGTAATTAAACATTTCTGTCACCCTCCTCCAAACCTTCCCTTGCTCAGGCCCTACTCCTAACTTGCCTTCTTTACTCTGTCCCTGCCCTTACTCATGTTCAAACATCTATTTATCACTAAACTAGCACAAAAACTATAGTGTGATAAGAGACCTTGGGACACAGGTGGACAGTAGTCTCTCCTTTGATAATCACATTGCCACAGTAGTCAGGAAATCCTTCTACGTGGCACACCTCATTACAAAAGGTTTCTCATCCAGGAAAAAAAAGAGGTAATTGTTCCCTCTACTCATCACTCATTAGACCCATTATAGAGTACAACCCCCCTTTTGGTATGTACCTCACAAGACATCTACAACAACTGGAAAGGCCACAGAAATACCTCACAAAGAGGATTACCAGCCTCAAACAGATGCCCTACGCAGACGGTCTCAAAAAACTTCAGCTTTACTCTGTCACATATCGCCTACTCAGAGGCGATCTCTGCCTAACATACAAAGCTATGTCAAACCCAGAGCTGTTGGACATGCTCCACTTAAAGAAATCCCAATCCCTCCGAGCTACACGCTCTAGGGACCTAAACTTTGTCACCACAATAAACAGAACATGCTGGAGGGATAGATTCCTGACTCAGAGACTTCCCATACTCTGGAGCAAACTACCTATCTATATCAAACAAAGCTCCTCATTAGCACTCTTCAAGAAAAATCTTGATGATTGGATGGGAGATAGGAAATTTACCCCGGGGATCACTTCTATGGCTCTGCTTGACAGGAAAATAATTTTCTTGGGTGGCAAAAGCCAGGGTACTGTTTGGCTAGGCTTATATAGTCCCTAGGGCCAATAGCCTAGTACCTACCTATGAACTTAAAACAGAATTGCCAGATTTGCCACCAACCTTCCTTACAAATCTCACCACTGTCTTGCCCTTAAGTCACGCCAATGGCCAGAATTCTCCAAACAGCTACTTATACCCCAGCTAGATATTGCACACACTATCATCCTTGTCCCTCCATCTCCAATTTAGTCTCCTTCTATAACCCCTCTTGTCACCTCCGTACTGCCAAGTAAACATCTCCTTCAGTTATACAAACCCAACAAAAACATTGGTAAGACCCTTTACAAATGCTCTCTAAGCCCATGTTTGGAACTCACTTCCTCTCAACATAAGAAGCATTCAACATAAATACCCGTTTAAGAAGAACTTAAACATTTTCTTCTGAAGACCTGGTCATGCCCTTGTCAAACCCCCACTTGAACTAGTCTCCTCTCTCCTCATCTTATCTGCCTTTCCCTATCAACAATTTTTCCTGCTTGTACTTTCTTTAGCAAACTATATTCATAGTGTACTCCTTAGTGTAAAATTCTCTAAACCTTTTAATTACTTGGCCTATGCTATATACTGTTGTCAAATTTTGGAAATTGTACTTAACTGTTATTTTTACCTATGCACTGTATTGCTGTGCACAAATTTTGACTTGTACTATATTTCTGTGACCCTACTTTAAATATTTTGTAAAGATCATAATTATTTGTCTCATTTCTGGAGTTTTTCTCCCCGGGTCTCCACTGAAAATGGGCCCCTGGCTCAGCTGAACTAACCCGGTTAACAAATGTAAAATCAACCAATCATAAATAAATATTTCTCACAGCTTATCCTCAACACCAAGAAATGTGGCCAAAGTTTCCTTTTATAAATACAGCATTATTACTGCTTACCACATAGAAAACTAGAAAACATTCCACTTAAAATATGACACAGTCATGAGGAACTTGGAAATGTACATTGGTAACAGATTCTCCTCTAACCACCAAATTGCTGTGGTTAGAAAACTCTTATGCCTTGCCAACTTATTCTTCATGGTATCTCCTCAAGGTTTAGACATTACAGTCCCACTTTATTCATCCCTTATTAAGCCAGCCACATATAATGTACCCTCTGATCTTTACCTTGCTAAGCATCTGAATTAGCCTGACAGACCTCACTGTTTCCTTACAAAAAAGATTTCAGGTCTCAATTCCATTAGCTTCTGTGATAGATTAAAAGGCCTATCCTCTACTCGGTGTCATACAGATTTCTGAGGAGTAGCCTCTGCTTAGTCTTCTGTGCTATGAATGAACCAATATTCTTTGAACTCCTTTACCTACACAGAACCAGTGGTAAGAAAACAACCACTTTACCCATGCTACCACATGACAGACACCCAACACAATGCATTCCCCAATACTGGAATAGGATGCTCTTTGCTTACATAAAATACTTCTCTAGTATCCTTTAAAACCAGTCTGGATAGATGATCACGCACTTTCACTGAGGACATGTGGAGAAGGTCTACTTAATGGTCTCCCACCAGTAGTGGGTGATAATGCTGAGCTTCTCAATGCTGTCCTTGGACATTAAGCTTAGTGTTAGGCATTTGGAAGATCTTGGCAAAGGAATACTGATGATGTACCAGAATGCTTGAGGTCAGACTTTCACTGCATAATTTCTTAATTAACCAGAGACAGGTCTCCCAGAATACATTTCAACACTTTTGTCTCAAATCTCTGCAAAAGCAAACTGAACTAGTGTTCTATTTCACATGGTGGGAAGGCTGTGCAGTCCAGCTTATTTGCCACGGGAAAATTTGCCTGAGGAGGAGTGTGAACTGGCTGAGGGGACTTTCCTACAAAGACTCCCTTTATCAGATTAAGGGTATCCCTAGTATGCTCACAAGGGCTTACAATTTCTTATAAGGAACATATATTTTCTTCGGGATAATACATGTTTATACTACCTAATTGGAACAATGTTGTTACTAATCACCAAGATACATGCAACTACCAGTGAGCTGGATTCATGTTTTAGTGGGCTTGTACAATCTTTGGAAGTGCTGGCTCCAGCTGTTTGCCAGATCACAGGCACTTCATTAAGGGGATTTTCCCCCCACAAGCTCTGAAGGAGGCACTGGTTATCACAATCCTTTAAAAGGATGAATTAGAGCCTTATCTGAATAACTGCACACTTATCTCAAACCAGCTATTTATTGACAAAGGTTTTTGATAAAGTGGTTTATGTGCAATTTGACTTGTACTTGAGCAACAATAGCATCTATGATCAATTCCATGTTTTCAGTCTAGACATAGTACAGACACAGCCCTCAATACAGTCTATGACCTACATGCACGGAACCAGTGCTACTACTTGTTTTTGGCCCTGTCAGATCACTTCAGTGCATCTGACAGTGTCAACCATAGGAACCTGTCAGATCATCTTAGAAATGATGGAGTTATTCTGGCAACACAGCAGTACTGTAGAGATGGCATGCCTCCTATTTCTCTGGGTTACATCAGACAGTAATGTCAGCCAATCCATACCTTCATCATGTTGCCTGTGATGCTAAACATGGTGCATGTCAGGGCATGTTACATTTTTTTGTGTGTGTACATGCCTCTCCTAGGAGACGCTATTAAAGGAAAGATCTGCAATATTTGTCATGCTGATGATTTGGAGCTCTGCCATGGAAAAGTCTGTCAGTCATTAACAAATTAGGAGGCTTTGGAATGCATCCACAAACTGTCTAGTTGAAAACTGACTAAAGCTCAACACAACAGATATGGTCACCATTGTTACTTATGCCATCTTGCATGATTCAATCTGAGCCAGTTTTAACTCTAATACAACAAAGCAGAGACAAACTGCAAATCATGTCAAAGGTGCATAACTTGGGGGTAATATTTTATGACCAACTCTAATGGATGAAATTTTAACTGTAAGCAAATCATCTTGCTGTCTTAGGAATAATACTCACATTAAGCACTTTTTGTTAACATGCATATCTTTTTGTTGTGGTGCATGCCTATTCAGACTATTGTTAACACCTTGTACCAATGGCTTCTGTATCAAGACTGCAGTTAAACTACAATATGTGGCATGGATACCCACTGTGGCACCTTGTTTCTAATACACTATGCGGTTTACGTATAAGCCTGTACCAGCCAGTAACTAAACACATTTAAAGTTCTAGTCCTGGTTTGCTTAGCCCTACATGACACAAAACTTCCCTTTCTCAGAAAGCTGCTGGACTGCATCACCTGCCCCTGATCCACTGCTTATGCAGCTTGGGGCCAATAATGGCACTGGATGCAAAGCTGAAATATTCTATTTTTTCTTTCACTGACCATAGCCTGCACTGCTATAATTTATTGCTGAGGTGACAGAGGATCTCTCTCATGATCAAAGGTTTTAATCATGCTTTAAAACTTATTTACTTGGTCCCTAATGTATAACTTGGTCCTCCTAAATAATAACATACCCTTCCTTCCACCTCAAAGTATACATACTGAGCAATACTATTTTTACTATTTGTTAATGGCAATTCAATTATTAGTCTTTAATTATTTTGTGTCGCTGTTTGATTTTGTACAATGCCTAGTTATTAGAAAGTTTAATAAACTTGCATGTGTTACAAAAAAGGCAATGTCAAGAAAATAGGTAATGTTGATCAGGTTTTAATTTTTTACTTTTACTTATTTACCATCTATAGGTTGGGTGGGCATACCAAAGACATGCGTAAATGGGCGTGACTTCGTTGAAAGTTGAAGGTCGAGCTGGCACCTCGGCGTTCGTGAAAATTTACTGGCAATCATTAGCAGACCGGAGTTCTGCTGTGGCGAACCCTAACCGGGAAAAGCCGAAAGACAACTATCTACAGGTGCCCTATTTTGCACACTTCCAGAACACTAGACTTGTACTTACTTCACTGGTATTTTAACTGTACTAATGAAATAGCAAGGCTGCAGCTTTCCATTAAAATGGATGTAATTACTACCTGGAAACAAGGTATGATGCTATTCATACACAAATTATCACTTTCCCCAAAATCAAAATAACCATGGCTAGCCAGTCCACATACTGCATATGAGAGAGAAACACTTGCCATCTGCTGTTCACAGCACTGATCTCAGTACTTTTCCCAGCTATCACTAGTAATTGGTATGAGGTCACCAGTGGGAGCAGACAGCTAAAATCATCAAGTATGGCATTTTTTTTCAGGTTTGCTTAGAAAAAACTAATGACAGGATACCACGTGTCTATAGTAATGATACACAATGCCCAGAGCAGCCATCTATTCAGTTTTGTTTGAGAGCATCAAGCTGAAACACATTACTGCAGCAGTCATTTCTTTCCCTCAGAAGAGGGTAAACTGAAAAGGAGTTAAAAGACAGGCAGAGTGGTAGGGAAGCAGACTTTGTGAAAGCAGAGATGTCACTTAATTACTTTTAGATGAATATCAATATGGGCTTACCAAGGACTGAGGTATATGTGCATGACAGCAGCAAACAAATTATCGTAGCCATTACTTTTATTTTCCTCACAATGGAAAACAAAAGGAGCAAACAGTGATGAGAAGCAGGAGATAGCAGACTGCATGCAAAATGCATGGTAAGTTACATGAAGTACAGTTGTGTACACTTATCATAAATGTAGATCTTTGAGTGTTATTCACTGTTGCAGTCATTACATTTGGGTTATTTGCCTGCATGTAGCCCTCAGCCAGCCTGAATATCAAAGTCTTGGGTCCTGCGTCAGATGCTGTCAAATCTTCCATGATGTCAGGTAGACAGGGGTATAAAGCATGCAGCCGACGCCATTACATCAGTTTTTCTTGCCCCTAGATGTCAGGCACCCCCATAATGGGAAGCAATTATATATATATATATATATATATATATATATATATATATATATAAAGATCACGCCTCCAACAAAAAGCAAATACACCAGAAAGCTAAAATACACTCAACAAGAAGAGAGGTATAGCCAAGAGAAGTCAGGGGGCTGGAGGGAGGGTAACCAGGACTGCAACAGTGAATACATTCGAACATCTACATTTATGGTAAGTGTACACAACTGTACTATGTTCTTCATGTTTCACTGTTGCAGTCATTATATTTGGATAGATTCCCAAAGCTAAGGCAGGAAGGAGGAAGTTAGAGAGCATTAGGACCAGCTATTAAGCCCTGCAAGACTGCAGTGGCAAAACTAGCTCTTGATTTAGAAAACATAGGCAAGTGGTAATGCTTGGTGAAGGTATGTACAAAGCTCTAGGTAGCAGCAAAGCTCCAGGTAGCAGCTTCTAGGATGTCCCTGGTAGGGACACCTCTGGGAAAGGCTGTAGAGGTAGATGCAGCCCTGGTGGAATGTGATCTTATCCCCTGAGTGGTAGGTTTTCCATGTTGCTTATAGCAGAAAAGAATGCAGTGGCCTATCCACTTAGAAAAGGTTTGCTTTGAAATGGTCTTCCCCTCTGCCCCTGCAGCAAAGGCAACTAGCAGCTGTTCAGTATTTCTGAGAGGCTTCGTCCTGTCCAAAGAAAATCTTAGTTGTCTGTGCACGTCCAAATAGTGTAGTATTCATTCTCTTTTGTTCTGTGGCTTAGGAAAAAAGGTAGGCAAATGAATGGCCTGATTAAGGGCCACACTGGATATCACCTTGGGCATAAAGGTAGGGTTGGGTCCTGAGGGACAACCGTGTTAAGCTGGAAGATGATGAAAGGCTCCACTGCCATGAGGGCCTGAAGTTCAGACACTCTTCTTGCTGAAGTGATGGCTAGAAGGAAAGCAGTTTTCCAAGAAAGGAATTTCAGCTCTGCAGTTGCAGCTGGCTCAAAAGGAGGTAGAGTGAGCTTTTCCAATACAAAGTTAAGGTCCCAGGTGGGAGTAGGGGCTCTGTTGGGAGATCCTAAATTTTTGGACCCTCTGAGGAATTGTTTTAACAGGGGATGAGAGAAGAGGAGTGGGTTCAGTATTATAATGTGCTGAAATGGCTGAGGCATGAATTTTAATTGATGAGAAGGAAAGGACCCTGTGGACCATCTCTGTTAAGTATTGAAGAACATGCAGTAAGCTGGGCACTGTTGTGCCCATCCCTTGAGTTTGGCTCCAGGAACAGTATCTTTTCCACTTTTCAGCATGACATCTAGCACCTGCGTACTGAGTGATGCTATTGGAGAGCTCAGGGAATTAGCCAGGCTGCAAGGTTCAGGGTTTGAAGATGGGGGTGCAGAATCTGGCCCTCCTGCTGGGACAGCAGGGAAGGGGTCTGAGGCAGGTGCCATAGATCCAGCAGTGACATACTGTACATGACAGGGTACCAGTGTTGGTGTGGCCAGTCTGGTGCAATCAGAATTGTCCTTGGTTTGTCTTGTTTGATCTTTAGTAGAACTTTCGTGAGGAGAGGCAGAGGAGGAAAGGCCTAGACTGAGAGGCTTTCCCAGGTGAAGAACAGGGCATCCACTTTGCAAGCGTGGCTGTGAGGAGTTCTTGTGCAGAATTTGTCCAACTGGTAGTTCTGAGGGGAGGCAAACAGGTCTATCTCTGGGCTCCACCATTTGTTTTTCAAAATGTTGAATATCTTTGGTTCAAGTTTCCACTCGTGTGGGTCCATGAGATTTCTGATTAGATCATCTGCCAGTGACTTTAGCTTGCCTGGCAGGAATTGAGCTTGTAGATGCACTTGGCAGCTGAAGGCTGTGTTCCACAGAGCCATGGCTAGTCTGCAGAGGGGATATAGTGGGTTCCCTCCTGCTTGTTTATGTACCACATAACAGTGGTGTTGTCTGTCTTTACCAATAATTGTCCTGGAAGAATGTGGTCCTTGAAGGCAGTCAGTGAATTCTGTACAGCTAACATTTCTTTTTGATTGATATGCAGGTGCATCTGACTCGGGTCCCATTTGCCCTGAATGCACTGCCCTGCCAGGTGAGCACCCGCATGCATAGTCTGATGCATCTGTTGTTAGGGTTTGGTCGGTAGGGGGTAGAATCAATGGCAGTCCCTTGCTGTGGTAGCAGGCCTCTGCCCACCAAAGGAACTCTGTCTTCATAGAAGGAACAATAGAAATAATTGATTCCAGGTCCTGTGAATGTGGATACCATAGGCCTTTTAGATACCATTGTAGTTTCCTCATATGCAGTCTTGCATATGAAATTAGTAGAATGCAAGAGGCCATGAACCCCAGGGCTTGCAGGATTTTCATTGCAGACAGCTGGGTCTTTGTGGTCAGTAGTTTGAAGTAAGCTGTCAAATAAACTTGCTTCTCTGGTGTGAGGTAAGCCATCTAGGAAGTTTTGTTCAAGCTTGCTCCCAGGAATACAATTTGTTGGCAGGGTACTAGATGAGATTTCTTTTTGTTTATGGTGTACCCCAGCGAGGTTAGAAGTTTCTTTACAAATGCCAAATGATTTAGTAGCATGTCCTGGCTTTCTGGCTGAATTAGTCAATCGTCCAGGTATGGATATATTTGAATATTTCTTTGCCTGCAAAATGCACTGACTGGAGCTAGGCACTTTGTGAATACCCTAGGCGCAGTAGATAAGCCAAAGGGAAGTGCAGAGAACTGATATTGCATGTAGCCTGCTCTGAAGCGTAGGTATTTCCTGGAAGATTCCCTTATTGGAATGTGCAGGTAAACTTCCTTTAAGTCTAGGGTTGCCAATCAGGCATCTTTGCCTAGCATAGGAAGCAGCTGATGAAGTGGCAGCATTTTGAATTTTGGGATTACCAAAAAAGTGTTTAGAATAGAGAGATCCAGGATAGGACACCAGGAATTGTCTTTTCTGGGTACCAGGAAAAGTCTTGAATAAAAACCTTGTCCCCTTTCTTCTGGTGGGACAGGTTGAATATCCCTGATATTTAAAAGAGAGAGAACCTGCTGTTGAGCTTCTGCCCACTGATTTGAGGGTAGATCTGGCCAACCGTTTGGGGTTGGTACGGTGTGGAAGTGGAATCTGTATCCTTGGGAAACTATATTTAAAACCCATTTGCCCTGGGTAATGAGTTCCCAGTTTTTTGCATGCAGTTGAGCAGGGCTGGGAAGGTTTAAGGTTAAGTCATTTTGACAGTTTTCCATAGGGGTGTGTCTTACTACTTCCAGCTTTGGAAGTGGAAGCCCCCCCACTGCTTAGGCCTGTGAGTACCTTGAGATTGTAGCCTAGGTGGTCTGCTGTTTCTGGGTTTGGACTGAGAAAGCCTGGAAGAGGCAGGAAAGGACCAATTCTTAGAAGGCCAATGCCTACTGAATCTGGGAGGCTGCACTTGCAGGAAATCTTTAACAGTTTGCATAGATTTAGCTATTTCCTCCATCTTTTTAAGGACAACTTCTGCTTTGTTGCCAAACAGGCGATCTTGATTTAAGGGAACATCCAGTAATTTAGCTTTAACATGATCTGGCAAAGTTTGCTCCTTAAGCCAAGCATGCCTTCTAAGAACAGACCCAGTGACAGCAGCCCTGCAAGATGCTTCTAAAGAATCAAAACCACATTGCAAAGTATGTTTACCAACTTGTTCAGCAGCATTAAATTCTGTAATTCTTTATTTTCAGCACAGTCAGGAATCAACATCATTTTCTCTTCGAGTAGTCCCATAATATGTTGCTGATACTTTAACATATGAAACTGGCAGTTTAAGGCCCTAATGGCCAAAGTAGCAGGCGTATACCTTCTTACCCCATCTGTCCAAGGCCCTGGAATCTCTATTAGAGGGGGTAGGGTTTTTGGCAGTAGTAGCCTTAATGCCTTTAGGTCCCTAGGAAATGGTCTCTGGGTCTGCAGCAGGATTCTTGAAAAGGAACTTGTGAGAGTCAGGTACTCTGTAATACCTGTCAGGTTTCCTGGGAGCCAGAGGTAAAGTGTCTGGGGCCAGGCTAGATTCCAAGAAGGCATCATTTACAATGTCCATGACAGGAGGGATAGCTAAAGGCCTGTGTTGCGGTAGGAGTAAGAATTCCCTAAGCCTCTTTCTGGAGTCAGAGTAATCCTGGCTTTCCCAGCGGAAGTGTTCCCTAAGAGTGTGCAAGGTTTCACCAAAAGAAAAATCTTTTGGAGGGGAAGCAGAGGGAATGGAGCCCTCTGCATCAGAATCCTCATAGGTAGACAAGGGCACATCCTAGTAATCAGATGAAACAGAAATTTCAGAACCCTGATCAGACGAATCAGAAGGATAATCAATCCTAGGTTTCAGAGGGAGAAGGCTGGCTTCCCCTAATTAAAGTAATATGGTCTTCAGCCATTCTTATCATTAGGTTTTTAGGCATATGGGCCTGACCATGCAGTTTGGACGTCAGTTTTCTATGCGTGGGCCAAGTTTTAGGCCTTGAAGAATATGATGGCGTTGGTTTGAAATGCAAGTTCGTAGGCCTGATTACACCCGCAGAAGCCGGTGCCTGCACAGCGGCTCTAGACCCATACAAGGTAGAGACATCCGCAGGTTCCATAGTCGAAGAAGCATCTTGCAGCATAGCGGACTCCGAATGAGTTTCAGTAGAGGCCTGTGAATCTAAAGTAGCGGGTATCAGGGGCTGCGAAAGTGCCTCACTGAGTACTAGCAAACTGGCGACTAGCTTAACGGAAGCATCGTCTGCAGCTTTGGACATATGTGGTCTGTCTCTGTCTTTATCTTTACGTTTTTTTGGAATGTCGGTAGTCGGATGGCTTACCAAAGCCATTTCTGGATAATTAAACTGAGCACTGAAATAGTTTGCTGCAAAAATAGACCAACGACGAATAGTTCGAGGATTGAATAAGGCACAAAACTGACAGCGAGGAATGTCGTGGTTTGGGCCTAAGCAAGTAATGCAGTACGAATGAAAATCTTTATGAGGTATTTGCTTTCCACAGGTAATACAATTGTTAACTTTTACTGACATTGGTTTAGAGGAAGAAAAAGGATCCCCAACGGGGTACTTAGCTTTTTTGAAGATTTCGGTTCTGAAACTCAAAAATGAAAATTTCAGGAGTCAGCCGACCGGCACTTGAAAACTGCTGCTGCTTTGGGCACTGCGCAGCAAGAAAGACTGATGTAATGGCGTCGGCTGCATGCTATATACCCCTGACATCATGAAAGATGAAACAGCATCCAACAGAGGACCCAAGACTTTGATATTCAGGCCGGCTGAGGGCTACCTGCAGGCAGATAACTCAAATCTAATGACTGCAACAGTGAAACACGAAGAACATCTACTGTTACACAAGAGTTGAGACTGCCTGCTAGGAAAGATCGTATGTGCATATGTGAGCAAGTTGATCTATATTACCGTAGCTATTATGCCTTTCTCTTTGATTAGTCAAACATGCAAAGGACAATCAAAATGTGAACATTCTTAGAATGGGTAGTAAACATGCAAATTCTGTGAAAGCAAAGGGACATAACCACTGCTTAAAGAATGCTGCTTTTGTTGCAACTATATGCATATTATTGCAAAACAATGAAAAACATTACTTGTGGCCATTATTTCTTTAATTTTCGTCAAAAACATCAGAAGTGCACACAACAAATGTGAGCGAGCAAAGGGCAACTACATGATCAGTCAGCACTGATACAACTCATCAGGGGTGCATGAGGGCCTCTGTGCATGTCAGACATCAACACTATGAATGATATTACTGTGGTCATTGCTTTCAATTTCTTTGCAATTAACATTACAGATATGCAGAGAAAGTTGTTGCCTTTGGGGTGAGGTGCACAGATGGTATATGAAAGAAAAGAAAACAAATCAGATGATCACTTAAATGATCACTCGTGATTTTATCAGGGGTTACAATGTACATGTCCAAAAACAAGCTGTAATGCATTAATATCCATTACTACTATTACTTTCACCACAATAAAACATTAGAAATATAGACTGAATATGGCTGTGTGAGTGGGGGGGGGGGGCAAGCTATACCTGAATGCAAAGGGATTATTACAGGGATTATTACAAAGATTATTTAGCTTGCCAAGGAAGGAGTACATTTTAAAGAAACAATATGAATACACTGAGAAAATTACCTCTTTCACTTTCATAATACACAGACTTGTACACAGAAAGCAGCTGTCTTTTGGGGGAGACAGGATGTATTTGAAAGAAAATGACAATTACATGATCAATGTTAGATGCTCATGGAGATGGGCTACCAAGAAGGGAGAAACATGCATAAATCACCTGCAATCTAAAGCACATTAATGTGGTCATTTTTGTTTCACTTTCATCATAGCTGACACTTGCAAAGTTTATATTCCTCAGAGGCTTTGGCAGGTTATTCTTAAAGTAAAAGTACAACTATAGGATACCTTATACCTAGACACTGCAAAGGCATTCTACACCATCCCACACTCGGGTATTGTCAATCCCTATGTAACTCATTGAATAGCAAACTAGCTCACACAGAGAAAATTAAGGAGGGGGTCCTACCTCCAAAAGACCTGCCACTAGCAGTGTATCCTTGGATTCAGTCCTTTGGCCACTCTTCTTTGGCATTTACTTCTTGGTCAAACCTGATCTTAAGGCTTTGTGGCTGGCCAAGTCTGCAGATTATTGCAAACCTGGTGCCATCATACCCCCCCCCCCCAGAGGGTACCAAGATCCTACATGGCCTGTCCAAACAAGGGCTTGCCATGCAATTAAAGTAAATGTCAAGAGGTGTATAACCATATATTTTGGCAAGCACAGCTTCTATTTTAATTATAACTGACAAAACACTTCTGAAAATTAATCCAATAGTTAGGGATCTGGGAACCTATGTTAAACTATCCTTTGATCACCACTTATCCATTGTTGTAAGGAAGTCTTTTTTCATCACACAGTTTATATCTAAGGTTATTTCTGCCCAAACCAAGGGATGCAACCACTCCATTGTACTTTGCACACATTAGACTGACTGTTGAGTATAATGCCTGTTAGTATGCACCTGTCCAAACAGTTGCCACAACTGTAATGACCACAATACTTTCTCACTAAAAGAAAAAAAAATTTCCAAACACCTAAACTGTAAAAACTATGGAGACTGTCTCAAAGCTTTATCCTACTTAGCCTCATACAGGTTACTGAGAGCTGACCTAGCCCTCCCTTATGGAGCTTCGGACTATTCTGTCATGCCTACTACACATTTGCAAGTCCAATGGTATAATAAAACACCTGCTCAAGCGATCTCAGTCTCTTTTGCAAAATAAATAGAACATGCTGGATAGACAGGAATTTATTACAGCTTCAATGGAACAGTTTTCCACTCCATATAAAGTGCTTCTCTTACTCTTGATCACATGTAATTTGCATAAATGGTTGGATAACTAAAATTCACCCCTAGTTTAGTACCCCTGTCCCTCATGGATATGGAAAGCATGTAAATGTCCCAACATATCCTTGTTCAGCCCTTATTTGGGTTATTTATATGCAAAATATAAGTGTACAAAATTAATCGAGCAAATGTAAGGCTAGGTTTCAAGATACTAGCACATCAACAGCCTAGCAAGTACCCATAAATCTATAGTCATAATTAAGAGATTATGTCTTGTCTGCTGCAATGTTTGTCTGACAGCAGCAACATGAAATACATTGGTGTGGCTGCCTTTTTCTTTTTCACTTTTGTCATTTGTCAAATGTCAGAGGTGTACAATGTAACTGACTATCTTAAGCTGTGTGCTAACGTAATTACCCAAAGTTGAAGTCACTGATCTGGTCTGTCTGGGACAGTCTACACATATTTGTTTTCAGACGATCTGTATGTGAAAGAATTGCAGGCTTTTATTTCTGCAAAACACGATTTCTTCACAGCAAAAGATATGTAGCCAATCAGCAGGGGCACATTTTAGTGGAGCAGTATGCATGCATAAGGAGTTAAAAAATAATTTCTGTTGTCTTTTAGAAAAATAACCACTATACAACCCTTGTTTTGGGGTTTCATCTTAATGACAAACCCTTGGAATCCCTCATGCAAGTATCTCTAAATATTGGCAGTGCAGTGGTGCAGTGGTTAACATTGTCACCTCAAAGCAAGAGGTTCACCAGTTCGATTTGTAGTTGGGGTTCCTTCTGTGCAGAGTCTGAATGCCTTCCCTGCATTTGTGTGGGTTTCCTCTGGGTGCTTCGGTTTCCTTCCACTTCCCAAATACATGCATGTGAAGCTTTTCTCCTATGGTCTCTAGTGAATACAGGCTCTGTCCTAGTCAGACTTTCCCAGTCAGTAAATGTTAAATAAATAAACGTGCACATTTGTAATTGCTATCACAGGTAAACATGTAATATGTGAAATCATCAAATTATCATTTGAAAGGTAAATACAGGAATAAAGGAAAACACAGCATTACAAAGGACTGTGATTTGGGACTCAAATTTACAATGCATCTGTTTAAGCACCTATGCACCTACAAAAGCACAACCTAACTACACTTTGTACATTAACACTTGTGCAACTTTTCCATTATCTTTGTAAATGAACTCAGAACTACTGTCAAAACATTTACTACAAAAAGGAATACTGCTTCAGAGATGCAACGATGACAGGCTTCGCCCAGTGGCCTCCATGACACTGGCATATGCCAGATTGTCAAGATATTTCCAAAAGGTGTGAACACACGCCTTCTGCTTAGGGTGAGGGGATGCACCATGTGTACATAATCTACCTTTACTGTACTGCCAATTTCATCAGGACAAATTACACATTTCTCATTTTTGTTGCGACTGCAAACTTGTCACGATCAAAATCCCATGTGTGTGTGTGAACAGTGCGTTGTAGTCAAATTCAGCACTGAGCTACAATAAAATCTGTAAGGGAAAATGGTAGTCTTAGGTGTATTTCGTAACAGTGTGTCAAGTTTTAATTTTTATAAGTTTTACTAAAACTCTTAAAGAAGGACTGATAAATGAAGCATTTTACACACGGACATAAAAATGCAGGGTTTCACAGACATTTCACTACCACAGCTTGTCAAATTTAGCACTGGACTGCAGTGATATCAGTAAGAACAGAACATCATTACTAGGTGCAGTCTGTAAAGCAAGTATCCCACCGTCAGTCCCTGAAAGTGTTGTCAAGTTTTAAAGATAGTCGATATACATATTGTCTTTTACACAAAAGTACCAAAATATTTTAAAAGCATTTCACCAACAGTCAGGCATGCTGCATTATACTCCACTCCCATAAAAGGAGGGTAAAAGACATCTTCTCAGGCTGAGGTATGCAACACATGCCCGGAATTATACATCTACTGAGATGTCACTGCAGTAGAAGTAAAAACTACATGTAAATATCACCAGACCAACATGTGTCGGACATTACTACCAAAATTAAAATGTGTGGACTGCTACAATGTGCTGTAGTCAAATTCAGAGTTGACCTGCAATAAAATCTATAAATATCAAAATGCATAAAGGTCAGTATCTGATGCATTTTCTAGTGGGCTATCTTGTTATTCCCTGAAAGTTTTGCTGCAAAGTTGCAAAGAGGAACCTGACACACACCTCTTTTATGCATACTTGCCATAATGCAGGATTTCACAGATATTTTACATTTACAGTTGGGCACTTTGCATTACAGCTTCCACTCTCCAAAGGCACACAACTTACACAGATGCAGACTGCAACACATGCCCAAAATATACCCATTTTAAGTTAAGTAAACATCAGACTTAAATTACACATTTAGTTGGACAAGGCAACATTTTTGTTACTGCAAATATGTCATGGCCAAAACTTCATGTGCCAAGAAGGGCAATATGCTGTGGAGAAAAAAAATCAAAAAAGAAATTTACTGGTATCACTAATTAAGAGCATCAGCCAAATGTGCATTCTGCTCCAATTTTCAAATATAATTTCTTGAATGTTTCATCAAGGACTTTTAAAGTGGTCTGAAATGATGCTTCTTAGGTAAGGACAACTACAGTCAACTTCACCATCATGGCCTGGTTGGGATTATTATATTCACTGTACAATATCGATAGCTATGGTACTTACCCCAGGATGTAAAATATAGCACAAGTCTAATATGTGTGAGTGTGTTTACTAAGGTGCCATGACATTATAAGTAAAAAGATATACATTTTACAACACAAACTAACATTTTTGAAACTGCAAACATGTCAATCCCTAAAACTCCAAGTACAGACAATGGCAAGCTATGACAGTCAAATTCTGAACTGATATGCAGTGAACCCCCCCCCCCCCAATATCAAAATAGCTGGCACAGGTGCATGTGCATCTAAGTTTCCACAGAAAATTCTCCAAATATTTTACATTAATTTTTGGCTTAATTTTAAAGCTGCCAAAATAATGTTTCAAAATATTCTGATTCACTTAGAAGAAAAATTAGGAAATGTGGGGGTACATGGACCCTAGGGTTAAACAGCAAAAGCTGCTGTTGCCAATGAATGAGGGAGGCTTGGCAATCTCTTGCCTGTCAGTATTACCACAGCAGCTCAACTAAAATAATGTACTACCTGCAGAATCTATACTATGAATCAAAACGGAAATGAAGAATGCTGATTACAGGAGGGAATGTAGAATTGAGAGAGAGTATAAATATTTAGTACCAAACAAGTAGTAACTTGAACTACGATGGCCAGGCAGGAGGAATACTTACAACCCTGGCAGCTGTACTGAGAACATTAGATTACTCATTCTGGAGATTTGAATTAGAGTTGATGGTGGCATTTTATTGGGCAGTTTCCCATTAAATTGGGCAGCCTAAGGAAATTGTGCATCCAGGAAAGAAAAATCTATGGGGAAAGAGGGTTAGATTGGAGAAAGCTATGTGACAAACACCAAATGAATTGGGCGAGTACTAGGGATAGAAGACTATACTAAATTTATGAGACCACAAGGAGGAAATGGAAAGGAGAAATTCAGTGAAGCCTGAAATAATAAAAAGTACTAACAGAATCCTGAACAAAAAAGCAAATACAGTGGTAAGCAGAATATACAAGGCTTTGATCAATGACAAGGTGGTAAAGAATGCAAGTTCAACAAAGGACTGGAATGGGAGTCTAGGTAAAGAAATTTCAGGCAGAACTGGAGGGAGATTTGTTTAGCCCCAAAACTAGCCACCATATCCAGGAAGTGTTTTGGAGGCTGAATAAGATTCATCTATGGACTGACATGTTGAAGATGCGAGAATAGTCAGTTACAGACACATGGCGAATACGCCCAAGGCTAAGAAGCTGAAATGGGTACATAAGAGACAGGGAAAAGGAAATGTAAAGGGCCTATTGTCATTGAAGTTTATAATGGCAAAAACAAAATCAATAACTAGAAAATGGAAAACCAAAACTTAAGTACTGAAGGAGTGCTTAAATTACAAGAGTACATAAAAGAAATAGAAAAGTTGATACTTAGCCACAAGACCACATAAAGTCCATCTGCAGAAATGGGAACACTGGGTAACTAAAACAGGACAACAGGCAGTTTGATATTAGGGTCTATATTAGATCAAGCGAACGGTGATTAATCAGGTCTATGTAAGCGAAAGCTTACAATTTCTGTCAGAACAGCGATTTTTTTTTTCCTAGGGGAAAAAAAAAAAAAATTCGCTGTTCCAACTAAAAAAAAAAAAATGAAAACACTTTAAACATTACATTAAGTGGGGGGGGGCTGTGCCCTCCACATCCCCCTACTTAAATATACCAACTCTGAGACCACACTACAGTGCCGAAAACAGCAAAGAATTTGCTTAAAAGCCGCTTCAGGCTTTTGAGTTCGACCAAGACACTTTCGAAAGAATGAGTCTTCGGTCTTCTAATAGGGAACCTAATATTACACAGGTGTGGAAAACGGAATGATCTTCAAGTATGTTAAAGAGAATATTATGGAGGCTTTTGCCGAACATACAGGTAAATGAATGCTGGGTAGTAAAAAAATAAATAAATAAATAAATACTGTAAAATGTAACTAGGTTGACCCTGCTGCATAACAGATTGTGATAAAGGGTTTTTTCTTTCTTTTTGAGAAAATGGAGCAACCACTGAAAGATTAAAGTGCACACCAACACATGAAGATTGCACAGAATGTTAGAATTCTTGCAAAAAAAATAATAAAATAATAATGCTTCCTTATCAAATGGGAAGACAAATGCTTGACAGGATATATTAATTAGATTTTGGAATAGTAAAAACAAGAAAGACCAGAAGTGCTCAATCAAATGTATCAAGTACTGCACAGAGTTTTCATATACAATTCATATAACAAACTAGATAACTGAACAACTCTACAGTTGTCCTGGTACTAAACAGCACCTTCATCCAGTGGGCAAATGTGTGTTTCACTTTAAAGAAACTGTGCATCTTGTGTGTAGATTATTCTAAATTCAAGGAAGTTAAGTGCGATTAGTGCATGAAAGTGGAAAGTCTCAAAGGAACATCTGAGTACTATATAATTTATAATCAACATCACAAAAGTTAGGCATTCAGAATATTTGTATATGATGGAGAATTCATACACATAAAATCCAGCTTACACTATCCAAAATCCAATGTCTGATGGAAGAAAACTAATGAAATAGAAAAACCTGTCATGAAAAAGAGCTGTAACAAAAACTGTGGACTGTCAACTTAGTTCTGGACCACAGGGACTTAACTCTATCGCCAGCTCAACTGTTACTGTGCAGAAGACTAAACTTTATGACATTTTAGAAAATTACAAAGTAAAACGCATGCTGGAGAAAAAAAAAAAAAAAAAAAAAATACAGAACAAAAACAGAGGCAGAAATACTATGACAAAAGAATGAATGCAGAAGTCTACCTATTGTATAGGCCAGAGCCAAGCTTAAGACTGCTAAAGTCATTGAAAAATTTGCAGCTGAAAGTAGCAGTTAGTGAAGCAACTAAATCAAGGTAATATGTTATTCATGAAAATGAAAGGTCACATAGGAAGAACTAAAGACATGTACAACACAAATATGCCAAATTTAATGAAGGAACAAGAAGTGTCACTACAATTACTGTGATGGAAAACAGGGATATATACATATATATATATATATATATATATATATATATATATATATATATATATATAAAACACAGCGAATAGGAACTCACATCTCCAAAAAGCTCTAGTGCACAGACTATCTCAAAAAGAAGTCCAACTATTCATAAACAGCAGCCCTATTAAATCTTCCAGTACTGGAAAACCACTGAAAAACATGGTGTGTTCAACGGCAAATCATGAAATTAAAGACTGAAAAGTTGCAATTATGAAAATGCCTTTTTAAACTCTACAAAAAAAGATAATTTGAAGTAAAAGTCCATGGTGTGCTTAACATAAACATATTTTTTAAAATAATCAAGATAAAAAATATATTCTGAAATATATGTAAACAAACTATAAAAGAGGATGCAAAACATGGGGTATACAACTTTAAATACTTCAAAGTTTAGCTACAGGAAGCTGTATGGCATGTACCACACATTCCCTCAAGCAGCAGAGTGAATAAAAACTTACGGAGATTGAAACATATCAATAGTGAGTGCCTAGACTATTTACTAAGAGTTCTGACAAACGTCCACAGGCTAGAAAGACTGCTGCAGGAAACAAAACTTTTCCGTACACACTTCCACCTTTCACAATATTTAAAGTACATTTAAAAAGTTGCAGGCTGAAGGGAAATGCTAGTTTGCGTCAAACTGCTTGGAGAAATGACATTACCATGGAGTTCAACATAATTCTAAACACAGCTGTGAAAACATAATTACAATAAACACATTTAGGAAATTTAAAGCTAGGCAAGTCTCACCCAGGTATGCAATGATTACTCAAAAAAATCTGAAAAAAGAATTCAACATATCCCACCAAAAACAAACTTAAAATTTCCTAAACCAAGTTAAGAAGATATACACCATACAATTTACAAACAGAAGGAATATTTTCTGAAGACTTATTCCTCTAAAAATATGTGCAACAAAATAAATCAAGCAAACTAGCTTGAAAAGATGGACCAAAAGTATAACAGCAATAATCCAGGTAGATATGGTTATTTGCTCCTGCTATGCACACTGAGGATGAGTGCTACTCTGCCCTACACCAGGGACTAGTACTTTTGGTAGGAGAGGTTTTTGTGCCCCATTAGCTTGTGTATACCTGTCATTATGCCCAGCAGCCTTAGGGGTCAGCAAGCTACTGGCTGGCCAGAGTCTAGTTGCCCAGCCTGGGTTACCTAAGGTAGCTATGTTCACCAAAGGTTGGACATAAAAACAAACTGCAAAAAAAATAAATAAATAAAAATTAAGTAAGGATTGTTAAAGTGAATATAGATTCAATAACAGAACACAGCTCGGAAGGGGGTGATATGATGGGAAGGAGACAAATGGATATTCTGTGTATCTAAGAGACAAAGTAGAAGGGCAATGCAGCAAAGTCATCTGGGTTGGGAGCCAGAGTATACTAACAAGGAGAGCACACTGGAAATGGTGTAAGAAAGCAGTTTTGTAAGTAAACTTACCATAACAGTAAATCAGTGCTGCAGTAGTCCAAGACATATGGTTTATTATCCTGCATAGCATACAACAGATGTCCAACTTCAAAAGCTTCAGGGCACCTTCCACACATCCAAACCATCAGTTATCAAGCTGAGCTGACTAAAAACTCAGGTTTGGGCACCAAGCCCCTCAAAGCTTTCATGCCAACTGAGAGGGGGGACCTAAACCCCAGGAGGACATAACTAAGAAAATAAAACAAAAATAAATAATGTTCATACTCTGGAATAAAAAAACAACAACAAAAAAGGGGGGTGAAGTAGCTACTACAGCAGTGATCAAACATCTACTATTATGGTAAAGTTTACTTACACAGCTGTATTATGCTTATCACCATGACCACTGCTGCAGTAGCCTAAGCTATATGGTTAGAATAGCATAGCTTAAAATACCTTGGAATTGTCTGTGGACATCTGTAACCTAGTATTCTTTTCTCCCTCATTTTTAGGTTATG
The DNA here is from genome assembly GCF_019279795.1 of Protopterus annectens. Classification (NCBI taxonomy): domain Eukaryota; kingdom Metazoa; phylum Chordata; order Ceratodontiformes; family Protopteridae; genus Protopterus; species Protopterus annectens. Next base: position 866,990,295 of record NC_056743.1, read on the forward strand.
GAAAGAAAATGGGGAAATGAATAGATTTGTTTAAGATGAACCTGGACACCACTTGAGGAATAAAAGGATTAGTTCTCAAAGAATCCTCTCTCTCTGTGGAACACAAGAGAAGGTTGACCCACCATAAGAGCTTTCCACTCAAATGCTCTTCTTGCAGACGTCAGAGGAAGGACCAACTATTCCATGTTAGGAATCTCAACTAAGCTGAATGAGCTAGTTCAACAGGAGAATGTTTGCTCCTTTGTTATAATATTAAGATTCCAAGGAGGAGCCTCTAGTTTACTAGGAGGCTTACGTAGAACCCCTTTCGCAAACATTTTCACAAGACAGCATTAAACAGAAGGGGATCCATATGCAGACATGTTGAAATGGTCAACAAATGAACCATGATAGAGTACTGAGGCAGGCCATATAACAGTATCTCAAACACTAAAGCCTGAGGAACATTAGCTCAGAATGGGACACTTTCTTTTTTATTACTGCCAATTAGAAAATCCTTTCCAGTTGCCAATATATGATTTTCTAGTAGCAAACTTTCTTGCCTCCATTAATATCCACTGCTCATCCTTATCAGACAGGTGCCTAAGATGCATTAAGACCCTACCATCCAGGTGAAGAAAGAGTTGGGAACATGTTTTTTGTTAATGTAGTGAGTTGGCAAACTTTAAAGATTCCCTGCGGACCGCTATGTTGGGGATGCTAAGTCAGCAGATTGGATTGAATGGGGAGATGATTTTTTTTGCGCTATAATTCAGTATCGGAATTGCCTAGACATAGTAAAGCCTTTATCAGTCTAATTATGGTGACTGCCAAAAAAAAAACTAATAGAAAATGGAAAGTCTAAACCAACTTTACCAGAAGTAGTGAATACAGTAACAAAGACAAAACAAATGGAATTGGGATCTTTGGAAAAGAAAAAACTACATAGAAAAAAATGGGAATTGTGGGAACAATATATTCAGAGAAGGAACAAGGCTTGAAAGAAGGCAGGATTTGAATGAGATGTATAATGCTTAACTGACAATGAATGGTTAGATTTTAAGTGATGTATGTTTGCAACTACAGTTGTTTCAATGTCTGTGATGCATTACGTATGCAACTACAATGGTGTCAATGTTTGTCTTTCATTTATATAAACACAAGATTGCCTATGTCATGTGTGACAATTTAATAAAAAATTTTTCGTTGGGGGGGGGGGGGGCATCATCCAAGCAGTCATTTGCAGTTGGTGTCAGGATGCAACAATTACCCCTGAAATTGTGGAAGTAAATCCAGTCTGTGAAGAAGCTTGTTATAATCACAACTGACATATTCCAAAAGAAGGGATGACCACTGTTGCCTGGGACAGAAGGCAGTCACCACAATTATCTTTAAGAGTCCTTTTGAATCGTCACAAGTACCCTGGATATCAGAGAAAATGTTAGGAAAAGGATACAGGAACACTGCTGTTCCCAATGAAACGGAAATGCATCCGTCTTCCAGGCCTTCTTGCATGGAGTCCTGGAACAGAAACATGCCAATTGATTGTTTAGAGAGGAGATAGAAAGGCCTACCTAAGGAATTCCCCCCAGAGGGATCAAATCTTGTAAGATCCCCTGATTCAGTTTCCATTTATGTGTGACTACCATAGTCCCGCTAGTCTTGTCTGCCACACAATTTTGCTCTGATGAAATACAAGATGCCTGTAGAGTGAGACTGTTCTGTACAGCTACAGTCCATGCTATCATGGCTAATCTTCATAGGCAGCAAGCTATGGTTCCCCTTGCTTGTTTATGTACCATACTGCCATGGTATTATCTGCAAATACTTGAGATTCAGAGGGCCACAGATAATTCAGAGTTCAGATCACTTAAGAGCTAGCATCTCTTTCAAGTTTATGTACTTTGGTCAGTCTTTTTCGTCCTAAAGACCCTGCACTGCTAAGCACATTGTCATCGCTCCCCAAGCAAATTCTGAGGTACCTGTTTTTACAAACTGCTTTGCAGAAAGGGAGACCTGGACTCTGAGAAATTTGATGCCACTACCACCCGATTTCCCTTAGTATAAATAGCTGAACTGGAATTTAAAAAGACAATGTTGGGACCAAAGACATTTCAGACACCACTATAACTGTCTCATGTGGAGTCTTGCAAGAGGTATTATGAAAATCATGGAAGCCTTGAAATCCAGAACCCTGAGGTATTTCCTAAAGGAGACTGAAGTCTGAGAGGACTGGGGCTGGCATAATGGTTAAAGTGTTTATCTCAAAGACACAAAGTACAAGGATTGATTCTCACCTTTCGTTGTCGTGTTAGGGGTTGGTATAATGGTTAAGATGTTTACCTTACAGACAGGCTGGTATGGTGTAGTGGTAAAGTATTGGACTAACAAAAACAGGTATGAGAGTTTGAAGCCTGTGGGCCCATTAGTCTCAGAGGATTCATAAACTCTGGAAAAGGCTCCCCCATCCATGTAAAGCCATTCCTAACCTTTTTTAAGTGTAATCTAGACCAGTGGGTGGAAATCGGAAATTCACCACGGGTCTGGCCCCAATTGTCTGTGATAGATACGGGCAGACAGCAACTATACAAAAACTAACATACCCTCCCACAATAACCTTTAGAAACTTCCTAACATACCTCCCCTTAATAAATGACCATAACACACAGGGACACAATTGGGTTGGGTTGTGCAGCTAGGCTTAAAAGCCCTGGTGGTTGTTACCCTTGTATGTACCTATGAACAGATCTAAAAATAGATCTATTTTTTCCTGTGGAAGACGAGCTCTTTCTGCTGAGGTCTCCATTAGGCACAATCTTGTGACAGGGTTTTTTTTTTTTCTCCTTGTTGACTACTCAGTTGCTGGGTTTTCTTAATATTTTTCATTTACTTTTCGAGTTCGCCAACATATTTTTTAAGCCAAGGGAGCCCACTTTAATTGTGTTGTTTTTGCTGCAATTGATTACCGGCCTTACTCTATTGGTGGATGTTTTACATTTAAATACATTCTCTACAAGTGGCAGTGAGAGTCTTATTTCCTTGCTGACTATTCAGTTGTTACGTTTTCTTAATACCTGTTCTTTTTACTTTGTAAGCTTTCCCACATCCTTCTTAAGATGCAGGGAACTCACTGTTTTGCTTTTGCTGCTATTGATTACCTGTCCTGTACTAATGGTGAATGTTATACATTTAAACACACACTGTATGAGCATCAGTGAGTTTTGTTGATCTTGTTGCTGACTATTCAGCTGATGGGTTTTAACATTTTTCTTTTACTTTGGGAGCACTCCCATGTCTTTAAGACATAGGGAACTAATTTTAATTGTTTTGTTTCTGCTGCAAATGATTCTTAGTCCTGCTTCATTGGTAGATGTTATACATTTAAAAATATGCTCTTAAGAGTGGCAGTAAGCTGAGCAGTGTGTTTAGCATCAACTAGAGTAATAATATCAAGCGGCAAAATTATAATTATTATACTTGTTTGACTAAAGTGTCTAATATAGTGCAGAATGGATACATTTAATGAATTTCACCTTAATGATTTGATTGGACAAATTCATGTTTAAATGCAATGAGTGTGATGTATTTATGCTCAATAACATGGGCGATGATTCCAGCTCGTTTAAATTTTTACAAGCTGAATGAATTATCACTTAATTTGGCAGACAAAACATCTTCCACTAAACTTGCACTGAAAAAAATTGAAACATCCATTAATTCTATTGAAGGTTTTCTGTTTTCTTTGCAGGAAGACTTGGTGGCCTTATCAATTCATAACAATAACAGTCGTTTAAAAGAAATATCTGTACTTAATTACCAAAAAGCAATTGGCACAGATCTTGTCTACAGTTCAGAGATCATTTTCAGCCAACCCAGATAAGAGATGAACAAAATGTAGACAATGATGCTACTTTAGTTATTAGACATCACAGAAAAAAAGGATTTTTTCATATTTACATTAGTCTTTGACTGTTTTTAAATTTGAGACAAATTCTAGAGCTACTCTTGAAGAAAAACACTTCAAAGTCTAATATCAAGAAAAAAAAAAACATCCAATGATCTCTCAATTTTCAAATACCCCATCAAATTACTGATGATGCTAGCGTTAATTCCGTGGAATCTAATAACATGGCTGATCATCTTTCTAACATTTATCATTTTAAATATTTGTAATTGAAGATGGCTTACATTCACAAGCTAACAGTGGAATTAGTTCCAGATTATATTCCTAAATTAATAGAAGTACCAACCTCCGATACTGCTACACATGCTTGTTTTAATGGTAAACCAAACAAGGATAATACTTAAACCTCCAAGTTTTACATCCTGTTATTATTGTGCAGAACATCTCTACTGTGACGGTTGATAACTCACTCTGACCTTATTGGGATCACAGTTTCTTGTCTACCAGGACTAAAAGTAATAGATCTTCTGGAGTTATTACTAAAGCTGTTGGGTGGTAGGATATCCTACTCTTATAGTTCTATATTGTGGGACTAATTTAAAAAACAGTCCCGATGAGCATATGAAAAAGCCCTATTACAGGTTAATGATTTATTAAAAACTAAAAAATATGTAGTACTGGATGAAATTATTCAGTCTTAGATGGAATGACCATCTTTTCGCAAAAGCTACTTTGTTTAATTGGTTAAGATATGTATTAATTGATAATCTTTCACTGACTACTTACTGGGAGGAGTTTGTTTTCTAGTGATAACCTTCACTTAAGTCATTATGGATCTAGTTTTGTTTACAGTAAAATCGCTTTAACCGTTAATTTTAGGTTAAGCTCTTTGTATATCTCAAGAAAAACATTGACAAATCTCCTATTTTGAAAATGTTTTACTGTAATGCAAGGAGCATGGGAAATAAATATTTTGATTTACTATTTTATTACAGCAAGAGAATATTGACCTTGTGGTCATTTCCACAGCCTGGGTTTAACCAACGTGTGCTTCTCATGTTATTAATACTTGTTTTGAAAGCATAGTATTGTAGCTGTATTCTGACTGTAGCCATAGTGTTTTCTGGATGATTTGCCATTAAAGGACACTTTCCAAGAAGTACTCAACTCATAAGACATTTGTTTTTCATCTTGTTTAGATCCCAAATTTGTTATCTTAATTGAAGTTCTAAATTATCCTTCTATTAACTGGACTAATTATTCATTCAGATCAAGGCTAGAAATATACTTTTTATGCTGCTTATTACAATTTAATATGAATCAAATGGTAAACAGTCCTACTAAAGGTCAACATATACTTCCCATCTTTGTTACAAACTGTACTTCTCAAATTCATAACATTTCAGTTAGGAAGCCATTGGGTAATTATGATCATTGTTCAATACATCTAGAAATTTCTCTAGATTTTAAATTAAAATAGAGTTAAGAATTTAAATTTTGTAAATATCATTGATAGGTTTAAGATTATTGACACTATTAACTGGAATATTGAGTCAGTAAAGAATGCAGAAGGTGGTTACTCCATTCTAGAATCTATTTTCTAAGAATCAAGGAAGGCAGTTTCTCATTTTAAGGCATCTATAAACATAGTAAATTACCCTACTGGTGGGATACTGACTTGCTAAAATTACGACAGAGGAGGAAAAGATCCTTTCATAAATTTAGCTTAAATCATTGTTTCACCACAAAGAAGAAAGTAAGCAAAGTTACAACAAATTTTACATTTGTTATTAAATATAAATATGTGGAATGTACAACTATATAAATTAGTTTTGTAGTAATGAATTTATATCATCACTGACTATTTATGATAGCATTATTTATGCTGCAATTTTGAAAGCGAAAGCAAATGAGTTTAATACATTTTTTCTATGAATAATCAAGTTATGAACTATAAGTCTATTTGGGTTATTTAAAGAATGGGTAGTGGAAATTATTCAGGAGCTATTACAGAAGACAGAAACTTCTTCTGAAGATATATCTAGGAATTAGGATAAAATTAAAGTGGAGTTTAAAAATAGGGTGGAAATAAAAGACAGGGAGATATGGTTACGAAGTAACAAGTATTATTTACTAAATGTTAAAGTATTACAAAGTGGGGGGATCTCACAAACAAGAGGAGGAGCAACTGCAGAATTCCAAACAGAAAATAAGGGATTACCCTTGATAATATGCATGAGTTTAAAGAGATTGCTGTTAAGCAACTGTTTTTTTTTTTAAACTAGAGCACAAAAACTTTTAGCACAATGGAGTCAGGCAACAAAAAGTAGAAAGGGCTGTTGCCAAGCTTAGAGAGTCTATACCAAGGAAGATGAGAAGAAATTATGTAAAAGTATTAGAAACATTTTGGAAATACTATGAAAGTCTGTATAAAGCTGAGAAATATGGAAATCGAGAAAATGTACACATGGAAATGTTTATGGAAGAATTAAATATGCCAAGGTTAGAGGTAGATGAGGCTCAATTACTAACAGGATAAAAGGAGATGAGGATAAAAATGGTGATGTATAACCAATCTACAGGAAAGCCCCCAGGAATAGATTATTCCTGTAGAAGTTTGGAAGCTAGCAGGGAAAAAACTGATAAAGATCTGGAAGGTTTTGTTCAACAGTAATTTAAAAGAAGTACTAACATCCTGGAAGAAAGCAGTGGCGGCTGTAATATCTAAAGAGGATAGATATCCATCAGATCCAGCTTCATATACAGGCCCATTTCAATACTAAACTACAGTTATAAAGTGTTTATGTCTATAATGGCTAAAAGAATAACAAAAGTGATGACAAAATTGTTAGATACAGATCAATGTGGTTTTGTGGAGGGGAGACAAACATCTGACACATTAACAGAACACTGATGATCCAGAGGGAAGCAGAATGTAAGAATATACCACTGCTGGTGGTGAGTCTCGATGCAGAGAAAGCATTTGACAGAGTAAGTTGGGACTTTATTCGTAGGGCAATGGAAGTACTTGCATTCCCTTATAAAGCTGTGATGTAGATTAGGACATATGATGGATCAGAGGTGAAAATTAAAGTGGGTGAGTTCCTCTCTGATAACTTCTGCATGAGCAGAGAAAGCAGGCAGGGGTGTCCTATTTCTCATTTTTTATTTAAATTATATTTAGAACCACTGGCAAAGAAAATAAGGGACTCAGAAATTCAAGGATATAATTGGTAGGGTAGTCAAGAAAAGCTGCCACTATTTGCAGATAGTTTATACTTTGATAAAAAAACAGAAAAGGATATTACCGTGTTGTGGAACATTCTGAGACAGTATCAAATGTTTTCGGGATACAAAATTAATGAAGCTAAAATAAAGGCAATAGTGGTAAATTATGTACCCATACACAAACTGGTTCAGCAATATCCATATTTATGAGGACATAATAACATGAAATAAGAAGAAAGAAAGAAGGCGAGAAGAAGACAACTAACATGGAACGTTATGGTAAGAACATAACTTCTAAATGTTAAGTTGTCAATCTCGCCTTCATTCTTGCTGGATGGGACCGCGTCCCTAGCACCTTGTCCCGGGTGGCCTATCGGAACAGACTCTTGAGAACAGTGGAACCAAAGTTAGCTCTATGTCTAGAAGCTAAATCCAACTTGTAATGAGAAATGAAAGTGTGAGGAGTAGCCCAAGTAGCCGCTGCACAAATGGTGTCAATAGGCAGTCTGTCTTGGAAGGCTATAGAAGTAGCCAAAGCTCTGGTGGAATGGGCTTTAGGTTTGTTAGGTAGCTTTTGGTGTCTTATTTCATAGACAATGGAAATTAGAGATGTTAGCCATCTAGATAGTGATACCTTGGAAACAGAAAGTCCCTTTCTGCCTTCTGCATAAGAGACAAACAGCTGGTCAGATTTTCTGAATTGTTTGGTTCTATCCAAATAGTACCTTAACTGACGATGAACATCTAGCCAATGCAATTTTTGTTCAGACCTATTAGAGTATTCTGGAAAGAACACAGGAAGGTCAATGCTTTGATTTAGGTTAGAAGCAGAGGCTACCTTAGGTAAAAAGGAGGGGTTGGTTCGTAAGGATACCCTGTCTTTGTGGAACAACAGATATGGTGGTCGACAGCTGAGTGCCTGAAATTCTGAAACTCTTCTAGCTGAAGTAATAGCTACCAGAAAGAGAGTCTTCCATGATGGCAATTTCAAAGAGCAGGAAGCTGCAGGTTCGAAAGGGGGGAGAATCAAAGAACTGAGAACTAAATTAAGGTCCCAAGGAGGAGGAGGATTTCTTATAGGAGGTCTGAGTAGAAAAACTCCCTTCAAAAAGGCTTTGCAAAGCTTGTGGGACATTATGGCAGACTCTGAAATGCCCACATGAAAGTTATTTATAGTTGCCAATTGAACTTTAAGAGTAGAAGGAGATGAACCTGCATGAAAGAGTTCAGCTAGAAAATCAAGAACCATATGGATGGGAGCAGTGAAAGGATCTAAGTCCCTTCCTTGAGCCCAATAGGCGAAACGTTTCCACTTACTCAGATAAATCTTTCGAGTGGAAGATTTATAGGAAGCTATTAAAATATCTCGAACAGAGTGAGATATTTGAGGAAGCCTGGCTAAGGTTGGAACTAGAGGAACCAAGCAGTGAGGTTCAGAGAGGGGAGGGAGCGATGTAACTGACCCGACTGATGGATCAAAAGATCTGGAATTAGGTCCAGATGCCAAGGTTGCTCCAACAGAAAATGATACAGAAAGGGGAACCAAACCTGTCGAGGCCAGTAAGGAGCAATGAGGATTAATGAGGCCTTCTGAGCGATAGCTTTCTGTATCACTTGAGAGATTAGTGGGAAGGGAGGAAATGCATACAGAAGTCCCCGGGGCCAAATTTGGACTAGAGCGTCTCTGCTGGGCTGGCCTGGTAACGGAAATAGGGTGAAATAATCTCTGCACTTGCTGTTTTGGGGAGTAGCAAAAAGATCGCAGCAAGGCTGACCCCACTTGAGAAAAATTTCTCTCACAACAGAGTCTTTCAGAGACCACTCGTGAGGCATGAGAATAGCTCTGCTCAACTTGTCCGCGATTTGATTGGACTTCCCGGGGATGTGCGTTGCTATCAGAAACCGCTGAGAAGAAATCGCCCATTGCCACAGTCTGAGTGCTTCTCGACATAGGGGATAGGACCTGGTTCCGCCTTGTTTGTTGATATACCACACTACAGACATATTGTCCGTCTGGATTGCTATCGTTCCCAAGGGAAGAGAGTCTTGAAGGGCTTGCAATGCTAAAAGCACTGCTCTCATCTCTAGAACATTTATGTGCAAGTGGCATTCGTCTGGTTGCCATGTGCCCTGGACAGTTCTGCCCTGATAATGCCCCCCCCACCTGATCAGGGAGGCGTCCGTTGTCAGAGTAGCAACCGGAGGGGAAGGAACAAAGGGTCTTCCCAACAAGAACTGAGGGGAAGACATCCACCACCGAAGATGATTCTTGCATGTTTGTGCAATCATAATGGTGTGGGACATCGGAAGTTGCTGGTATGACCATTGTGTGAAGATCATCCACTGAAGGATTCTCATGTGGAATCTGGCTAATGGAAGCAGAGGAATGGCAGCCGCCATAATCCTCAATACCTTCAGAACTAACCTGCCTTTGACTCTGTTGCTGCTGAAGAGGAGCGAGACCAGTTTGTGTATGTCTGCTATTCTCTGATCTGTTAGTCTCGCAGACATGTTGACTGTGTCTAGAATTGCGCCTATGAAGGTAATAGTACGACAAGGCGACAAAACAGACTTTTCGCAATTTATTGAAATGCCTAAGTTTTGACAAATGCGAAAGGTGTAGTCCCTGGCCAGAAGAAGAAGATGCTTGGTGGGAGCTGTGAGGAGCCAGTCGTCCAAATATGAAAACACCTGGAATCCTAGACGTCTCAGGTGAGAAGCTACCACTGCCATGCATTTGGTAAACACCCGGGGGGCAGTGGTGAGACCAAAGGGCAGGGCCCTGAATTGAAAATGACTGGTTCCCAGCCTGAAGCGGAGGAATCTTCTGGAGCGTCTGTTCATTTTTATGTGATAGTACGCATCCTGAAGGTCTATAGAGCACATCCAGTTTTCCTTTCCCAATAGGGGAAGGATGGACTGTAGCGTGACCATCCGAAATCTTGTTTTCTTGACCGACTTGTTCAAGATACTGAGATCCAAAATTGGTCTCCAGTCCCCTGTTTTCTTTGGAACTAAAAAGAACCTGGAGTAGATTCCGGATCCTTGCTGGTCTGCTGGAACTGGCTGAATTGCTCTTTTTGTAAGCAGCTTTGAAATTTCCAAAGCTGCGATATCCCTTTGAGCGGGTGGAACATCTGGAAGGGATTTTTTTGATTGGTTTGGAATGCGACGAAGGGAATGGAATAGCCTTCGAAATGATGGACTGTACCCACTTGTCTTGAGTTAGGGATAGCCAGGCTTCTGGGTACAGTGACAATCTTCCCGACTGCCTCCGAAGGTGGACAGTCGGGCAACACCTCAGGGATGCTGAAAGGGCTTGTCGGAAAAGGTTTCTCGATTGCCCTGGTTCTGCGGACCCCCTCTGCCTCTGGGGGCGTCTACCATTATTGTTCCCTCCTCTGCCTCTGGAGGGGAACCGACTCTGTCGTCAGGCAAATTCCCTTGAGATTGTTTATGGAACCACATTTTCCCACTTTTCTGGCCTTTGGGGTAAGGCCTAGAAGGAGTAGAAAACGGACTCAGACGGCAGAAAGAGTCTTGCCATCAGTCTCGCACCTAGTCAAGGTTTCTTTCACTTGAGGACCAAAAAGAGATGATCCATCAAACGGGGAATTAGTGAACAACGTTTTAAAGGGGTCCGCAAAGTTGCATAGCCGCATCCAGGCATGCCGGCGTAAGGCCACACCTGTCCCTGCGGCCCTGCTCGCTCCATCAGCCGCATACGAAAGGAGGCGCCTGGAGGAGTTAGCTATAGAATTCAGGGTAGCCAGCTGAGTGTTCATCTTGTCCTGAAAACCCGCAGCTGTAGGATCCTTCAACATGTCACTCGCTTCTTTGATCAAGTCCCTTTGAAGACGAGTAAAATGGCATAGGTAGTTCAGCGAACGCATTGCAAAGGTCGCTGACGAGAACATCCGCTTCCCGTACCTGTCCATAGACCTAGATTCCTTGTTAGGTGGATGGACAGGCACCGAAGGATCAGCTAGTTCATTCTTAGTGGCAGCAGCTACCACCATAGCATCCACAGAAACTCCCTTGGCTAGAAATTGTTTATCTGCTGGTGCCGTGATAAATTTGGAGGGTCTCCTGGGGGTGGGGTCCACTGAATCAGGAGCCGTCCATGCCTTTTTTGCTACCACCTGCATGAGAGGGTCAAAGGGGGGGGACACCCAGGAGGTGGAAGGGCGAGAGCCAAACGCCTCAAGATACACAGATTCATCCTCCGAAGGATTAAGGGCTGGCCAATTTCCCCTCTTAAATCCGTGTCAGAGGTGATAGACTCAGGTGAGTCTATGTGTTTCCTCTTACACTTTCTCTTCCTAGGGGGCTCTTCTGCCAATTCAGGAGAGGCCTCGGAAGAGGATGAGATCCCCACAGGGGATTCCTGAGGAGCTGGCTCTCTGCGGTCTGGGATGAGGGAGTGAGTAGACATGACCTGAGGCACCGAAGAGGGAGGGGCGGAAGGAGCTGACTGTGGAGTCGAACCAGGTTCCAACACGCTCCGCATGACCTCGAACGCACCCCTGTCAGGCAGAGCCAGAGGCCCCCGCTCCGAAAAGCTGATGACCCCCCTCGGCACCGACAGTGATGGCTCTGAGGCCGATGTCGGAGCCGAACTCACCAGCGCCGAAGCACCGAGAGGGAGAACGGGGTCGGACAAGGGTCTGATGCCACTCACCCCCTCGGAGCCGACAAGGGAAGTCCGGCGCCGAGATTCTTCCAAGGAAGAAATCGGAGCAGACGACGGAGCCGAAGACATTTGTATCGGCTCCGACGCTACCACAGTCTCGGTTCCGAAACGCCCCGGTTCCGAGCTCAACGGAGTCGGAGGAGGAACATAGTGAGGAACAGGGTCAGGCATCGACTGATGAGTCGGGCTCTGAAGCATTTGGGCCAGTGCCTCGGACTTAAGAAGTCGACTCACTACCCTCTGAAGGTCATGGTCTGAAAGCCTCGATGACCTAGAGGAGTGAGATCTATGGCTCCGTTCAGACATCAAGGGAGACGCTGGAGCCGAATGAACGGAGCCAAGGGAAGGTGACCTAGACCTCTTTCTAGATGTCGGCTCCGACGGTCTGGTCAGAGCCGACACAGGAATTTCCAATGCCTCGGCTCCAGCCGGAGCCGAGGAAACCACAGAAACTGCAGTCTGAGACTCATCGGCTCCAGCCGGAGCCAATGCAGACGGAGGTTTCGAAGCCTTAGGCCTCGACTCAGATGCTGGAGCCGAGGACCTAGAAGCCTTAGAGGGTTTGCCCGGAGTGACAGTAAGGGAACCCTCAGGCTTAAGTAAACCTCTCAAAATAAGTTTATTTTTTCTTTCCTGCAGGACTCTGGGGCTGAAGCCATGGCATACAGCACAAGAGTCCTGCAGGTGTAAAGGTCCCAGGCAGTAAACACAAGAAGTGTGACCGTCTGTCAGAGACATTTTCTGACAGCACGAGTCACACTTCTTGAAGCCTGAGACCTTTGAATCCTTGGACATTATCAAGGAACCGAAAGTGTAACCACCACACAGAACACACCCACACCGATTACACTATGAGAAAGTTAAATTAAATTAAACTAATAAAAACTAGATAGTTAGTTTAATTAAATATCCCTACCAAAACACAAACACTCCACTTAGGGATAGCAGGGCCCGAAGGCCTAAGGAAAGAACTTATAAGTTCTTTAGGGAAGAAAAGGGGAATAATGGAAAAGAAGGGATAAAATCCACTAAAGTAAGGAAGAATGAAACTCTTAGTTAAGAAAGGGGTTTTAAACTAGTTCAGATAGACTGATTTAACAAACTAACCTGAGCCGGTAGAAAAACAACACCTCGATAGCTGTAGCGGCAAACGAGATCTGGGGTAATACCGCCTAGCATTGTGGGATATAGGGGGAGCCTCGAGCCGGTGGGACCAACTGTCGAGCTTTTAGAGTGGCCGAGTCGGAGCCGAGGTCGGCTCCGAACCCATCCAGCAAGAATGAAGGCGAGATTGACAACTTAACATCAAATGTTTTCGGGATACAAAATTAATGAAGCTAAAATAAAGGCAATAGTGGTAAATTATGTACCCATACACAAACTGGTTCAGCAATATCCATATTTATGAGGACATAATAACATGAAATATTTAGGAGTATGGATTAAAAATGATTCTGGTGTGGCAGCTATGGATATGTGGGAAGAGACTAAACAAAAGATCATACAAAAACTGAGAAGTTGGAAGCTCTGCTATATTGATATGGATAGTAAGATACAAGCAGTTAAAATGTTATTAGTACCTTTAATCTTATACACAAGGTCAGGCATATTGTTTTTACCAACTACAAGAAATTCTGGATAGCAACTAATAAAGAAATGAAGTATCTTATCTGGAAGGGGAAGACTGCAAGAATCAAGTGGGATAAGTTGATTCTTCCAATAGAACAAGGTGAATTGGGATCACCTGGTTTGAAAGGGCATTTCAGAGCTACACAGTTAAGACTCCTACACATAGCACAAACAAAACCCTATAATTCAAAGTGGAAAGATGGTGATAAAATGGGGGGGGCTCAAGAAACAAGGACAGTCTGGGATTTTAGATGCAGACCTTTAAGGGGAATAACAATCATACAGAACATTATATTCATAAAGCAGCAGAAAGTATTTTAAGACCTAAGCCAACATAGGAATGGAGAAAGGAGAGTCTGCCAATAGGGATGACTGCAAATACGGATACAGACAACAGGCAAGAGGAGGCTGAAAATTATTGAACAAAACCTGGCAAAGGAACCAAGGTATTGGGAGCAAATAACTAGAGAGGGAAAGGTAATAGAATGACAAGATGCCAAGAACTTATTTGGACTGCAGGTTAGATATTACCTACATTATGATATCAATCCTTGATAAGGAGGGCAAACTGAAAGACATGGGGTGTCCTGAATAAAAGACCAGCACTGGTAGAGTTTTTAGTAGAATCTAGAACAGAAGCTGCTGATAAAAAAAGGAGTAATTAGTAGAGCATATAAAATATTGCATGATAACTATAGGAATCAATCATAGGTGGTTAGGAAGGATTGGAAAGAGAGACTGGCTAAGCAAACCACAAAGAAACAGGGGAAATATTTTGTCTCCCAAATATGCAACAAAATCTAGAAGATTTAGGATTTTTGCACAGAGATGTCTGCATATATATTTTTACACCCCAAGTAGACTCCAGAGAATTTTTCCTGAGGTAGACAGCAAATGTTGGAGATGTGATGGGGTAGAAGGAAGTAATTGGGAACATATCTTCTGGGAGTGTAATGAGCTGGCAGACTTTAAACATTCCTTGCAGACTACTCTGTCAGAGATACTGGATGAGCAAATTGGTGCAACTACGGAAATTATTTTTCTGAGCTATGATACAGAATGGGAATTGCCTGGACACAGTTAAGGCACTGCCAAGTCTAATTCTGGTGGCTCACAAAAACCAAGTACTGGAAAATGGAAATCAAAGTCTAAACCAACTGTACTAGCAGTAGTAAATATAGTAACAGAGATAAAACAACTGGAATTGGGATCTTTAGAAAAGGGAGGGGCAAATTACAACATGAAAAAATGGGAATTGTGGGAACAATACATACAGAAGAAGAATGAGGTTTAAAAGAAGGTGGGACTCGAATGAGCTATGCAATGTTTCACAATGAATAGGTAGGTAAGTTGCAACTAGGATTATGTCAATTTGGTTTATGATGTAAGATGCTACAGCTGGGATTATGTCAAATGGTCTGCTTTCATTTGTATAAATGTATGATTGCCCATGTCATAAGTGATAATATAATTAAGAGTCCATAGGAATGAGAAGGGATCCAATCTCTGTTTCCTCATCCAGGCCTGTTTGCAAGGGATCCTGGAACAGACTATTCTAAGAGGAGGGAAACTGGTCTACTTGAAGTGCTCCCCACAGTTGATTACATCTTGGAAGACCCCAGAGTGAAGTTTCCATTTATGAGGGTCTGGCCTGGTCCTGGTTAACTTGTCTGCTATAATGTTTTGCTCTGATTGAATATACGAAGCATGACTAGTCAAACTGAGCTGTGTTGCCATCTCCCAGGCCATCAAAGCAAGTATGCAGAAAGGGCAAGATCTGGTACCCCCCCCCCCCCATGTACATACCAAATCACTGTAGTATTAGCACATAAACTTGCCGAAATCCTGAGAAACAGTGATAATTTAAGACTTTCAAAGCACTTATCACTGCCATCACCTCTGACATTTACATATTATACTGCGATGGTTCCACAGACCTTGCACTTTCACACCTTTGCAAAAGTCTCTCCACTCCAGGCCTGATGCATCTGTAGTGACAGACTTGAGAAGAGATGGAAGGCAGAATAGGAGACCTGGACTACAAGAGATTTGGTTTACCCAGAGAACATTCCTCCTTACAAACAGCAAAACAGAGAACTGAAAAGATAAAGGGTGACAATGCAGGGTCCAAACTGACTTGAGGTACCATTTGATTTTGCCCAGGGGAAGTACGACGACAGAGGCCATGTACCCCAAAATCCCAAGATGCTCCCTTGCAGATATCTGGCTTTGATATGCAAACTTCAGGAAGATCAACTGGAACAAGTCTACTTTGCTTGGAGGAAGAAAGGCTCAGAATTCAACAGCCATCCCAGAAAAATATTTGAGAGAAGAGAAGGGAAGAGAACGTGTCTGTAAGCGGACTTGAAAACTCAGACTAAATAGATGATTCTGAACAGTTGTTATCAACTGGAAAAAAAGTCAGTAAAGCTAAGACAATCATCCAGATATAGAAAGATGTGAATGCCTTGAAGTTTGCAATAAGCAATTACTGGAGCCAGACACTTTGCAAACATCCCTGGTGTAATGGAAAGTCTAAAGGGTAAGACAGATAACAGATAATGTAAGCCAGACACACCAAATCCTGAACAAAACCACAACACCCAAATGAAAATTGCAGCAACAGCCACAGAAGAAATATTTATACACTCAGATTTTATTCACTCTAGTGCCTCATCAGGAAAGCCTTCAAGGAGTAACGAACATCAAAATAACACTCAAATAGACAAACTAATAAAATAAACACTTCAGAAATGATCACTTAAGTAAATACTTCCAATTAAATTCAGTATTTAACCCATTTGAGATCAATGTATTTATATTTTAAAACAAAAACAGCTTCCTTGTGCAATAATTTCTCTTTCAGAGTGACTAATTCTCCCATATGTATATTAACTTGCTCCAAAATACATCCTTTAAAAAATTCATAATTACTAAAATGTTTCCTAAAATTAACTTCTAATGGATTCTCACAAGTTCCATTTCTTATGTCTCTAATATGCTTCTGGAATCTCACTTTAAATATTGTTCGAGTTCCCCTACATAAAATTTATTTCACGGACATTTCAGAACATAAATAGCTCCAACACTACAACATGAAAAGATGTGATCTGGACTAAAATTAACTCCATTAATTAAAAAAAAAACTAAGGACAAATAGAGCAGTTACCACATGCACAGTACCAATTTTAGAGGAAACTTGTCAACAAACCCTAACATCTGAAACCTACTATTAACCAGCATGTCTGACACACTACATCCCTTTTTTAAAGGTGACTAAAGGTTTCCCTTGTAAAATTTTAGCCAACTTATTATCCTTAAATAACTCTGTCCAAAAATAATGTTCTTGTGTCTTTCAGCTTTTCCCTGTTAGGGGTCGCCACAGCGGAACTCCGGTTCGCTAATGATTGGCAGTAGACTTTTACGTGCCAAGTTGCCAGCTCTGAAGCACAACCTTCAACGAAGGTACGCCCATTCACGCATGTCTCCACAAAGACGACGCTCTACCTGAGAATTGAACAGGACGTCTTACTGTGAGGCGGCAACGCTACCGCAGCACCACCACTGCAGTAAGATACAGCAAATGTACAGATGACAAATTCAGCTCCATTTTAACCCTTCTCCTTCCCAGTCTGTCCAAAAATACAAAACTTAAATAATTTTATCACTAAGAATATTAAACGTAGTGACAACAATCTCTTTTTTGTCACTGTCTGACTTACTAACATCACACCAAATCTTAAACACCTGAACTGTTTGACAACAGGAATGTGATGGCAGGCATCCTTTAAGACTAGCCTGAAAGCTATTAAAGGCAGCAGAGGCAAAAGCTGACTGAAGGGATAACATTTTGAACTTTGGAATCTTGACAGATTCGGAAAGGAAAGGTCTAGCACAAGCCTCCAACTTCCTTGTCTTTTTAGTACCAGAAAAAAAATCCTTGAATAAAACCAGTGGTTGCCCAACTGGCAGGGAGGCACTAATTCCATTACTTCCCAAGACATCTTTTGGTGCAGACTTGGAGGGAACAGAGACTTTGCTTAATGGGCAACGAGGAATTCCCTGGAAAGTAGGGAGGGAGAAATTTCCAGTACTAAGTGTATTCCTCCTGAATTACATTTAGGATCTATTTATCTGAAATTATCTGGTGACATAAGGGATGATGAAGACCCAGGCCGTGGGAGAAATTGCCAGGGTAGGTGGAGGGAGTAGGACTGAACAGGCAAATAGTGATTATGACTGCGAGGACTTCCCTTGTTTTATTTATTTTAGAGGTGGTTCTTTTCTTCTTGGAACCTATTTGCCATTGATTTTTAAAACATTGTTTAACAACTCCTTGCTCCTTGAACTGGTGGGCTGAAAATTTTGATTAACTCCCGGAATCAACTTTCCCCTTTCACCACACCTTTTGAGCACCTCACCTGCAGAAGGGTCAGACAGAACTTCCTTGTCTAAGACAGAGTTTAAAATCTCAATCTTACATTCAATGTTTGAGAATGACACCAAGCAAAACTTCTCCTGAATGACGCACAAGCACCAGAACTGGAAGTACTGTCAGCAGCATCATAAGCACACTAAGACATGGTTTAGTAACGTGAAAAGCAGATATTAAAGCATTCAAATGAGTTTTTCACTTCACTTTTGCACGTTCAAGAATTAAAAGTAAAAACTTTTAAATATGAGCTTGACAGTTAAAAGTTTTGAAAGTTAAAATAGCAGAGCCATACAATTTATTCCCCAACTTGTCAGAAGCCTTCTCATCCTTGTCAGAGGGAATGGGATTAGTAGAAGCAATCTGTTTAGTAGAAGCAGTTTTGGATAAAAAAATCACTGCTGGATCTGAGTTAAGGTCATCAAATACTTGCAAGTCCAAGTTATGTTGTGCAACCACAAGCTGATATATTCCAAGGGTAGGAGGCTGACTGTCAGATTAACTGGAAGCAGAGAGAAAAATATTCCCAACAATGCCTATTTGGACTGAAAAAATCAGAGCCAGAAAAGGACAGAACCATCTCTCCCTGACTGAAGGAGTAGGCAAAGAAAAGGCTGAAATTAGTTCCTTAGCAAATCTTCAATCACTACAGAAATAGAAACAGGAGAATGGAAGGATTTAATATACATGTTTTCTGGGAAACTCTCTGCAAAATGACTGACCCTTATAAGGCATGCTCATCCGATGCTCAAGTTTCTATCTAGGCTAAGTGAAGAACTTTCACCAGTTCCTTCACCAGAGACCATCAAGAATGGTGTTCTCTCTTGCCCACCAAGGGCATTCCTACAGCTGCAAAGGACCAACCTATCCCCTGGACCACAGTAGCTGTAGGTGCAACACTGGGGAACTGGTCAAAAAAAGATGAGTGGACAGAGGAAAAAAAGCAACCACACCAAAAACCCACCAGTGGCTGAAGCACAGCAGGAGACGTCCTGACACCCAAAGACTCAAACAACTTTCTTGCTGACAGAGGAAGGAAGAAAGGCAGAAACCAGTAGCTGCACCATTGGTTAAGGCAAAAGTGATGCTTCAAAGATGGATAGTGGAGCCTGAATGAGTCGATAATAGGCAACACAGAGAAGTGGCACTAAAGTAAGTACACAACTAACAGTTTCCCACAGGGGCAATATCCTGCCCTAAACTCAAACCTATAAAAACCTAACAGAAAATCTTGTCAAAAATTAAAACACTAAAAAAAGTTCACATAAGTATTTAAACACAAATGCTCTTAGAAATGCAATGACATCCCAAAATCATTTACTTTCCTAGCAAACAATATTCGGGTCTATATTAGAACATTGAAGTTTCAGAACTTCGAATGCTCTAATATCGACCCCTAATAAACGAAAGCTGAAAATAGCGAAGTTTCAGAAAAACAAATTCTTTCCTATGGAAAGAATTCGGTTGTCCGTTCCTGTTGCTTCACTATTTTCAGCTCTGTGGTGGAAAGTTACAGGTCGGGTTCAGGTAAGTGTGCGATTGTGTGGATGTGAGAGTTAGAGCAGGTTAGGTGAGTTAGGGTTGGGGCACGACTGAGGTGTGTGCGCGATAGTGACAGACCTTAGGGTTAGGGTTAAGATAAGTGGGTAGATAGTGGTGTATGTACAGTTTAGTGTAGGTTTAGATGTAAGATTTTAGGTGTATGTGTGTAGATTGCCGATTGTTTGGTGTGTTTGTGTTGTGTGTGTGTGTGTTTTGGAACAGCAAATTTTCTCCCTAGGAAAAAATTTGCTGTTCTGAATTCTCAATGTTATCAGTTTTCGGTTACTAGGGGTCAATATTAGAACATATGAAGTTCTGAAACTTCCATGTTCTAATATAGACCCCAATATTCTAGTAAAAAAACACAAAGAATGCACTATGGCGGCAAGAAAGCTCTGGTTCCTTTGGTACACTGTTTTTATATGGTGCTCCTTTTGACCTGCTGACAAGTTAAAGCATGTGGAAGATGCGCTTTAGCTTTGGAAGCTGGCTGATCAGTGAGGGTGGGATCCAAATAGCTTACTCTATTGTAAAATTGTCTTAAAATAGGTTTTGTGCCACATGAATATAGGACTGCAATAGTCATCTCCCTTCAAAACTGAGGTCTTTCGACAGGCCTAGACAGTACAGACTCAGTCTGACTAGTATTATTTGCAAAGCCATGGAAAGAATTACAAGGACATAGATCTCCAAACACTGGATCCATCCCAGTTGTATTTTGGTCTTGCCTACTTAATCTGGTGGACTTGGAAAAGGTCAGTAAGGAAATGGATGAGGTGAAATAGTACAAATTTTCTACATAGATCTGGCTAAGGCACTTGATACAATACCCCACTCCTGCACTGTTAAACTTATGGAACTAGATATAAACTAATTTACAACATGCTGGAGAGCTAGCTGGCTCACTGACGGGGCCCAGGAGGTTAGAATTGGTGAAGCCACCTCCACAAAGAGGCCAGTCACCAGTGGAGTCCCCCAGGGATCTGTGCTAGGTCCACTCCTCTGACATCTACTTCTTGCAGATCAAAGCCAATTTCAAATGCCTCTCTGGCTAACCAAGTTCACAGATGATTGCAAACTGGGAACAACCATTTTATCCCCTAAAATAAGAACACCCTTCAGGAAGGTCTAATATGGACACACGCTTAGTGACAAAGCAATGGCTTAAACTCAATATCAAGAAATGCATATTACGTTTTGGAAAGTCTGCCACCTTGAGTAACTACATCAATAAAACACCCTTACAATTTGATTCACTAGTCAGGGATCTGGGAGTTCATGTAGATAGTAACCTAGTCTTTGACAGACATATGTCCACAGTAATAAGAAAATTCTCCTATGCGGCTGAACGTATGCGGCTGAACGTATAAGAAAGGGCATGGCACCTATGTCCACATAGGTCATCATACCATGGCACTTGGCCCTCAGACCCATCATAAAGTATAATTCCCCCTTTGATAATATACCTAATCAGACAAATGCAACAAGTGGAACGTTCAAAAAGGTTCCTTACAAAAACAATACCGGGAGTAAACACAATGTACTATGTCGATCATCTCAAAACCCAGTCTCTTTACTCGGTATCATACATACTTCTGAGAGGTGCTCTTTGCCTGGTATACAAGGTATCTCTGGACCCTGTTTTGATTAACATTTTGCACATATGCAAAGCAAACAGCATCAGAACTACTACATTAAAAGACCAATATTTTGCTTGCAATATAAAGCGGACATTAGAGACAGAAAGATATGTTTCTCAGAATTCCCACTGTCTGGAACAGGCTCCCCACCCATGTGAAGCACCCCTATTTAAGTGCAACTTGGACCAATGGATGGGCAATTACAAATTCACCCCCTGGTCTAACTCCTATGTCTCTGATGGACAGAGGCAGTCAGTAAATCACCCCTATATACATCAAACTTATGGGTCACACTTTGGTTGCACAGCTAGGCTTAGAGGGGCCCTAGTGGTCATTAGCATAATATACATCCTCCTCTATTAAGCTTATAAAATGGTGCAGTTTTATATGGTTACTACTTTCATTGATGCAAAGCACACCAAAATCTATTCTTTCTTTGCCACTGAGTGACTGGGCTTAGGCTCTGGCACTTACAACTGCCATCATGATGCTCCTTCCTAAGAAAGAAAAAATAATTCTAGTGTGAGTTTTGAGTGGTAATCTGACAGCCACGTGGATTGCATAGATTAGTTATTTGGCATGTAAATGCATGACTTTACAGATGATACCAAGGTTTAATATCAGAATTACATGAAAAACAAAGAAATTTCCTGCTCCAAGACAAACAACTATGTAGTGGCATACTGAATTGTGGCATACACATGTACCTAAAAATGGGATTTTACAGAAAACTCTCAAATTATGACTAAAGATGCACCTAACTAAGTGCATTTCCTGGAAAATTGTGTGTGTGTGTGTGTGTGTGTGTGTGTGTGTGTGTGTGTGTGTGTGTGTGTGTTAAATCATGAGCTTTTCTTACCAGCATTACAGTTGCATCGCCTGCAGCGATGACAACATTCAAATCCATATTCGGGTTCTAGGCAAAATAAGTAGCATCTGTGGTCATCCTAACTTCAAATCTGATAAAGTTGCACATAAAGAACTTTGTAGGTACTGAACATGTAAATATTTCAAATAAATGACAGACATAACATGTACAAGCACCTGGGGAAAAAGGGGACTGCTGCGATACTCGTGTCCCTTAATTCTTGTGTTGGGATGCTGTGAGTGGGCCAAAGGGATTAAGCCTTTTGTCAATGAGGGCACTAAACAGCTATGCAAGATGAAAAAGGATGGAAGGATCCAGGTGTCAAACACACAGAAGAGAGCTGTTTGAAGTAAATTTTTTGCCGCTGCATTAAAACTGACTAAACTGGAAATGCAGAAGTGACAAAACCAAGTTACAAGTACATAATGCTAAAAGACATGGAAGACTGGATATATGCAACACAGCCTATGCTTTACCCTCAGAGCATAAAACAACATCCAAAGCACCAAGAGTGTCTGAAACTTTTCAGTTAAGATATATTACACTCAGCTGAACTTGTGTGTGTATGTTTTGTACGACAGCTAGACATAACACATTAAAGGGCATCCTATGGACCTAAATGTCAAATATTCAAAAGCTGCAAATATTAACTTTTCTATCAAAATACTAAATCATGAAGAAATTGTCTTCTACTCTCAGTCTCAGATAAGTATGTCAAACAATGAAGACAAGCTCCAGTGTAAGATGGCTTGTACCAGACACAATGTACTCTATAGATTCCTTAATTAGCAGACACTTTGAGCTAGATTACGGAGCAACGGCTGAAAACAGATTCCCCTACGTTTATTCTGTTTTATAAATGTAAAATTAAGTCATGCCAAATGACTACGTACTAAGCTTAAATCCAAAATTGGTATTTAAGGTGTGATCTGAAACATGTCACCAATGCTTATAAACTGATATAATACCAATAACCTTTAGAGCAGTGTGTCTAAAAAACATTCAAAATGCCTTCTGGAAATCCACCAAGTTCAACAATGGTATGCACACAGGCCACTGTAATATCAATCATGAGCATTCACTGCTAAAACTAAAATTACTACTGGTAGGCAAGCCAGCTGAAATCTATTAACACTATTTAGATTTTTTTTGATAACTTTATTAATGCAACCAATTCACAAACTTTACAACACAATGTTTTGCTTACTAATCAAATATCCATTCAAAAAGAAACGCATTTAAAGCATACTACACTCCTTACACCAGTTTTCCAGAGAGGTTTTACTCTATCAAAATCATAAAACTTTATAGATGCAAATAAAAACATTCATAATGCAGTACATGATAACCCTAAAACTATTACTCGCGACTCAGATGTCTTTTCTACCTGCAATATCCAAGGTATCCAATTCAAAATACTTTGTTATTTTGACAGTTAATTATGAAACTTCCATTTTGTTTATCTTGTACATAATATGGCATCTTCTTGTGCCAGTGATTGCTTTCTGTCCCACTTTTTAGCCATTACTTATTTCAAAGCAAGATATAAATTCAACAAATTTTTTGTCCTTTTCACTGTTCCTTCCATTTTATCAAATCATCCAGACACATGCTGGGATAGCCACTTTTCCGTGCCAAACACTAACAAGTCTTATTTCCCTTTAAACCATTTTAATTTAGGACGCTGTCAAAAGAAACCTCAAAATTCCATTACATAAGTATTATACCTCCTACAAACTGGTATAACATTTAGCTACATTCTAGTTCTTGTGGGAGTGTAAAAATATCTCAAGAGACACTTCCTATGGGGGGGAAAAAATTCTCGACTTTTATAGCATGGCTAGCGGATAGAATAACTTTTCCAATCCACATGAGTAACAAGTACAGTTGTATAAGAACTTAACCATAGCAACAGATGTCAGACTGATCACTACTGCAGCATTACTAGGTATCAGGATACCCTGCCTGGGAAAGAAACACGTCTGGGCAGGATATCAAAGGTTTGGTGTCCCTTTTGCAACATACACTCAATATATGACCAAGGTGCATCAAGGCTGGGTGGTACACAAGACGTACGAGTACAACGTACCTCAGGACTTTCTTGCCCAAACCAGAAAGTCAAAAAGGCAACAAAGACAACAGGATACCAAACATACATGTCAACCAAAAGAAGGGAGGAGGGCAGAAAACAACCTTAGCCAAAATAGAAAAATAGAACAAAATAGGGGGAAGGAGAGATGTAATACTCCAGCAGTGATCCACTAGATATCTCCTGTTATGGTAAGTTCTTACACAACTGTACCATGCCCTTCCTATCATCTCTTCTGCAGATTAATTAACTACTGTGAGGAGTTTCTAAGTGTCCAAGGAAGAGGAATGAGGAACAAAGCTGGAGTTTAACATTCCTTGCAAGATGGACCTAGCAAATCAACTCTAGCCCCGCTCTAGAAATGGCATCAATCTTGCAGTTTAGTAAAAGTAAGTACAGAGGACCAAGTAGCAACTTCTAGAACAGATCTAGAACAGAAACCCTTGTGAAAGAGAGAAGCAGCAAATCTGGGAAGAATGTGCTTTTAAAAAAAACTGAAAGTTCCTTCCATGAAAAACAGTAACAAGAGGAAACTGCAATCGCATTTGGCAATTGTTTGCTTAGAAACAGGAAGACCCAACTTTCCATCCTGAAAGGAAATGAAAAGCTGTTCTGACTGTTTGACAGACTTGGTTTTGTCAAAGTAATACCCTCATTCAACTTTTCCAACACAATTCACTTCCCAAAGGGAGGTATGGATTTTCTAAAGGGCCTGAAGTGATGGACACTTATCTTTGACCTCAAAATGGAAAAACAAAGGTGGATCAAAAGGAAGACAGGTAGAACTGGCTGACTGATGTTTTACATATGAATATGCCAGCCATAAATGGAGTAGCTCACATAAGTAACAGAGAATGATAGAAACCTTTTTCAAGTGAGTATTCCCAAGTCTTCTTCTGGCACCAAACTGAAAAACTCTTCCACATAGAAACATAATATTTTATTGTAGCAAGATTTCTAGCCTCCTTGAATACTTGCAGCATATCCTGAAGACAAGCTAGAATCACCCCTTTCATTTACCTGATATTTATGTTGTCCTAACCCTTCCAGGACCATACACCCTGGACCTATGCATTCATGGAACAGGTTCCCCAAGCAGATCTGAAGCATCTGTAAAGAGATCCTGGCAAGGTGGGAAGATGAACTAGAAAAGGCTCACCTGGGTTGAGAGATAGGAGTGATCCACCAGTGAAGCTCCCTTTTGATCAAACAAAAGGATGACTGGGAAATTCAGAGGATAGCAATGCGGAGTCCAGACTGATTTCAGATATTATTAAATCTTCCTTGTGTGGAGTTTGGCCTAAGGAATCAACAGAATAGTGGAGGCCATAAACACAAAGGCTCTCAAAGATGCTCTCTTGCAGAGGTCATAACTGTGGGAAGGAGAAACAAAGTATGCCTTTAGGAATGGCACCTCTTCCTGAGAAAGGAAAGCAGTCAAGGAATTGAACCTACAACCCAGAATCACCAGATTCTGGAAGAAAATCAGACTGAATATTTCATGTTTAGGGTGAATCCAAGAGAAAGAAGCAGATTTATTATAAAGTTGAAATTTCAAAGGAGCTTTTCACTTGTTGCAGCCTGAAGGAGCAAACTTAAGGGGAAAATCTGAATTCCCTGAAGTCTGAAGAAAACCACTACAGGTAGTGTAGTTTCAGAAAATTCTGTGACACAGAGCACCCTAAAGACAAAGCACAGCACTAAAACAGTCTGAAAAAGAAAACCTTAACCTTCTGTAGTTCATATGGACAGAAATATACAGATGCGAGTCGTGTCCAAGATAACCAAAAAAAAAAAATCATTGTAAGAACTGCAGAGTGAGCATCTTGAATTTTGAGAATTAAACCTATTGAATAAAGGAAATATCTAGAGTGGGTCTTCATTCATTTTCCCCATCTTTTCTGGGAACCAGGAAAAACGATTCTCTTTTAATGAGCAGGAACTAGCTTTACACCGTCTTGGAGAAAGAGCTCATTTAATATAGGAATTAAATGGAGCTGACCTGAAGGCACTGAAGGAATGACTGACCGGTGAGGCAGTGAAAGCCATGACAGTCTAACCACTATGAATAACAGAAAGAATCCAATGATTTGTGTAAACTTGATTCCCAAAATGAAAGGTTATAGGGAATATTTATTTAACAAAGGGTTTAAGCATAGGCTGAAGTGGGGATGGGTGGGTTGCAGAGGGTGATAGTCACAAGCTTGTCGGGAAATGCATGTTTAGATCCCTTAAAGTTACTGCTAAAGGGCTTTTTTTTTTTATCCTTTTGTGGGCCTTTTTACTAAAAAAAAGACCAGCTTTGGCAGGGTAGTTCATTAGAAATCTAGGAGCAAGAGAAAGATCTGTTTAAATTCCTTCATTTTTCTTCTGAAATCTAGGAGCAAGAGAAAGATCTGTTTAAATTCCTTCATTTTTTTACCCCTCCCCTGAAGGTTCTTAATGTCAGAAGCAGCAGGACAAAGGAAAGAACCCATAACCCTGATAACCTTTTCCTGGAAAATGCTGCATCATCTTATGCACAGTATCCAATACAAAAAAATCCCACAGTCTCTGCAGATGGGAAGCATTTGGAAGAAAGGAGAGCATAAGAAAAGAACCAAGTTTTGTACACTCCTTGAGAAAATTCACCACTCCTTCTGAGAATCTCTGACTGCTGGGGAAGGAAGGAAGGTATGCTTAGTCTAATGCTTTTTCTTAGCATGAAGAGGAGGCTTGCACATAATGAGGAGGCTCAGATACCGAACATACTTCAGTGAAGGAAGCTGGTATTTCCTCTTGAACAAGCACCTCCAAAACAATTGCACTTTGTTTCCTCCCTTGGCAACCAAGGCAGACATCTGATCAGCTGGGGTGAATGTCCTAAGGGATACACCATGTCAGCCTCTAGCAGGGTCATGACAGAAGAAGCAGCTGAAGCATCTGTATGGTCTGGAGAGTCATCAGGAAACACAGTGGGGATACCAGAGTCTGAAAGGACAGCCAAACCATTAGGTTTAGACTTTCATATTTTTTGGTTGCTGCAGAATGTCTAAGCGAGAAAGGTCTATCTCTATTTTTACACATGACCTCTGTCATTTTCTAAGCAAATCTTAAGGGAAGCAAATGACTTTTAAGGATCTTAGATGTGAAAAATTGGCAAACAGTGATTTCTAGAATCTTGACTGGCACCTACAAAAAAAAGATATTTAGTATGGTTGTCCCTGCAAGGTATTCACCTCTCACAATCACATCTTCTCTTCTAAGCTGACATGAAAAAAGATTATTTTGTCAAAAAGGAATTTTCCAAATCAGGATACTTATCTACTCAAAGCC
This sequence comes from Protopterus annectens, assembly GCF_019279795.1. NCBI lineage: Eukaryota > Metazoa > Chordata > Ceratodontiformes > Protopteridae > Protopterus > Protopterus annectens. The sequence continues at coordinate 867,017,614 of NC_056743.1, forward strand.
AGTAGAACTGGCAAAGGTAATATGCCTAACTGGTCAAAAATGTGCTGGTTTAATGCTCATGCTAGTGATGAGAAAGTTCTGAGGTATTTTGCAGCTGTATGTCCCTTTTGTGCCACATAGCTGTGGCATGCTTTGATCACACATTGGATGTAGAGAGCAAGAGGAAAACACTTGGGCCTTTGATATCCTGGTGGGATATCCCAACAGTTAGCAATACTGTAAAAGTGATTGTATTACTCAACTTTTCCTCCAAAATAATTCTACATCTGTCTGTCACTTTTTAACATTTCATATAGTTTGCCGAATATATCCTTTTTGCCAAGTTGTTTTCGATTCAACAAAACACATTTCAACCATTAATTTGGTTTGTGTACAATGTCAAAGCCTTCAGCTTATCTAGTAATTTATTGTACAATCTCAAGTTTAAATCACAGTCTACTCCCCATACATGGATTGTGCCCACATTGTTACATTTCCTACCATTAATTGATCATAGTATACGCACCTTTTGGAAAAGTTGGCTACCTGCAGCCCCTATCAGTGTATCTCTACTGCAGTCAACTCATTCAACCAAATCAGTATGCCTGCATCTTTCAATGAGTTTCACACACTTGTCAGTGCTGCCACCCAAGACCCTCTGCTCTTTTTCCTGTACAGACTTATGCCCCTTAAATTATACATCTCTCTGATCTTTCTCAATTGTTCCATAAGAATGTTTCTACATCTAGACTGGTACTTTGCTTCCAAAGGTGGGTGCAATTCAAGAATAAGTACACCACCATAGTCATTTGTTCCATCTGTAAACTTCAGAAGGGTGTTATTTTGCATCCTAAACTGTGTAAAACTAAAAGAAGTCATAAATAGCATACATCAGTAAAACAATAACATTTATCAATAATTTGTACAAAGTTTCAGACAGTAATATTTCACATTTTCACTAGTTCACTTCCAAGTAGAAGTGAATTTGCCTGTAATAGAGAAGACATTTATGAACATACACAACAGTTTTGGCTATAACCATGAAAGCCTATTATGTTTTTTCAATGCATAATTTATGGATTTCAGATCTTCCCAGCTAAAATTACTTAAGTACATATAATTTTTGAAAATGCTCACTCCTTCAGTTAAATGCTGAGCCACAGATAATGAATTTTATTTCCACTTAACACAATTAAAAGTTATGTATTCACCATAACTAGACATCTCCATTTCATTCTTCAACAAATGGGTTATGGATCCGATCCTCGGATCCGACTTGGCCACACAGGTCAGACTTTGGCTCCAACTCTCAAGCTTCTCCCTCTATCCATAATTCCCTAGTCTATCCATAATTCCCTAGTCTATCCCTAGCACCTCAGATCATGTTTGCTGCCATAAACTCTAAATTAAGTAGTTAAAAGGAAAGGGCAGGTGACAGAATAGGGCTGAAACCCGGAACTATAATTTCCGACAAGAAAAACATCAGAACTACTCCAGAAGATTATAGGAAGGGGAAGTTGAGGAAGAATGAAAATGGACAACACAAATACCCAGTTATGGTGAGTAAATAACTTAAATCTAAATTTGTTTTTTTCATTCTTCCTCAATGAATGGGACAGACTCCCCAGCTACGCAAATATTGAGTGGCCCTCATGGAAGGTTATTCTGGAGAACTGCTAAACCAAAGGCAGCTCTACTCTTAGAAATTAGGTCCAGTTTGTAATGAGCAACAAAGGTATGAGCATTAGACCATGTGGCTGCTGCACAAATATCAACAGACATTCTTGACCAAAAAGCAGATGAAGTCACCATGGCTCTAGCAGAATGGGCTTTAGCATTCATGGTAGAGAAAGGTCCTGTTGGGAATAAATCCAGGAAATGCAATTTGGCCAATGTTTAGAGAATGGAGAACCCAACTGATTTGGTGAAAAGGAGACAAATTTTTTTGAACTCTTTTGTTCTGTGTAAATAGAAATGTAACTGTTTATGCACATCTAGAAGATGAAGCATGCATTCTCCTTTGTTTGAAACATTTGGAAAGATGATGGGTAAATGAATGGTTTCATTAATATTAGATTCAGAGGCCACTTTGGGTAAGAAAGAAGCTATGTTTGTAAGGTAACCCTGTCTTTATGAAAAAGTAAGGGGTCTTAAATGAAACAGCCTGGAGTTCAGAAAACCTTTTAGCAGAAGTAATAGCCACTAAAAAGGCTATTTTCTAAGATACATACTTTAAGTCAGTTTTTGCCAAAGGTTCAAAGGGTGTTTGAGTCGGACCTTGTAGACCCCAGGGCGGTGAAGGGACTTTTACTGGAGGTCTGAGAAGGAAGGTACCTTTTAAGAATGCTTTACATAATTTGAAAGCAGCCAAAGCCTACTTTTTGCCTCCCAAATGATTGCCAACTGCACTCTGTGGAAAAACTAGCACCTTCTTTAAAGAGAGAAGCTAGAAAATCTAACGCAGCAGATACAGGAGCAGTGAAAGGGTCAATGTTGTTTATCAGAACTCAAAAAGAAAATCTTTTCCACTTACTCTTGTAAATCCTTTTCATGGAGTCTTTCTGCAAGGATAACAGTAAGGCACGTACTGGGAAAGAAAGCATGGGCTGTCTGGTTATCAATGGAACTGGAGAAACATGTGGTTAGTCTGAGGGCTAATATAGTGGAATGATTCATTCTCAAAGGATGTGAAAGAAGATTTGGACTTGAGTCCAGTATCTAGGGAGGATAATGATGAAACAAAAGGAAGGGAAACCACACCCAGTAAGGCCAGAAAGGGGCAACGAGGATGACTGAGCTCTTCAACTGACTGGCTCTTTGTAAGAATTTTGACATGAGAGGTACTGGGGAAATGGGTGCATAGGAGACTGAAGGGACAAATATGGACTAAAGCATCTCTTTGGTGACTCTCCCAGCAAGGGGGGGGGGGGTAAGGCAAAATACCTACTACATGTGTTGTGGGGAGATGCAAAGAGATCGCAGCATGGCTGGCCCCAAAGGTGGAAAATTTTCTCCACCAATGACTGATTTACAGACCACTCGAGGCATCAGAATGAACCTGCCGAGTTTGTCTGCTATTACATTGGTTTGCCCAGAATGTATGCTACTTAAAGAAAGCGGTTGGAGGAGCTCTCTCACTGCCATACCCTCATGGCTTCTTGGCAAAGGGGGTAGGGTCACGTTCCCCCTTGTTTGATGACTTACAAGACCAAAGACATGTCAGTTTGAATCGCAATAATCCCTAGAGGAAGGGCATCTTTAAATGCCTGCAATGCTAAAAAGACTGCTCACATCTCGAGGATGTTGGTATGAAAAGTGGTCTCTTGTGGGGACTCGTGCCTTGAACTGTTATTCCCAAGTAATGCTGGCCCACCTCAAATGGGAGGTATCAGTGGTCACTGCAGCCAATGGGGGAGAGAGGACAAAGTGCCGGCTGGGACTGAATCCACCAGTGGATATGGTGTTTGCAAATTTGTGTAAGCTTGACTGGAAACGATAGGGGTTGTTGAAGAATAGACCATTGAACAGCTAGAGTCCAGTGAAGGACACACAAAGTAGCATGACAAAGGGACTAGAACTACTGCTGCTGCCACAGACTCTAAAGACTGGAGAATTAGTCTGACTGTACGAGACAGAATTTGATGAAATTGAGCTCTAAGTGCATTTATGCGATGAGTAGGCAAATAAGCAATCTGCGTTGCTGTGTTCAGATAGGAACCAAAAAACTCCAGGCTCTGATCTGGTGTCAGATTTGATTTGGCATAACTGACTGTTACACCTAGCAAGTGAAAAATCTGGAGTAAATAGTCCCTGGACTGTTGTAAGAGATGCATGGTAGGGAAGGTAAGGAATCAGTCTAGATATAGAAACACTCTGAATCCTTTCAGTCTCAAGTGAGCTGCCACCACTGCCATACATTTGGTGAACACCCTGGGGGCTGTGGTAAGTCCAAAGGGCAGGGCTCTGAATTGGTAGAGACTAGCTCCCAGCCAGAAGTGCAAGTGTTTCCAGGAACTCCTGTCTATTCTGATGTAATAGTATGCATCATGAAGATCTATGCAGCACATCCAATCACCCTTGAGTAGAAACAGAAAAATGGACTGCACCATGACCATTCAGAACTTTGACTTTTTCACAAATTCATTTAGTTTGCTTAGATCCAGAAATGGTCTCTGGTCTCCTGTTTTTTTTGGCACTAAAAAGAAATAGTAAGTTCCAAGCCCTATTTGGTCTGGTGGGACCTCTTGGATGATTTTTGTCTAGCAGCTTTTGCATTTCTTGCACTGCAGCCTTCCTCTAAGTGGAACGTTGAGAAGCTTCCTTCTTTTGGATATTATGTCTGGGAAAATAGTATGAGGCAACCTCTCGATATTATTTTTTAGCACCCAGGTATCTTTCATTTAGCAGCCAAGGTGTCTGGATGGAAGGACAAATGTCCCCCAACTGCCTCCAGAGGTAGGTAGTTGGGTGGCATTTCAGGAGCAGTGAAAGGGCTTATCCAGAAAGGAATCACGAAAACCATGATTTTGCAGCCTCTTCTGTCTCAAGGGCAAGGTCTTCTGTTAGAACTGTCTCCTTTGCCTTTGACAGAGTTATCTCTGTGGGAATCCTGGAAAGTTCCCTGAGTTTGCAGAATTAGAAGTTATGTACTTATCATAACTTGGCATCTGTGTTGTCCATTTTCATTCTTCCTCAAAAATGGGATCAGACCCAACATACAGAAGACTTTGGATCCAATTCTTGATCTCCTCCCTCTACCCATAATGCTCTGTTCGCCCCTCAACTCCTCAGATTGAGTTTGCTGCCTAATCTCCCTATTCATAATACAGATAGACAAAGATATAAGAAAAGGTTAGGGCTCAAGCCTAGAACTGAAAGGTTCCAATACAGTTTAACAGGTACTTCTAGGAGAGACAAGGCTGGGGGATGGATGGGAGGGAAATTGAGGAAGAATGAAAATGGACAGCACAGATGCCAAGTTATGATAAGTACATAACTTCTAAATCTGATTATGTCCTTTAGGTCCCTTAATCAGAAGGACATGCCTGAGCACTGACAAACCAAAAGAAACTCTGCTTCTGAAGACAACGTCTAACTTGTAATGTGTAATAAGTGGATGTAGCACAAATATCAATGGAAGTCCTTGGAAAAAAGGCAGATGATGTAGCCATAGACCGAGTGGAGTGAGCTCTAGGGGGACATGGAAATCTAATAGTTTTTGAGAATAAACCAATGAAATGTAATAGACAGTCCATTTATCCAGTGTAAGTATAGATACTGCCTCACCCAAGTGGCTAGGGAAAAAGGATACAAATAGCTGATTGGACTTCCTGAACTGTTTTGTTCTGTGAAGGTAAAAACTTAACTGTTTGTGCACATGAAGGAGGTAAATCATGTATTCACCCTTATTTGGAAATTTTGGAAAGAAGACTAGTAATTGGATGGACTTGGTTAATGCTATTCTCGGTTCCCACTTCATGAAGAAAGGAAGTACTAGTCCACAGAAATACACTGTCCTTATGAAAAGTAATGTAAGGAGGCTTAGCTGATGGGGCCTGAAGCTCAGAAATTCTTTCTGCCGAAGTAATAGCCACTAAAAAGATAGTTTTCCAAGACAGAAACTTCACATCACATTTGTCGGCCAACTCAAAAGGTTTGATTTAAACCCTGAAGAACCTCAGTACGGTCCCAAGGAGGAGAGGGGTCCTTTATTGGGGGTCTGAGGAGAAAGACTCCATGAAGGCTTTACACAATCTGGTTGAAGCCTGAGAAAGGAATTTGTTTCCAGAATGGAAATTAGAGATCACTGTAAACTGAAGCTTAACAGTAGAAAAACTAGCCCCTTCTTTAAAAAGTTGTTAGGAACAGAAGAATGGCTAAAATAGGTGTTGAAAAAAGATCAGTATTCTGGTTGGAAGCCGAAACAGAAAATCTTTTCCATTTGCTTTTGTAGCCTTCTGGGAGGCCAAGATAATCTCACAAACTAGCGAAGCAAGCCTTGACTGTCTAACCATTACTGGAAGTGGAAAAAACATGCAGTCAGTTTGAGTGCATGGAGACTGGGATGTTGAATTCTCAATGGATAGGACAGGAGATCCCCAGTGGGTTCCAGTAACCATGGAGGATATCTCAAGGGAGACCAGAGAAAGGGGAACCATACCTGTTGAGGACAGAAGGGGTAATGAAAATGAATGAACTCTTCAGCCTGCCTGGTTTCTGTAAGAACTCTGGAATTAGAGGAAGAGGAGGGTAAGCATACAGGAGACCTGGTTGCCAATCGTGAATCAGAGCATCTCTTGGTGACTCCCCTGGAGGGGGGGGGACAGAGCAAAATACTTGTTGCGCTTGTTCAGGAGTGAGGCAAATAGGTTGCAGCAGCTGATGATCATATTCACTACAGATTGAGAGACCACCTGTGAGGCATCAGAATGGACCTGCAGAGCCTATCTACTAATGCATTGGTTTCCCCCATGAATGTGTGTTGCAATGAGAAAGTGGTCTAAAATGATTGCCCAATCCCAAACCCTCATGGCCTCTCTGCACAGGGGATAAGCTCAGGTTCCTCCTTTCTTGTTTTTGTACCAGACTACTGGCATGTCTGTTTGAATTGCAATAGTCCTTAGAGGTAGAACGTCCTGAAATGCTTGAAACACTAGAGGACTGCTCTCATCTTTAGGACATGGATATCCAACTTGGTCTCCAGAGGGGACCACGTACCTTGGACCATCTTTCCCAAGAAATAACCCCCACACCCTAGCTGGGAAGTGTCTGATGTCACTGTAGAAACTGGGGGCAGAAGGGTAAACAGTCTGCCCAAAAACAGGTCGTCAGACTGCACCCACCAGTGAATATGACATCTGCAGGTGGCGTGAGTCTTATGGGAACCGAAAGGGGCTGGTAAAGTATGGACCACTGTACCACCGAGGTTCAGTGAAGGATTCACAAAGAATCTTGCTACAGGGACTAGAAGCATGGCAGCTGACATCGATACAAGAGCTTGTAGTACTAATCATGCTAATGGAGTCAGGTGAGATAGTAAAGCCTGAACTTGATGTCTCGAGGATGTGAAGCAATGGAGAGGTAAGGATGCCACCTGAGTTGTAGTATTCAAGAGAGTTTCTATAAATTCCAGAGTCTGTACCACGAAAAGGTTTGACCTGATGCAATTTAATGAAATGCCTAAGGTGTTGGAAACCTGGAGAAAGTAGTCCCTGGCTTGTAGAAGCTGATGCTTGGATGGGGGCAGTGAGGAGCCAGTCATCGAGATATGGAAACATCTGGAATCCCTTGAATCTTAAGTGACCTGCCACAACCACCATGCATTTGGTAAACAACTTTGGGACTATGGTGAGTCCAAAGGGCAGTACTCTGAATTGGTAATGATTGGCTCCCAGCTGAAAACATAGATGTCTCCTGGATTGCCTTTTTATTTGACAGTATGCATCTTGGATATCTATATAGCACATCTAATCATCCTTGCACAGAAGAGGCAGGATGGCGTGAACTGTAACTATTCAGAACTTTGTCTTCCTTACAAACTGATTTAAGTTACTTAGATTCAAAATAGGTCTTAGGTTCCCGGTTTTCTTTGACACTAAAAAGAAGCGGGACTAAGCTCCGAATCCTATCTAGTCAGGTGGGACTTCCCAGATAACTTACTGGGGCAGCTTTTGTATTTCTAGTGCTGCATCTTCTGTCTGACTGGATGGAACATCAGAAATGTTCCTCTTTTGGACAGCAGGAGGAGGAAGGGAAAATGGTATGTAGTAACCTCTGGATATGATTCTTAGCACCCATGAATTTTTTTGTGATATCTGCCCAGGTGGCTAGGTGCAATGAAAAAGGACACCCAACTGCCTCCAGAGGTGGACAGTTGGGCAACACTTCAGGAGAGCTGATAGGGCCCATCGGAAAAGGAATCTCTGAAACTCTGATTCTGCAAGTGCCTCTGCCTGTAGGACAAGGTCTTCTGTTGAAATTTTCTCCTCTGACCCTGGAGGAATTATCCCCATGTGAATCCTAGAAAGGTCCCAGAGACTTTTTGGAATCATATCTTACCACCTCGCTGGTTTCCAGAAAAAGTCCGTTAAGGGGTAGAAAACTTGATTCCTATGGCAGACAGTCTTCCCTTCTTGTTTGCTGCAGTTAAGCATATCTAACTGATGGCCTGAACAAAGAAGAGCCAAAGGAGGCATTGACAAAGGATGTCTTGAAAGGCTCTGCAAAACCACATAGTTGCACTGAAGCATGTCTCCTAATTGCTATGCCCGAACTGGCGGCTTATAAGGCACCTTCCTCTGCATGGGAAATAAGCCACATCGATGCAATAGAAATGGACAACAGAGTGGCCAGTTCTGAGGAATTCTTTTTAAGATCTTCCACAGACATGGACTGAGAGAGTATTTGGTAGATCCTTGATCAAATCTCTTTGTAGCCAAGTGAAGTATGCCAAGTAGTTTAAAGACCTCAGCGTGAATGTAGCTGAGGTGTACACTCGCTTTTCAAATCTGTCTATTGCTCTTGATTCCCCGTTTGATGTATGGACAGAGAAGCTTTGCTCCATTAGCTCCTTCTTAGTGGCTGCCAGGTCTCCCTTGCTCCAGTGGGATCTATCCACAGGAGGGACCAGAAATTTGTCCTGGTGCTTGGGGATATGGTGTCTGGTTCCTTCCAAGCCCAGCAGGAAACCAAGTCAATAAGTTCATCTGCCGGGAGGTCACCTAAGACATAGATGGTTCAGAACAGAAAGCCTCCAGAAACAGATTCTTCAGGAGAAGGGGTTACAAGTTTTATGAAAAAAGAGGTAGAAGTTTTAGAAAGAAACAGATACAATAATGAAAAACTTCTTATAGTGCTCAAGAAATTGCAACCTATGTCTTACAACGATGGTGGCAAATGAGATCTGAGGAGATGGAGAGAGAACAGAGCATTATGGGTAGAGGGAGGAGTCAGAGAATTGGATCCAAAGCCTTCTGTATGTGGCAGAGTGGGATCAGAGGGTTGGATCTGATCCCATTCATGAGGAAGAATGAAAAGGGACAACAAAAGATCCACATTTTTTAAATCACCTCTAATTTCTTGAGAAAGTGGGTTGAGAGGAAGAAAACTTGATTCTTATTACAGACAAGGTCTTTCCTTCTTGCTCACTGTGAGTAAGCATTTCTTTTACAGAAGGGCCAAACAAGGATGTTCCATCAAAGGCAATGTTGATAAAAGATGGCTTGAAAGGCTCTGCAATGTCACATAGTTGCTTCCAAACATCTCCTTACAGCAATTCCTAAACCAGCCACCTATGAGGCACCTTCTGCTGCATGACAGATCAACCTCATGGATGCGCTGGAAATTGATAAGAGTGGACAGCTGAGATGATGATCTTTTGAAATCCTCAAAATATGGTCTCAAGAGTGCTGGACAGTCTTTGGTCAAATCTCTTTGTAGCCTTAAGTGTGCCACGTAGTTCAGGGACCTCAGGGCGAAGGTTGCTGAAGTAAAAACACACTTTCAAAATCTGTCCAGCACTCTAGATTCTCTGTTCAGCGGGTCAACAGAGAAGCTCTGTTCTGCTTGCTCTTTTTTGGTGGCTGCCACCACAGCCATTGCCTCGACAGGGAATCCTTTGCTATAGTGGGATTTATCCTTTGGTGGGGTTAAGATTTTATCTGGGTGATGTCGGAGTGTTTCAATGGAATCCGGCTCCTTCTGTGTCTAGCCAGAGACCCAGATCAATGAGCACATCAGCCGGGGGGAAGGGCCACCTTAGACGTAGATGGACCAGCATCAAAAGCTTCCAGAAATACCGATTCCTCTGGAGAAGGATCATCAGAAGACGAACCACCTTTCTGTTTAAGGATCTCCATTATGTCTCCAAAGGAGATGTCATCAGATGCTGATCTGGGAATCATTCCCCTTCCTCGAAATTAGTATCTTCAGTGAAAGATTCCAAGGGAACTGACTAGAAGCTAGATGAAATTAGCTGTCTCTGTGGAATATGTCAGATGGGCTCAAAACTCTGAATTGAATAATGATAGGATCCAAGGGATGAAACACCAGAATGAGAAAAGGCCATTTCCACAACCTCGAAGATAGATGGACTCGGAGAAGCTGAGGCCACCCGCACCAAAGCCAAATGTTTCAATAGGGGTAGATAATGACTACAACTCAGTCAGTGCCTGGAAGAGGGAACTGGACTGGAGCTGTCCAGAGAGGAGGCTCTGAGGGGCAGGGATAGATCCAACATAATCTGCATAGATCCCAGCCCCACAGATCCAGATGCCAATGCTTCTGCTCCATGACCTGCACTGATCTGAAGGCAAAGAAACAGAACTGGTCAAAGATACTGCTGGAGTTGAAGTAATTCTCTCTGGATCCAACTCCGGGACTGTCAGGGCTGTTGGAGTCTAGGACTCCAAAATTTAAGGACAGATGGGAGAAAGTGATAAAACTGTGAGAGTAGTGGCAGGAAGACTCGCAGATCCAGTAGGAGATGGAGTTGAGATAACCCCCATTTGGATCTGAGCTCTGAGGAACTTTTGCATCATCCTACTCGCATTCACTTCAGAAAGACTCCTGCAGAATGCAATGGATGAAGTAGTAGAATGAAATCTGAAGTGCTTTTTGGTGTCTGCATAAAAGGGGGAATGGAGGCGAGGGTATATGGGATCTATGAGGAACACATGAGAATGAGTCCTCAGAGTGTAAAGAATCCAAAGACTTTGGATCCGTAATCTGAGTTGTAGGGCTGGCAGAGATAACAATAGGATCTGATGGCTTAGGATCCTATGTCTTTTCAGATGCAAAGAAATCAGATCCGACAGTATAGAAACTTTTGAGAGTGGCTCCAAAGAAGCTTTGGGAGACTTCAGAGGTAATGCTTCCTGCAATCTGATGGAGCTTTTGACGTTTTGCTTGGGGTTTGAGCCCCTGAAGAGGAGGAGGAAGATGAGGGAAGAAGCAAACCCTTTTGAACAAGTTTATTTCACTTATAAGCTATAGCCTGTGAGCTAAGATTGCATAGAATGTGCAGCTTTTATTTAAGTGAGCTGGTCTCAAGTAGTACGTGCACTCCTTGTGGGCATCTGAGTTAGGGATTTTATGCCCACAAGAAGTGCATTTTTGAAGCCTGTCGGCTTCCCAGCCATGTCAGAACAAACTACTGAAGAGAGTAGAAGAAAAAAGCAAGAGAAGTTTTTTTTTTTTAAAGGAAATACCAGCAATGGTAAGGAGAATTAATCTGTTGAAAAGGGTAGGAGTGATAGGAGACAGGAAAAAAAAAAGAAAGCACCAGCAATGGTACACTGCAGAAATACTATATCAAATAGTAGGAAAAAACAAACACAGTGTCCAAACAATTGAGAGAGAGGTTTAAATAGTAAGGAAAGAAAAGAATTTAAGCAAAAGAAGTTAAACTTTCTTACTCATGAAAGAAATAAGAACAATGTACAATGAATTCTGCAACAGAAGGATCCCACCTCTATGTGGAATGGCTGCAAATGAGATCTGGAGGTGCTGGGGATGGACTATGGCACTATGGGTAGAGGGAGGAGCTTGAGAGATGGTTCCAAAGTCTGAAGTATGTGGCTGTATCGGATCCATAACTCATTCATTGAGGAATGACATCATCAGATAATAGCCTTAAAGTTACAGAACCATTCTTATTTGCTAAGCCTCCCAATCTTTTGTATTGCAGATCTCTACACAAATATGCTGTTCCCTTGTAAAACAGTTTCACTTTGGCTGCCTTTCTGCAGCTCATTTTCAGACCAGTCCTACAATGATTATGTAAATGTTTTCTCAGTTAACAGAACCAAGAAACATTCCTGCCTGCCCATATAGGCTGATGAGAATTTTCTTCCAACAGGAGTATTCCAGACCTCATTTTCATTTATAAGTCATCATACCTTTCCCACCAACATGTAATTCAGCAGGATTTCAGCCTTATCACCAAAACAGCAAATTATTCACATCCACAGCTAATATCTTCTTTGGGCTGTCAATGTAGCAGAAACATTGCACTTGCTTTTATGACAAGAGCCACTATAAAACACTATGTAGTGCAACTACTACTAGGCTGGCATAAATACTGGCCTTCAACCTCAGCAAGGGTACACAAAAAGATGAACCAAGTCCTAGGTGGGTCTGAAAAAAACCCCAACCTTTTCAAGGTGATAATGGTAAGACAAATACTCATGAAAGACAGCTGCCTAAGCAAAGCTCATATTAAGTTTGTATGTTGACAATGTATTTTTTTTTTGCCATAAACTTATCACAGAAGATAAGAAAAAAAGTATTTGCTAAAAACAGAAACTAAGTACACTGTAGAAAGAAGACTATGACACCAGCAACTAGCACAATGTAAAAGGGAGATGTGATGGGGAAGCTACATACCAGTCACCACATTCATTACAAGTTAATCTTCAAAGACGAATGTTAACTTGAGTTTTTCAATGTAGGCCCTTATTCAACAAAGTACAATGCACAAGACATATGCAGCAAATCACAAAGTAAAAGAGAAGACATTTCTGACTGCAGCACATTTCTTCTCATTTATACATCAGTGTCTTTGTGTATGCTCTCCCTTTTTGTTGTCCTGTAAGGTATCTCACTTCAAGTGGGCATACCACCCTACATTTACATTTTTTTTATTTTATTTATTTTTGATGACCAAGTTAGTTCCACTAGGCTAGTGACTTCTTTTTAGGGAAGCCCCGAGGCGCTGTTTATACTACTAGGGGCAATCTGGACGGGGTATAAGGGAACTTATGTTACTTGTCTTTGTTGCAAGTGGGACTCATTTTGCAGAAGCACTTCCTGTTTCTGTTCCAGGTGTAGAGATGGCCCGGAGAAACAGGGAGGCAGATGGAGAGTGGAGTGAAATGGAGGAAAAAGCAAATATTGAGACTGGAGAATGTGTACAGAATTCTGAGGAGATGCTTCACAGAAATATGTATGCTGGAGAAGAGTAAGCAAATGATACATGTAGAACTACAACCAACCCCCCAGTCAGGAAGGTTGCAGGATGATTTATTGAAAGGAATGGTGCTGCAGAATGAAACAGAAAATGAAGATGTTTCCTGGGGGTACATTATGTTGAAAAAACAAAAGGATGATACAGAGACAATCCTGAAAAACAGTAGTGAGATGAAAAAGAAAATATATGCAGAGAAAGTAAAAAGGCAAAAGGGGAGTAGCAGAAAAGAAGGCAGAAGAAAATGAAAAACTGTGTTAAGGATTGAAAGTGAAGACAAAGAAATGGAGAGATATGAAGTGTGGGATAATTTGTGTGAAAAGCACGAGGTAAGAACATTTATTCTTATTAACAAAGAGACATTTTGTGACATTATATTTGATGTTTTTTCCAACGGAAAATTTTCTTGACAAATATGAAAAAATAAAAGACCATAACCCATGGAGTATTAATGTGATAAAAGCATTTAACATGGAAACAAAAAAGAAAATTCACATACAAATTTGAACAGAGGTAGAAAGACAGAGTTTGAAAGGACATTTGAAAACTTTATGTACAGAAGTACAGACTGCCGACTGGGATTGTAATATTGTGCTGAAGAGAAAAATGATATATTTACAAAACATAAATCTGAAGGGGAATAGGGGTATCGCAAAATACCAGAGACAACTCAAAACTATTTTTTTCTGGAAAAGGAGATTTAATAACTGTAACAAAAGAAAAGGTTATACTTGTGAGGAAGTGGAATATGATGCAAAAATGTGAAATTAAAGATTATACATGTAACAAGACTGGACATTTATGGACGGATTACAAAAATGAAAAATGAAAAAGGAAAAAGAAAAAGAAAATGAACACAGAAGAATTTTAGATGGTAGGAACAGAACAATAATCAGATGAGAAAAAAATAAAGAGGACATAGAAGGATCTGAAATAAGTGAAGACAAACATTGGGAAGTAGTAAAATAAAAAATAATGATATTGGTAAAAAGGTAAAAGATAGAAAAATAACATTTAAAGGGAAAGTACAGAAGAAAAAAAGGAAATGAATGAAAAAGAATAAATACAGCTAACAACTGGGGGCTGGTATAATGGTTAAGGTGTTTGACTTAGAAGAAAGGTACAGTGTTTGATTCTTACTTTTGGGAGGGAAACTGGCTTGGCTTAGAATGATCTATTAAGAAAGCTAGCCTAAATATTAGCTATGAACTTATGAATCCATGAATCTAAGGAAAAGAGTGCTTTTTGTAAATGTGAATAGTATTAAGGATATAGTACGAACAATAGAGATTTTGGGGTGGTGTAATACATGATATAGACATAATTTATTTTATTTATTTGTTTACATGACATTTGTTGACCGGGTTAATTCAACTGGGACACAGCCCTTTTTCAGTGGAGACCCAGGGAAAAAAGCTTCACAGTAAATACATACTTGATTTAGTACAAAGATGACAATACAAGATCTCATGTATATATATAATATCAGGTTTAACATACATGGCAATTAGAAACCACAATTCAGCACATGTAGGTACAGTTAAATTATATTATAAGACAATATTTTTAATAAAAGAAAATTATAAACAGAGAAACTATGGGGAGGAAAAAATCTGGAACTTGGGAAATGAGAGTTGTTCTGGAATAGCTGTATTCTGTAGCAAAACTGTAAAGACATTAGATGGAACTTTAACAAAAATGGGAAGATTAACCACTGTAGACTTAAAATGGAAAGAACATGTGTATAGAATTAGCTGTAAAAAGGGAAGGCTTATTTCATCAGATTTTAGCCTACGTAGTGATGAATATAAATATCATAACAGGAGACTAATTGTGATTTAAGAGGCAAGTATAAAAAAGAAGGAAATGATACAAGAAAAATCTTAGAAGTTATAACATATGGTAAGCTAAAACTTTAGTATGGAATTGAAACAGATCAGAAGGCTTAGTTATAGGAGAAGGGGATGAAGATAAAATAGCATCTTCTGATCATCTTGCAATATGACTAGAGATAAAGGAATAGATAAAATAGGCAAATAATAAAAAGGATAAATGAGACTGCATGGAATGAAGGAGGAAAGAGATTAGTGATACAGTTATGAAATTATCACATTACTATGAGAACAATTTATAAAAACTGGTCTGAATGGTGGATGATATTTAAGATAATTTTTTTTACACTGGCAATATGACGTGAGAAAAATACAGAAAGAAAAATATAAAAGAACATATAAATGCAATGGAATATTTAGAATATGACAAAGTACTTTGACGAAAAAGAATTATATGAAAGAAAAAAATACAAGAATTGTTACATAAGCAAAGATTTTTTACAAGGAAAAAGAAAAGTACTAGGTTACTAGATTAGTAAGGGAATGTGTCAGTGTAATGAGAGAAAAAAAATGTAAAGGGAGAACCAGAAAGAACTCAAGAAAAGAATGAATAGTGTTAGTACATTACAAGAAATGTTTAAAGAAAAAAAAACATGGAAAGTACAAAGGTTAACAGAAAAAGAGACTAAAGTATTGGAAAAGGAGATTTCTTTAATGAGGTAAAGTATTAAGGCAAGTACATACAGATTAGTCTGCATGACCACATGGAATAGGATATGAAATGTATAACAATTTAAGGGATTGGCAAAAAATATATATTTTTTAAAGATTTTGAATAACTGGTTAAATGAAGGGTTTCTGTATAAGGAATTATGTAGTGGAATACTTAAATTCATATAGAAGAAGGAAGATAGAAGACAATTAAAAAACTGTAGACCAATAGTACTAAATAAGATCTTTATGAAAATAGAACAGAGATTTGAAACTAAAATATAGAACATTATGCAAGATACTATAAATAGTATAAAGGAGAAATTTTGTCAAGAATTACTAATGATAGAGAAACTGTGGATGACACTATGAATAGAAAAGAAGCAAAAATCATGATAGGAGACCTTAATAAGGCCTTTGATAAAATTCAACATGAAACTTTACGGACAATAATGAAAGAATATAAGTGAGAAAATTAGGAAATTATGTATCAGTGGATAGTAATAAAGTAAAAATATTTATAAATGGCTGGTTAAGCCAAGAGGTACATATGAAGAGTGGTGTAAGACATGGATTTCCATCGCGTTATATACTACCTGCATTAGTTATGAATGTGACAGTTATGAGAAATAAATCACAGAATTAGGAGGCAGGTTATATATATCACCTGAAGGGTTAAGAATTCCAGTTCTATTAACATAAGCAGGTGACATTATACTTGTAAAAAATGGGATAAAAGCAATAATTTGCACAAATGAATGTCTAGAGGTGATAGGGATGGCTTTAAATAAAGAGAAAAGTAAAGGTTTAGGTGATGTCCTAAAGATAGGGGGTATAATATTTTATAATGAATTACATTTCCATGTTGGGTATAACATTTGGGAAGAAAATGTGAGCAGAACTCAATGGGAAAACAATACAAGACAAAAAATGTCATATTTGATAAATTCAGTTCTGATGGAAACATAGCATATTTTTGAGTGCATTTATGTTGCCAACAGTATCTGAAAATGAATTATTGCAGAGAATTGTTTCATTTATATGGGGTTTTAGATTAAACCCAGTTTAAAAAAAGTTTGGTATATAAATAAAGAGGAATGAGGGTTAGGGTTAATTAATCCAGTGGTATATGCTGTTTAATTAAATTTGTACAGTGTTAAAAGTGGATAATTGAGAAGTTTGAGAAATTAGTAGTAAAATTCTACAAATGTAAGTCTGATAACTTTTGGGGTATGGTGAAAGAGTAAAACAAAAAGTCTATAAATGAAAAAAATATTTTTGTGGAAAATAAAAAAAATGGTATAAAAATGCAATGATAATACATTACCATGTGAAACCATGTGAAAAATCTAACCGCTGAAAAAAATTAAAGCTATTATAAGAAGCAAATGGTGTCATCAAAAAGGACAATGTCAAAATTTATTGTGGAGACTTCTACCAGATAAATTGTCAATTAAAGGAAATACGCCATATGAAAAGAAAAGTGATAGAATAGGTTTACATTGTCAAGAAGAAGAAGCTACATTTCAAAAACACGTGTTCTATAAATGAGTAAAAAAGTTATGGGGAAACTATGTAAACAAGATCTTTCTTCAAATATATAAAAAGTGGATAAAATTAACATGGATATGATTAAATATGGATATTACAAAAACAGAAATAAAAATATATTAAAAGAATAGATGAGTTATTTTATGTTATATGAAATGAAAGAATAAACACATTTTTAATGGTAAAAGGATTTTAGCAGCAATATTAAGTAAAATCAGATGATCGTTATGGAAAAATGAGTGGTGTCTAATATGGATGAAAATTAAGTATGAGTGCAAAAATGTGTAAATAGATTTGTATATCTATATATTTGTACATTTGTAAATATGTTGGAAATAAAAGTTATTTTTGCATGTAAAGGACCCTACTCTTTTTGATAGGTGCCATGGGATCTTTTACATCTGCCTGAGCTAAGGCCAACTCAAGCAGATGGGGTCTGGGTCTTAGTTTAACACTTATCCAAAGGATGAAGCAAAGAGAAGGTTTCTGCTTTCTAACATTGTAGCTCCAGATCCTTGACAAGTTCATAGTCCCTAGCATAAAGCAGCAGTGGGTTCCTCCACTGGACCCAACTAGTAATTTTTACACTAGTAATTCTACATAAATAAAATACAATACACTCAGATGTTATTATGTGATTCTCTGTTAACATGTGCCTCACAAATTTAGCAAGAAAAGCATTTAATAAAATCTAAATATCTAGACCACAAAACAGTTGTAACACACACTAACTCTGCATTATAAAAGAATTCATAGAAACATATTTACCACTTCTCTGTTTTGGTAAACGACCAGGGCTTCCTCTGGTTGGATCCTCCTCTTCCTCTTCTCTATTGTCCACCTCCTTCTTATCCAGTTTATCAATCAACCTATTTAATGTAGATGCAAGACTTTTTGAAGCTTGATTTCGATCATATTCCCCTTTCAGACCCTCTGCTTGAAGCTCTTCCTGGGCCTAAAATAAAGAAGAAAACATGAATGCGTTGGGTTCTTTGTAACCTGTACTTAAAAAAATTGCAAGTAAAAAAATGCTTAAAGCAAAGAGGAACACAATTGCCAGTACAGACTGCTGACAAGGGAAAGTAGCAATGTAGCAACAAATGTTAAAAACTCTGTTCACAAAATAAGGAAATATGGGCTGTCAAAGAAGTTAAAATGAAGACAAATTAGGTAGCACATTCCAAAAACTTTTGTATGCACTGTCTACTGACACAATAAGTCATCTCTTGGAATGATTTCCAGCACTCATACAGCCTCTGAGAAGAGACGCCAAAAGTCCTGATTTTGCAGACCACCTCTGCCCTGTGGACGATGTCCATCATTAGATCCCCCCCCCACCATGGGGACTACATCCACCATTACAGTCCCCCCATCACGGGGTGGGGGGTCTCTCTCTCTAGGACTGTCAGATATGAACCCTTGAGACTTCCAGAAACAAAGTTTCTTACAGCCATTTTGGTTTTGGGGAAAGGTCCTCTGGGGTCTAGAAAACCAGATTCCTACAGCAGACAGTGTCTTACAGTCTTGTTCATGACTAGACAGTGTTTCCTTAACTTTTTGGACCATCCACCATAGGGGGCATTGACAAAGGAGATCTTAAACTGCTCTGCAAAATCACATAGGTGCATCCAATTATGCCTATGGTTAAAGAGGTGCCCACAGCTCTCCAGGTGCCTTCTGTGGCACAGAAAAATGAGGTGCATCAAAATATTAATCATTGGAGGGTATCCAACTGAGTGTAGGGGGATTTTTTTTATCCTCAGCACACAGGGACCGTGAGAGAGATTTGGAAAACATTTTGGTGAAATCTCTGTGGAAGCATGTAATGTGTGCCAGGTAATTCAGCATCCTAACAGTAAAGGTTGCTGATGAGTCAACTCACTTCCCGAATCTGTCTAATGCCAGGGACTCCCAAGGTAGAGGGATGGACAGTGGAACCCTCTTCTGCCAGTTCCTTCTTAATGGTCAAGGCCACACCACCACCAGGGAATCCATAGCCAGACCACTGCTCTGATAAAAATAGTACTTTGGTGATACTAGGAATTTATTAGTCTTGTGTGAGATTGGTTTAGCCATATACAGTTCACACCATGCCCATTTTGTGATCAAGTCTCCCATCTCATCTGCAGGAGGGATCACCCAAGAAGTAGACGAGCAAAGCCACAAAAGCCTTGAGAAACAGCTTCTTAAGAAGGGGCTTCTGAGGACCATCTCCCTTTCTAAGTTGTTCCAAAATTTTGCAGAACAAAATCTGCTCAAGAGGGTATCTTGGGGACTCCTCCCCTTCAAAGTCTCTTCAGTTAGTGATTCATGTGGGGAGTTGATCAGCCTTCCATGTACCTATCCCTCTGACGAACCTTCCCAGTGGGATGTTCTGGGTAGGACTCGGGAGTTAACTGGAGGTAGTCAATGAGGACGGCCCTCAGACTTTGGAGACTGGCTGCCTCAGCAGGGTACAAATAGCAAGACTATGACACTGAGAAAATCCCGTCAGGGAGGGATGCATCTGAGCCCAGAAGGGAAGTCTGCTCCCTAGAACAAGGGAGCACTCTTTCAAATGCCTCCAAAACAGAGACAGAGAGAACCAGACTGTCTTTCAGTCGGAGCTGTGGTTCCTAGGAACACTTTTCTTGAGGTCCCACTTGGCTCAGCTCCAAGGCAGATGTTTAAGACGAACTATCCATCAGTAAAGCACTGAGGGTTGGGGGGTGGCTCCAAGGGTTTCAGAGTCAAGCTTTCGCCCCCTGGTCTGACACAGACTCCTCAGCTCCAAGAATCATTGGGTTCAGAGCTGCTTGGAGCGGACTGTACAAGACAAACCATCATAGATTAAGATAACCATGTATTCAGAGCTAACATGGACATACCAGGGGGGGAACTCTGATCTGACAGCCATGACTCCCCTAAATGAATCAGAGAGGCAGCAAAGACCTGATGAGTGGAAGAGACCAATCCCCCCAGCTCCAACAAGAGCTGGAAAGAACACCCATCTGGATGACAGTCTTGAGAAATATTTTTTTCATCCTAGCTACATCAGCTTCAGAAAGACTCCTGGAGGACCTAACTGAGCAGAAAGAGAAAACCATGGAGGGAGGCCTGGAGATCTGATGGAAAGACCTGGAGAATGGTTTATATTAGCCTGGGTGATATTGGCTCTGGAGAAAAACATGGCTCCAGCAAGGGAGTAGTACTGGATCTGATGAGAATCCACTCTGAAATGAAGGTTAGATCCGAGGGTTTAGATATCTCTGGAGACTAAGTAGAGGACAGGGGAGTGATCCGGGGACCACTTCTTTCACTCCTTGGATTTTTACTCTCTCTCTTCTTTAGCTTTCTCTTTTCTTTTGTCAGCCTTCTGGTTTCTTGGTTAGAGTAGTAGTAGTAGAGGAGTGAGCTGGGAGAACCTCTCAACAAGAGCCCTATGCCCAAAGGCCTTACAAATGCACTGTTCATCCAGATGCACAGCCCTCAATAGATGAATTTGGTGTGTGTGTGTGTGTGTGTGTGTGTGTGTGTGTGTGTGTGTGTGTGTGTGTGTGTGTGTGTGAAAATTGGGTATCTTGTGGCCTCAAGCCACACGTTTCATAAACCCTGAAGGTTTCTCACACATCAAGAAATCCCAAGTCCTATTAAAAACAAAAACAAGTAGCACTGCAGTAACACCCCAACTAGAGTGGAGAATACACCAAAATCAAACAACTAATGTACAACTACAGTGAAAGGAAAAAAGAAGATATATATTCAGTGTTTCTGTGGCCAAGACTTGGGTCTAACACTTTTTTTGATATAAAGGGTAAGTGAAGGTCTAAGACCTGGAGACAAGAAAAAAATAAGAAAAGTGAAAAACACCCAAAAAATACACATCTATACAAGCAAAAATAAGCACATAAGACCACATCTGTAGCAATTAAGTGGCAAATAAGATCTGAGGTATCTCTTTCCTTATAGAGGATTATGGGTATGGGGAAGAACCTGAGCACTGGATCTGAAGCTTAACAGTGTTTAAAGTCAAGTCCGAAGACCCATCCTTTCAGGAACAGATGGAAGATGCATTAAATCATATGTTAATAAAAAGGGTGACATACGTCTTCCATCTTGTTATTACACGCTTACATCAAAAGTTAGAAGATATCACAACAAGGCAAAGAAATTTTACATTTTCTGAGTGCCAACACTGGCTAAAAGCAAAAGAAAAAAAGTTTAGCATGTACTAGAGAAGAATACATGATAGTACAAGTACTTCATAGCAAAAGTAATTTTCCTGTACTTTTCCTTTGAGAAATGGTTCAAATATAGCCATCTGGAAAGGCTAAAATATTCTGAAACATTTTTACAACAAAACTTCTGCATGACCAAACTTGCATCGCATATTGCATTATGTAGACATCAGAATCTCAAATATGGGCATGTGTACCAAAAGTAATAAAATGTATACTAACAGAAAACATTACTTCTAAGAAGAGTACTACTTTGGATTCTTCTTTCACTGAAGCATATTAAAGGATTTATATACATGTAGAGGTTGTCAGCCTTAAAACAATGCAAACTGTACACCTTTTGTTCTGAACCAAATGGCAAAAAACAGAGCACAAAAATGGCTGCACAAGACTACCAGTGGTGCCCAGCACTACAGGACCTTATCTCTAAAAGCATATGAATTATTATAGCAAATTTCTCAATGCAATATGCCAGGACTCTTAGTTACAGAATTTCTTTCGATGATTTTAGGATTAACAAGAAATATACAACTATCTTCAGATAATGTACTTATGCATATGCCTAAACTGGGGAGGAAATGAAAGTTATGTACATACCATAATAACAGATCAGTAGTGTCCGATTTTCATCTGATTCAACTTTTGGTTTGTTGGATCTGACTGAATCAGATCTTGGCACCATTTCTGGAGCTTACGGATCCAGGGCTCTGACTCCTCCCCTACTCATAATTCCCTCCACTACACCCTAGTATCTCAGATTCAGTTTGCCCTAAACCTTTACATGTGTGTGTGTGTGTGTGTGTGTGTGTGTGTGTGTGTGTGTGTGTGTGTGTGTGTGTGTGTGTGTGTACACATGTAAAAACAGGTAGGGTTTCAGGTGAGGTCCACCCAGTTAGCAAAAGCTGTCAATGAAAATCCTGAAAAGGGGTAGGAGGGATGGATGCTAAATCAGACAACATGGATTGTTATATGTTAAGTACATGACTTTTGCATCTGATGTTTCTTTCCATCCAGTTCAAACTTTGGGACAGATTCCCAAGCTATGTTTTACCTGCTCAAGGAAGGACATTTCTGAGGATGGTGAAACCAAAGGAAGAAAGTGATCTAGACTGTGCATCCAATTTATAATGAGACGCTAAGGGTAGGAACTGTTGACCAAGTAGCTGCTGCACAAACATCATCAATAAGGAGTCTGTTTATAAAAGCTGTAGCAATGGCCATTGTTCTTAATGGAATGAGCTTTAGGTTTAGATTGCAAGGATAAACCTTTTTATTTATACAAATGAAATGTATTCAGATAACCATCTCAAAAGCATAACTTTAGAAAACCCTTTAACCATTTTTTGTGCTAGAAAAGGTCACAAACAGTTGGTCAAACTTTCTACAGACTCTTGTTCTACAGATATAAACTGAATTGGTAATGAATATTTAATATGAAAAAAAAATTCCTTTACTTGAAACTCTGGGAAAGAACAGTTAGATCAACAGATTGGTTAAGATTTGCTTCAGATGTCACCTTAGGGAGGGAAAAGGAGTTGGTTCTTAAAGACACCCTCTTTGTGGAAAATCAAGTAAGGAGGTTTACAAAAGCAAGCTTGTAGCTTCGATATCCATCCTGTTGAACTGACTACAAGAAGGAAACTGTCTTTCATTAAAATGTTTAAATTCATTGTTGGTTCAAAGGAAAGTCAAGGATTGAAGTAGGGCACTGATATCTCAAGGAGGCACTAGAACTCAAACAGAAGGAATTATGAAGAATGCTTCCTTGAGAAAAGCGCTGGAAACTTTTAGGGACGCTACAGTACTATCATCATTTTTTAAACAAACATCTTTATTAAACTATCACTTATGACACAATCATACATTTACATAAATTAAAATAATCCTAGTTGCAAGCATTATACATCAAAAATAGGAATGCAGGCAAGAGGGCTTGAGGCACTTACACAGTAGTAGTTTCCAAAGTTTATTCTTCAGACTTTGCTTCAAACAATAAAAAACAGTAACCATAAAGCGCTTTTCGTCTCACCCCTTAGTGAGACTTCATCAGATAGTTGCAACAAGAATGTTTCAAACAGTAAATACAAGTTCAAACCACATCAACTTCCTCCAAAGCAAAAGGCAAACCCGCCCCCAAGGTAAGCGGGAAAGAACAATTAACCCATTGTATGCTTCTTTAAAAATCCAGCTTCTTGTAAAACAAGTATGTATGCAGTAAATATATTTGTATATGTGTAAATATAAATATAACTCATCAGTTCGAAAACACTCTTAAAAGACATTTTAAAAGTATATTCAGAAATACTTCAAAACCATGCTAACATTAAAATAACAGTAAAACGTGAAAAGTCAAGAATGAAGTGTAAAATTTAAAACAGTATGAAATAAAGTACTTTACCACTGTGTGAAAAAGTATTAAAATCTTAAATAACTTTCAGTAGTAGTTAATGACAGTTCTAAAAAGGAGGATGAAGAATTATACAATAAAACACTTATATTATCCCCATGTTGTCTGAATTTAAAACCATCAAGCTAAAAAGCTATAAAGACTGCAGCAGAGAAAACCATCCTGTAAAGGACGTCCGGTGAATATTATAAAAGATGACGTAAGAGTGTACACATTCACATAAACTCTAAATGCAGACACATTCATGTGTAGATAACTAAGTGAATGTGAATAACCATGTATATGTATAAACATGTATATACCTAATTAAACAAATAAGTACATTTTTGACTATTTAGATAAATATTTAATATACCCTGTTTAAGCAAAAATGTGAAAACTTTCTTGCAGGCTGAAGTGAATAAGGTATATATTTACCTCATTAAACTCTCTAGTTTAAGGATGCAAGATATGGAATAAACTTCATTCAGTCCTGGTGGGTAGCAGGCCCTAATACGAAGTTGCCATATTAATTCCAGTTTTTCTAGGA
Source organism: Protopterus annectens (assembly GCF_019279795.1). Lineage (NCBI taxonomy): Eukaryota > Metazoa > Chordata > Ceratodontiformes > Protopteridae > Protopterus > Protopterus annectens. The sequence continues at coordinate 867,041,804 of NC_056743.1, forward strand.
ATAATGAACTTGGGCCACCCCTTCCATCACTCGTAACTTGGTCAATCACTCTAAATTTAAGAGTGCAATGGGAAAGCACTCACATGTCTAGCCAGAGCATTTTCCTGCTTTGATGTTCTAATGCTGTAAAGGTGTTTGTAAACCCTTTCTTTTAGTTTCCTGTCCGACTTCCCAATATAAAAAGCTGGGCAGGCTTGACATTGGGCCAAATAGACTATACTTTTAGTATTCCAGTCAAATTTTCCCTTTGACGCATAGGGCACTCCTCTGATTGAGAAGTTGACCCCAATCTCCATGAAGGGGCATTGGGGGCACATGCTACACTTTATCATCCCTTTCCTCCTGCTTCCAAAACTGTCTTCCTTCCTAGTCTGTTATAAGCTTTTTAAATTCCTACCGCGTCTAAAACTACTCTGGGGGGGGGGGTCCTTCAATTTAGCATATAAACTGTGGTCAAGGACAATTAAATCCCACTTCTTATTAATGATGTTTTTGATATCATAACTATTGCTATTAAAAGTAGTAATAAAAGTGGACCCTACTAAATGAGCACCATCATGAACCATCCGAACTTGGTTGATTTCCATTTGTTCTTCATTAATTTTAACCCCCAGTATAGGTTGGTACATGCCCATATGCCTCGTTTTGTACTTCTCTTAACCAGTTTCCTAACCATAGGTAGAGGGTATTCCCTCTTGATAAACATATCCTGAAGTTGATTACATTCTAGTAAAAACTCCTCTTGCATGGAAACCATCTGAGCTGCTCGTACCAGTTGGCCTTTTACCACTGAACACTTTTGAAATAGTGGATGACAACTGTCAAAATGTAAAAAAAATTTGAGTAGGTATTTTTCCTGGAAATACGAGCTGTATAGCAACCATTAATCAAGTCCTTTTTCAAGTCAACATCCAGGTAAGCTATTCTTTCCATGTAGAAAGTATGTGTGAACTGTAAAAAAAAACAGTGGTATTATTGAGGTATGTCACTAGATTGTTAGCTTCCACCTCATCACCCTTAAACAACATAAAGATATCGTCCAGGTATCTTGTATAAAAGTGTATTTGGTTTCTAATTTCAGGTACTTTTAAAATAAACTCACGTTCCCAAGAAGCGATCACTAGGTTGGCGAAGCTGGCTCCACATGGGGAGCTCATTGCTACGCCAATGGATGGGACGAAAAACCTGTTGACACTATGTCCAACACTTCAGTGAGCAGAGAAATTAAACTTCTAGGGGCCTCCAGTTCTAGCAGTAACAGGCTGAGCAGTTCTACACCCTCAACATGTGGGATGGACATGTACAAATCTTTAACGTCTATAGTTAGGAAATTGAAGCCCTCATTAAACTGTAAATCCTGTATACTCCTTAAAAAGGACCATGAGTCCTTGCACATCTGTTTTTGTAATTTTACATATTTCTGCAAAAAATGGTCACTATATTTGGCTAATGGGTAAGTGATGCTATTCCTGGAATCCACAAGAGGTCTCATTGGTGGGTCCGAGACACTCTTGTGGATCTTGGGGATGCTAAACAAAGTTGGAATTCTAGGTGCCGGCATACATAAGAAACTGTATATATCCATGTCAATCCTTGCCTCAATATACAGTTCTAAGTTAGCACAAATTCTCCCATAAGCGATATTTAATTTGTTACGGGACACCTCCATGTAAGAGGTAATTGGGAACATATTTTCTGGGAGTGCAGTGAGTTAGCGCACTTTAAGGATTCCCTGCGGGATGCACTGTCAGAGATGCGGGGTGGGCAGATTGGTCTAATGAGGGAGATGATTTTTCTGAGCTATGATACAGAATAGGAATTCCCTAGACATGGTACGGTCTTGCTGTGTCTAATAATGGTGGCTGCCAAAAAGCAGTTACTATACAATGGAAATCAAAATCTAAACCAACTATACTGGAAGTTGCGAATATAGTAACAGAGCTAAAAGAACTGGAACTGAAATCTTTAGAAAAGGGCAGGAGCAAACTACATAGGAAAAATGGGAATTGTGGGAACAATACATACAATGGAGGAATGAGATCTAAAAGGCTGCAGGACTTAAACGAGCTATGTAATGAGAAAGTGAGAAAGATTGCGTAAATTATAAGTGATGTATAAGGTGTGTAGCTGGGAGTGTGTCATTATGGTTTATGATGTAAAATGCTTGCAACTAGGATTGTGTTGGTGTGGTTTGTTTTCATTTATATAAATGTATGATTGCCTATATACTAACTGATGGCTTAATACAGATGTTTCTTGCTTAAAAAAGGCAGGAATTGAATAACTTATGTAAGACTGCTTAGGTTATATGGCATACAGCAATATACGTGAAGTACAATGTTTATGTTAATACAGTTTGATTACTTTTATTTAAATGTAAATTTGCCTATGTCACAAATGATGATTCAATACAGGTGGTTAAAAAAAATCTATTCGACAGAGCTCCCAGCTACAGTAACAGCTGAGTGGTCTTATGTAAGGATATACTGGAGTACAACTAAACCAAAAAAGAGGTCTTGATCTTGACTGCATGTCCAATTTATAATGTCAAATAGAAGTATGAACCTTGGACCATTTGGTGGCTGCAGACATCAAGAGGTACTCTGGAAAAGAAGGCTGTCAAAGCGACTGATCCAGTAGAGTGGGCTTTTGGGGGGAACAGACAGGGATGGCCCCATCTGCTTGGAAACATAGGAAATGTACTTGGATAACCAACGGAAGAGTGTTCCCATCGATACTCCTTTTTTTATTTTAACAGGGGAATAAGAGAAACAGCTGATCAGTTTTCCTGAAAGCTGGTCCAATGTAAACAGAACCTTAATTGGCAGTGAATATCTCGTTAGTGTAATGTGTATTCACCTCTGTTTGAAAATTTTGGGAAAAGGGGCATTTATGGATTGGTTGACAAGGAATTCAGGAGTCACCTTTAGAAGAAAAGAAAGGTTGTTTCTCAGAATCACAATGTCTTTGTGAAAATCAAGTATGGTGGTTTTGCAGACAAGGCATGGATATTAGAAATTCTCTTAATAGAAGTAAAAGCAACTAAGAAGAGGGTTTTCTATGACAAACTTTAAATCAGCTTTGGCAGCCAGCTCGAAAGTACTAGTTAGGGTGTACAGTAAAACAGTAAAATCACAAGGAGGAACTGGGTCTCTAAATGCAGATCATGATAGAAAGGTTCCTCTAAGAAAGGCTTTAGATAGTGACAGGATGGAATGGGCATGTGATTCTCACCAAAATGAAAGGAAGAAGTCCATTAATTGTACTATAATAGTGGAAAAGCTGGCTCCGTTCTGAAAAAGATCAGCCAAGAATTGCAGGATTGCTGGAAGGAAGGCAGAAAAAGGATCTAGACTGTTCTCAACTTCCCAGATGGAGAATCTTTTCCATTTGCTTTTGTAAACTTTATGTGTAGTGGGATTCAGGGAAGAAGTTAGAATATGAACAGAGGATGAAAATGTGGATTGTCTTAGCCATCACTGGAATTGGAGAAACCATGCAATCAAATTTGAGGGAATGAATGAATGTCTGAGTGAGATCACTGTCAAACATTGCCTAGCTCATTCAATTCCTGCCTTCCCTTAAACCTCATTCATCACCCAAGACATCATTCTGAATGTATTGTTCCCACAATTCCCATTTTTTCTATGTAATTTGCTCCTACCCTTTTCTAAAGATCACACTTTTTTTAATCTCTGTTACTATATTCGCTATTTCTAGTATGGCTGGTTTTGAATTTGATTTCCATTTCCTAATTGCATTGTTTGCAACCACCAAAATTAAACTCCACAAAGCCTTACTATGCCTAGGCAAGTCCGATTCTGTATCACAGCTCAAAAAAATCATTTTAGTTACACCAAGCTGCTCAGCCATTACTTCTAACAGAGTAGTCTGCAGGGAATTTTTGTCTGGCAGCTCATTACACTCCCATAAATTATGTACAATTACCTCTTTCTTCCCCATCACACCTCCAATATTTGCAATCTACCAGAGGAAAAATTGTTTGGCATTTGCTTGGAGTATGCAAACACTTCCAAGCAAAACTTCTAAATCTTCTAGATTCTGTTGCATATTTGGGAGCCATACATACATCTGCCCACGGTTTCTTTGTGAATCGCTTATCCAATTTCTCTTCCCAATACTTTCCAACCTCCTCTGATTCTTACAGTTGTCATTCAATATTTAATATGTCCTACTAATTATGCATTTAACAGCTGCATCTGTTCTAGATTCTACTAAAAACTCTACCACTGCTGGTCCTTCACTTAGGATCCTAATATTCTTTTCTCTTGGCATAGAAAATGCTTAACTTGACTCTGTTGGTGAGCCCCCCCCCCAAATAAATAAAACAGCACAGCTCTCAATACATCAGGGATAAATCTCAACAGAATCAGGGACAAGACTAGAAATAAGAGACATGGATAGTTTTAACCTGCTAGTACTATTAATTTGAGACACTGACAGAAAAAAAGAATGTGAATTAATAAACATCTTCTGAAGTAAAATAAGTCTATAAATCTAATAATTTTAGAGTCTATAAATCTACTTATTGTCATTAAGTCTAAAAAGTAATCAGTTTTAGGAGGGATTAAGATGGAAAATTGATAGGAATGTAAAACAGCACACACTTAGAAATGCAGACTAGCTGCCTTTTGCAGAAGTGAAACCACGAAGAGAAAACAGTGTCAGGACTACCCTTTATAGACTGTATCGAGACAGTACAATGAAATAGTCTTTGAGGTTATTAACTTCCTTGCCTTTGCAGCAGTGTTGTTGAACTGGCTCCTGGCACAAAACAATTCAATGCACTTCACACGAACAATGAATGCAAAAACAGTTTCTTTGGTAACTAGGGTGTTGGTGAACGTGCGTGTCATAGGTTCGCCATCACTGGCCTAGACTCTGATATCAATCCTTGACTGTAGCCTGCAGTCCAACTGCATCTTTAGGTTCATAGGTTCATACTAGGCTATCTGCCCTAGGGCATTTACAAGCCTAGCCAGAGTGTGTTTGGCTTTCGCCACCCATTTTAAATGAATTCTGCTATGCCCTTTTTCAAGGTTAGTATACTGTGCCTCTGTCTAACAGTGACACAGAAGTGATACCCGGAGTAAATCTACAATCTCCCATCCACTCAAGATTCCTCTTGAAGAGAGTCAATGAGGGACTCTGCCTAACCTGGACTGGGATTTTATTCCAGAGTGAAGGGAGCCTCTGGGTTATGAATCTGTCCCTCCAGCATGTCCTATTTATTTCAGTGCTCAGGTTCAAGTCTCTCGAGCATTTATAGACTCTTCCCATGGTATTACTTTTCTCTCTTGAATTTAATTGTTCGAAATGCCTTGGTTCCTTTCTCAGTTTTTTACAGTAAATTCTAGTCTCCTCTTGTCCATTCTCTATACCCATAACTGCAGTCATCTTTACTGGCAGAATCTCCTTTCTCTATTCCCGAGTTGGCTTAGTTTTTGGAATACTTGCTGCTACTTTATAATTATAATATTTTGTATGGTTATTACTATTCTCCTTAATGACCTACATCCAAAACCCCAGTCTCTCCTTAGCTTCCCCAGTTCCATCATCATCCCCTTTCCACTTTTAATTATAGCTTTCTGCTTGTCCTATGCATAGAAGCCTTAACTATGTAGCTCTAAAACACCCCTTCAAATCAAGTAATCCCAACTACCTTGTTCTACTGGAAGGATTAACTTATCCCACTTAATATAGGAAGTGACCTTTTCATGCATAAAACAGAATGAATGTAGTCAAGTGCATGGATAGTTCTCTTTTACAGCTTGGATGCCCATTAATGGTTGCAGCTTGAGAATGCAGTCTCACACATATTTCTCCAACTGCTGCATCTGCCTCAGGTAGACATCCCATAAATACATCCGAATGTGGGAAAAGGTCCCTGTGATGGACAAGATGCATCCAGTCCTCCTAAGCACCCAAAAGACAGAGGGAAAGGTGAAGACAGGTGGACACCATCATGACATATAGAAAAGCAACCAAATATTCCTGCTACAAGGCACAAAAGTTACAAATTTAGTATGAGCATCACAAGATGTGCAGCAAAAAGATTCCATACAAACAGGAGCCACATGACATGGGACTGGCCTTCAAACTAGACTACAGAGTATCAAAATAATCCATCCTTCCTAGAAGATTATCATCCACAGAGGGAGTCAATCAACATTTTACTGAAATGCTTCCTCTACTAATCTGGATAGAGGTATTACTCATGATTCTCACCTGTAAAAGGTGCATATCGGATGGCTCAAGAGCAATTAACAAGTACATTAACTAAAATTCCAGTCTGCTCAGCACATTTTCATCAAATAATGTACAGCTCATTTTCAAACACAAAATTTAATCCTTTCTGACATCAACTTTTTGTTGTTAGTGCTGAAATAATTTATTGCTAAAATGTTTTTACGAATGGGTTAATGCAGAGCTGTAAGTAGCATATCTTGACGTTGCACAAAGCATAATTACAGTTGTCTTGTTTTGCTCAATCGCATTCTACGTACATCGAGTATTCACCAAACAAGCATACACACATTCTTCTCTTACCTCGTCAATAATATTATCAAACTCTTTTTCCATTTGTGCTTTTACATCGTGCTGGATTCTAGAGATCTCAGATTTTGGCAAATGGACATCTTGCAACTCTTTTTCAAATTCATTGATAAGAGCAGCATCTTCAGCATCACTGCCTTCACCTTCCTCACCATCATGTAACTCCTGGTTTTGCTTCTCCTGTGAAGTGTCTGCAGAAGGTGTTCCCTCAAATGTTGCAGCATCACTAGCCGCACCATCTTTTTTTGACTTCTATAAGTAAAAGACATGCACGTAAATTAAAGGTTATGTCTTGCATGAAATTTCTGACTGCCAAATAATTTTAACTTCCCAATGAGAAAATTAAACTTTGTTCTTCATGGGCATCGAAACACAATCTGGAAGAACTATGCAACCTAATGATTTCTAAAAAAATATATATAACTTCTTTTTATTTCACCTACTGAGCATTTAAATTGACTAAACCAATATGGTCCCTTTCCAGCCCCAACCTAAGTATATGCTTCTATAACTCGTTAACATCTATGTTGATGTGGAATGACACACCTCTAACAGCCTACACACATCCTGCATTCCAGAACATTTTCTGAAGTAACTTAAAAATAAGATAAAAACAAATGTAAATGTTTTGTGAATAAATGCTATTAAAATTATAAAAATAGCAATGTTAGCAGTAAGTATTCTATACAGTGATACTAGTGCATTCATAACCTTTCCATAAATACTATAATGCACATAAGCCCAAAATTATATTTTTTGTTAAACTTTCATAAACAAATTTGTCACATCTTGAAAACTGTACAACCTAGACATACATCGTTAGAAAATTTGTGTTAACCGGACTCAAGCTTTCACGAGACAAAAAATTCTCAATCAATGCATGCTTGTAACATTCTCATAAGTATGAAAACATATGCTTAACTGCTTAATTGTTTAATTACTAACATAAAAAATCTCTCAAGATGTGCATTTTACAGTGCAAATAGTGACAGTTTTGCTCAACATCAGTTTCATCTGATGCCACATAGGTTTGTACATCACTTTTCTAAATATTAAGGACATATGGAAATCTTGTTGTTTTCATAATCACTAACAAATGACTATCAATATATCAAGTATAGTTTGATACAGACACTGAAAATTAGTTTTACTGTCTTCCACTATGGATTATGACACCATACCCCTCAATAACATGCAAAGTTCTCAGTTATGAAACTAAGAACATGTGAAAAAGCTGATTTGTCTACAGTACAACATTATGAACAACCTTAGTGTCATTTTCTTAACTCCTTGCACTTTCTAATTTGCATATTATTAGCTGGTAAGTTAAAGAAGCTATAACTCAAAAAAGGTTAGGACACCATATGGAGCTATGGGTGTAAACTGGGAGAATACAAAAAGGCACTATAAGCTTGAATGGAATAAACAGCCTGAAAAGCGCTGGCTAAATGTATTGCATGGTAAGTTTGCAATAATACTGTGTCATCAAATGGAAACAATTAAAATATGCAGAAGGAAGTGCGTTAATTTCAAGAATGTTAAGCATTACAGAGTACACTATGCAACACTTAGCTGTTAAGAACATGTCCAAAGGGCAGCCAAACACTGACCAAGTATAGATAAAGAAATTAGCAAGAGTGAGACTGAATTAAATGATTTGCATACCACTGTAAATGATCACAAATACATGCTAACCTTAACTTTGATTTCACATTTAAAAAACACATAAGTAACTTAATTTTTAAGCACCTTTATTAAATGATCACTTTAAAAACATGCAAACATACATTAACAGAAAACGAACCATATTAACAGTTTTGTTCCATTTATATAATTGTACATCATATATCTTTTCCTTCTTTGTAACCATCAAACATTATATAATGTAACAAATTCTTGCCTTCCATTAAACTTCATTCCTCCTCCAAAACATTATTCTGTATGTATTATTCTGTATGTATTCTTCCCACAATTTCCATTTCTATGTAATTTACTCCTTCCCTTTTCTAAATATCCCTCTTCGGGTTCTTTTATCTCTTTTTATAATATTCAGTGCTTCAAATACAGTTGGTTTAGATTTTGATTTCCATTTTCTCACAATTGCTTTTTGGCAGGCAAAGAATAAATCTTAATATGGCCTCACTATGTTTAGGCAAATCAGATCCTGTGTCCCAACTCCAAAAAAAAAGATGATAAGTTCCTTAGATACAGCCATTTCTGCACCCAATATTTCTGAGAGTACTCTGTAGGTAATTTTGAAAATCTTTCAACATTTTGCTTCTATTTATAACAGAAGTAACTGTGTAGCTCTAATAAAATATTTCATCAGATAAGGTAATCCTAAACCAACTTGTTATATTGGAATGATCAAACTTATCCCACTTAACTCTTGCCCTCTTCCCCCTCCCAGATAAATTCCTTCATCTGTTTATTGTGTGCAACTTCTACTCTGGTTGATAAAAATATGCCTGATCCCTATATAAAGCTAAAGGGACAAAAAACATTTTCTCTGCATGTATCTTATTATCCATAAACAAGAGCTTCTGGTTTCTCATTTTTTTAAAGTATCTTTTGTTTAGTCTCTTCCCACATGTTCTTGAATGCCACAACAGAACACTTTTTTAATCCATACTCAAACACTTCAACTTATTCCTAGTAACTTACAACAAACACAAAAACTGTGTACATCTTCAAAAGAATTAAACTTGACACTCCAGATAGGAATAATTGAACCAAATAAACAGTTACACCTACAAGTATTACTTAACCTAAAGGGCATACCACAACCTGTGTTCCCACTTGCACTGATTGTTTGTCTGTTCTTTTATCTGTATCCCCCCAGCTGTGAAAAAACATGCTTTCAGAAAACATTAACTTTTGGCCCCAAGATAAAGTGCACTGACTCTTTAAATACAACTACATTTTACACTTCTATTAAATGCATTAAAGTACAAATGCTGCTATCTCTTATTCATTACCCATAATTTCAAACTTATTTTCCACTAATTGCTTCCCATTACACCTTTAAAGTTTGCAATTCTCCTCAGAAAACATTCAGGACTGAAGATTAATTGCTTGTACCTGCACACAGCTTGTCTCTGTGTAAAAATAGCCAGCAATGGATCTCTGTATATTTCACTCAGAACAGAATGTACAACTTGCCTTCAGCTGCAGATTTCGTGACTCCTACTGAATGCCTGCTAATAGGAAAAAAACGAATATCCTGACAGACGTAAGAAACTTACCATTTATCATCATTTTGTCTTATTTTTCAAGACTACTTGCTTACAAAAAAATGGTTATAGTTTAAGCCAAAAGCATTAATCTAAACTTTCACCCTTGTAAAAATGAGGAAATATATTAATGCTACATAAAATGAGTGAACCTTTACAACCACCCATACACCAGCAGCCGAAGACCACAGAATATCAACATTAAACTTGCTTTTCTCCAGCCTTTCTTCTCTTAAACTGTAAAGCTTATTATATTTCTTACATCTAAAGTACTTGTTCACTTTAACATCGAACACATACAACAGTCACTGAAAAACACTCCCCACATTTAAAACACCGCTAACTACAAACTGCTCAAAACTGCTTTACTATATACAACATGCATTTTATACAAACACTAAAGAACAAAAATTGTTTTACTTACAGTTACCTTTTCCCCACTTTTAGTGTCCTTCTAAACATTAAAGTGTGGTATATACTTTACAATCAGATCACAGGTTTAAAAAAAGTCAAAAGTCCAGTCTTTCTCAACCACTTCCTTGCAAAGCCATATTTTAAATATGATTGAGGCTTTGAAGTTTCACATGTATTCACTAATTTCAGTGTTGCTGATTTTCTTGGTCGTCACCATCTACCAACACCACACAATCCAAGGTACTCCTGATTCTTCTAGTCAGCTTGTTTTTTTCTGTCTCAAGCATTTTCTTTTGGAACATTAGAAAAGGTTTCACTGGCAATGTCTCTCTATGAGCTTTATTATCATAAGAATGAGAACCAAAGTTTCCTGTTTGATAGCTCACACTTTGTTGGAAAAACTTTAATCTTCCTTAGCCTGTTCTGCATCAAAAAAGTATTTGATCCTCCAGGAAAAATATTCTGAAAACACATGGATACAACAGCTTGAATCTCACATCTGCCTCTCAACATTCCATGATAAATGTGGTTATCTTCTGCCTGTTGTGCAGTGAATAACCATTTTCTACAAAGACACAATTTTAATATTTTTCCCTTTTGCCACAGTTTTGTCAGGATCAACTCTTTCTATTATGCTTGCATCGTCACTAATACAGGTCTTTGTTGCTTTCTCATGGCCAGGTATGACCACACACTATGTGCCCTTTCAATTGCATTCTGCTGTGGAATACCAGTTCAGTTGCCTATCTGTGCTGTCATAAAATTAACATTCTGTTCCTTTCAGTTTCTCTGATGCACAAGAAAATCTTGCATTCTCTGTGCATGCTACCTTTTAACTCCACCATTTTTTTGAAACGAGACGTCTTCAGAAGCCCCATAACTCAGCCAGCTTTTTCTTTATTTCATCCTCTGATTTTTTTTGCAACTTTATTATTTCATTCAAATAGCTATTTAAAGCTTTTACCATTTTTCCAGCCTTTTATTGAGTTGATATAATCCTTCAAAGTTTCACTTATTTTAACCACCCTTGAGTACATCTGATTTACTCTTTCCTCTAAAATACTGGAAGCCATCTTTTGTGCTAAAGATGAAGCTTGAACTGCTTTTTTTCCTGAACAGTTGCAGGATTCGTTCCAGACAGTGGTTTATCTTCATCTTTTCTGGTTCTCAGTTTTTTCTTTGCTGGCATCCGGGGATTATACTCATTAACCAGCAAATTAGTTATGTATTCATCATAACTCTGCATCTGTGTTGTCTGTTTTTGTCCTTCCTCAGCTGAGTCTTGGACCAAGACTCGGCCACTTTGTTATACTTTAGGCTCAGTGGCTAGAGCTCCTCCCCTTACCCCAAATCCTCTCTTCTCCTTAGTTACCTCAGATCGAGTTTGCCTTCTATTTAGCTAATCAATACGTGTCAAAGTATCACCAGCCAGTAGCATACCCCAAACAAGTGGAATACAAACTATAGCCCAAAGACAGGAAAGGAAGAGGAGGAAAACTGGAGCTCACACAGCAAGACTGACATGGAAAAACTCCTCGTGACATACTAGGATATTATGAAAAAGGAAAGGGGCTGCAGGGTGGGAAGATGAAGGCTGGAAACAGACAACACAGATACAGAGTTATGGTAAGTGCATAACTAATATCTGATGTATTTGTCCAATCCCCAACTAATGAGAGTCCCCCCAGCAGGAGTAACTCTGCGCGGTCCTCGAGGATGTTTATTCCGGAATACAGGGGACCAAAATGCTGCCCCTATTCCTAGATAAGATTTTCAGTTTGTAATGAGTTATAAAGGTGTGAACAATGGACCATGTAGCAGCTGCACCAATATCATCTACAGAAGCTCTGGGCCAAAAGAGCAGATGTGGCCATTGATCTGGTGGAATGGGCTTTAGATGGTTTGGGCAATGATAATCCTTTACTCTTGTAGACAAAAGCAATGCAATCAATTAGCCCATCTAGCCAAGGTTACTTTAAATACTGCTTTCACCAAGTTAGCCTTAGAAAAGGAAAACAGCTGATCTGATTTTCTGAAATCTTTATTTCAGTGAATAAAGAATCTAAGCGGTCTATGAACATCCAACGGGTGCAGCATGTATTCTCCCTTGTTGGAAAAATTTGGAAAGAAAATGGATAGATTAACTGGTTAATGTTAGTCTTTGATACAAGGTTAGGCAGGAAGGAAGAGTTAGTCTGAAGAGATTTTGTTATGAAAAATTAGGTATGATGGCTGGGAAAAAAAGCATCCGTTGTTCTGATACCAGTCTAGCTGATGTAATGGTGATCAGGAAAAGGGGTTTCCATGACAAATACTTTTATTCTGCTTTGGCCAAAGACTAGAAGGGAGGTTTGAGTCAAAGCTTGAAGAATAACGGTTAGATCTCATGTAGGAATGGGGTCCTTAATAGGGGGGCCGGAGTAGAAAGGTCCCCTTAAGAAAAGCCTTACACAACTTCAGAGAGGACAAAGAAGAATTGTTTTTGCTGAAGTGAAAATTTGAAATGGCAGTAAGCAGTACTTCAACTGTCAAATAACTAGCTGCATTATTGAAAATGGAAGAGAGGAAGTCAGGAACACCTGGAATAGGTGCTGAAAATGAAAAGGGGTCTAATGTTCTCTTTGGGCCCTTCAGAGGCAATCTTTTCCACTTGCTCTTATAAATCTCCATTGTAGAAACATTTTGGGATGATGTACGTATGTGGTGAACTGGGGAAAAAAGCCTGGAGTTCCTAGCCATCACTGGAGGTGGAGAAACCATGTGGTTAACTTGAGTGTTTGAATGTCTGGGTGAGGACCCCAAACGGATGAGATACAAGGTCCTGAGAAGGATCCATTACCCAGGAAGGGTGGACTAGATGAGGCCACAGGAAGGGGAACACACTTGTCAAGGCCCAAAAGAAGAATGAGGATTATCTTGCTCTCCAACTTAAACACTTTCTGAAGAAACACTGGAATGAGGGAGGTGGGGGGTTGACATATAGAAGACTGGGATGTTAATCATTAATTAGAGAGCCTCTCAGTTTCTTCCCCATTGGGTAGGATCAGGGCAAAGTACTTGCTGCAATTGGAACTGATGGTAGAAGCTAAGAGGTCACAGCACGGTTGGCCCCATTGGTGAAAAATAATTTCTGCCACTGACAGAGACCATCTGTGCGATCTAAAATGAACCTGCTCAGTTTGTCTGCTACTAAGCTGGATTTCCCCAGAATATGTGCTGCCAAAAGAAACATGTGGAAGTAAAGTACAGGTTTGTACCTACCATAAATGTAGATGCTAGAGTGTAAACACTGCTGCAGTCATTACACTTGGGTTATCCTGCCGTCAGGCAGTTCCCCAGTTGGCCAGAGTTCCAAAGTCTTGGTCCAGCGTCGGTTGCCGTCGCCTCCTCCCCGACGTCAGTGCAACATGGGTATATAAGATGCAGCCGACGCCTTTTTCTTCAGTTTTTCTTGTCCCAGATGTCAGGTGCCCCCAAATAGGTAGGCAATTCAAATTGCTAATAAAACATACATAAGAAAAACAAACAACAACTTTCAGTTACCAGCAAATACTCCCCATAGGTAGTAAAGGGTAGAAGACATAGGTACGTACCAGCAAGTAAGAGAGGAAGGAGGGAGGGTAACCTGGACTGCAGCAGTGTTTACACTTGAACATCTACATTTATGGTAGGTATAAAACTGTACTATGTTCATCGTGTTACACTGCTGCAGTCATTACACTTGGGTGGAATCCCAAAGCTGAGGTAGGGAGGCTGGTTCTATAAGGCATTGGGGTGGCTATAAGGCCCTGCAGCACAGCAGTGGCGAAACCAGCTCTGGATTAGGAGCATAAAGGCAAATGGTAATGCTTGGTGAAGGTATGCACAGAACTCCATGTTGCTGCTTCCAAAATCTCCTTAGTAGTTACTCCTCTGAGGTAGGCAGTTGAAGTGGCTGTTGCCCTGGTGGAGTGAGATCTAATGCTGCTAGGTACAGGTTTCCGATGATGAGTATAACAGAAACGTATACAATGTCCTATCCATTTTGAGATAGTCTGTTTTGAAATGGCTTTTCCTCTGTGCTCCTGTAGCATATGCTACCAATAATTGCTCAGTTTTTCTGAAAGCTTTGGTTTTGTCCAAGTAGAAGCGTAACTGCTTGTGGATGTCCAAAGAATGTAGTAGTCTCTCCCCTTTGTTCTGTGGTTTTGGATAAAAAGTTGGCAAGTGAATAGTTTGGTTTAGAGCCACACTTGATACCACCCTTTGGCATAAACGTAGGGTTAGTTCTTAAAGACACCCTGTCCTGGTGGAAAATGAGGAAAGGTTCCACTGCCATTAGTGCCTGTAATTCTGAAACTCTTCGTGCTGATGTTATTGCCAGTAGCAGAGCAGTTTTCCAAGAGATGTATTTTAATTCTGCTGTGTTAGCTGGCTCAAAGGGAGGTAAAATTATTTTTTCCAAAACAAAGTTGAGGTCCCAAGTTGGGGTAGGTGCTCTACGGGGCGGTCTTATGTTTTTAGCCCCTCTGAGGTACTGTTTGAGCAAAGGATTTGAAAAAATTGGTGAATCCATGTTGTAATGAGCAGAAATGGCTGAGGTGTGGATCTTGATGGATGAGAAGGAGAGGCCCTTGTCCAGCATCTCAGTTAAATATTGAAGTATCTGAGGAATGTTTGGGACAAGAGGGTCAAGGCTGTGCGCCTGGTTCCAGGCACAGAATCTCTTCCATTTATCCAAGTAGGCTTTTTCCTGGTGCTAGGCCTTCTGGCCTCCAGAATGACATCCAGAACAGCTTTGGAGAGAGGCACTGCTTGCTTGACTAAGAAATTTTCCATGCAGCCAGGTTTAAGGTCTTTAGCTGGCTGTGAAGTATCTGATTGTTGTGCTGTGTCAGCAAATGTGGGATATGAGGCAAAATCCAGGGTGGTTCTTGTGCTAAGTTCTTCAAGATTGGGTACCAGTGCTGGCGTGGCCAGTCTGGTGCAATCAGGATCATCTTTGGCTCTTCTTGCCTGGCTTTGATGAGTACCTTTGGAAGGAGCGGTAAAGGAGGGAAAGTGTACACTTGCAGGTTTTTCCAGCTGAATGAGAGTGCATCCACTTTCCATGCTTGTGGATGGTAACTCCTTGTGCAGAATTTCTGTAGCTGGCAGTTCATTGGGGATGCAAACAGATCTATGTCCGGGCTCCACCATTTTTGTGTTATCATTCGGAATATTTGTGGATTCAATTCCCATTCATGGGGATCCATTATGTTTTTGCTTAGGTCGTATGCCAGTATTTTTTTTTCTCCTGGCAGGAATTGTGCTTGCAGATGAACTTAGTAGTCTAGAGCTGTGTTCCACAAGGTCATGGGCTTGTCTGCAGAGGGGGTAGGAGTGTGTGCCCCCTTGCTTGTTTATGTACCACATACCTGTGGTGTTGTCCGTCTTCAGTAGTAATTGTCCTGGATGTAGCAGGTCCTTGAAAGCTATAAGTGCATTTTGTACAGCTAGCATCTTTTTTTGATTGATGTGAAGATGCCTTTGCCCCGTGGGCCACTCGCCCTGAATACATTTTCCTGCCATGTGTGCTCCCCAGGCGTAATCAGATGCATCTGTTGTCAGTGTTTGCCTGGCTGTGGGTTGAGTAAAAGGCTGTCCCTTGTTGAGGTGACAAGCTTGAGCCCACCATCGAAACCCTGTTGAAGGCAAGGAATTAGTGGTAGAACTGTTTCCAAACTTTGACAGTGTTGAGACCATACACTCTTTAGGTACCATTGTAGTTTCCTCATATGCAGTCTGGCATATGGAATTAGTAGTATGCAAGATGCCATGTAGCCCAAGGCCTGCAGAATTTTTCTTGCAGGGAGTTGGGTCTTTGTTGCCATCAATTGAAAGTATTGAGTCAGTTGTCCTTGCTTGTCTGGTGTGAGATAAGCCATCTGGCCCATTGTGTTCAAGCTGGCACCCAGGAATATTATCTGTTGTGAGGGCACTAGTTTTGATTTCTTTTCATTTACTGTGTACCCCAAGCAACTTAGTAACTTTTTTTACGAATGCCAGATGCTTTATAAGAATGTCCTTGCTCTCTGCTTGAATCAGGCAGTCGTCCAGGTATGGATAAATTTGAATTCTTTTTTGCCTGCAAAATGCAATTACAGGTGCCAGGCACTTTGTGAAGATCCTGGGCGCAGTAGTTAAGCCTAAGGGCAGTGCAGAGAATTGATAGTGCATTGAACCAGCTAGAAATCTGAGGTATCTTCTGCAGTTTTGTCTGATAGGGACATGCAGGTATGCCTCCTTGAGGTCCAAAGTCACGAGCCAAGCTCTCTTTCCCAGCATGGGAAGAAGCTGCTGCAGTGTGAACATTTTGAATTTCGGAACATCCAGGTAAAGTGTTTAGAGAAGAAAGATCCAGAATGGGTCTCCAGGCTTTGTCCTTTCTGGGAACCAGAAAGAGTCTTGAGTAAAATCCTTGTCCTTGCTCCTGTGGTGATATCTTTTGAATAGCCCTCATGTCCATGAGTACTGTAATTTGTTTTTGAGGCTCTGCCCATTGATTTGGTGGCAGATTTGGCATTCCTTTTAACCTTGGCAGAGTGTGAAAGTGGAACCTGTAACCTTGAGATACAATGTCGGTGGTGGTCTGTGGTTCTGTGGAAGCGGTAGTCAGTAGGTGCCTCGCTGAAAACCGGAGAACTGGCGAAAAGCCTAGAAGAAGCCTCGTCGTCAGTTCTGGGCCTCGGATGTCTGTCCTTGTCTTTGCGCTTTTTATGTATTCCGGTTGTCAGAAGTTCCGACGGCATGGTGTAAATGAATTTTCTGCCAAAAAAAATGTCGGGCAAAAATCAAACCAACGTTTAATAATACTCTTGTTAAACCTAGCACAAAACCAGTGACATCGTGGTCTGGGCCTAGGCATGGAATACAATATGAGTGGAAATCGTTATGAGGTATTTGCTTCCCACAAGAAATACAGTTAACTTTTACTGACATCGGTCTGAGGCAAGAAAAAATTTCCCCAAAGGGGTACTTAGCTTTGTAGAAGACTTCAGTTCTGGATTCGAAATGAAAATCTCAGGAGTCGGCCGACCAGCACTTGCGAACTGCTTTTGCTTTGGGCATTGCACGGCAAGAAATACTGAAGAAAATGGCGTCGGTTGCATCTTGTATACCCCTGTCACACTGACGTCAGGGAGGAGGCGACAGCAACCGACACTGGACCAAGACTTTGGAACATAGGCCGACTGGGGAACCGCCTGATGGCAGGATAACCCAAGTGTAATGACTGCAGCAGTGTAACACGAACATTGGTCTATTCCACACACTCACTGTCTCTCGATATGGTAGGTAGTAATGAATTCCACCCAGTTTGTTGATGTATCAGACTACCAACATGTCCATATGAACAGCAACCATCCCTACAGGAAGACCATTTTGAACTCCTGCAATACCAGTAGGACTGCTCTCTTTCTAGGACACTGATGTGGAGAGTGACCTCTAATTAAGATCATGTGCCTTGGAATGGAATGCTGCCATGCTAACTGGGATGCATCCACTGTCACTGTGGCCTTGGGTGAAGGAAGAAAAGGGCAGCCCAGAGAAACAACTTCTACACGAATCCACTAGGTTATGTGTTGTTTGCAAATATTTGTAAGCAGATCAGGTGCTGTTAGGGGATGGCACCTTACTGACCATTGTACTGCAAGGATCTACTGCAGAACCCTCATATGTAAAGCCTTGCCAACAGTGCTAACACCATTGAAGCTACCACCGATCACAAGAGCTGCAATACCAGTCTGGCTGGAGGGGAAGAAAAAAAGAATATATAAGGCTTGGTTCCGTGGATCGGTTAGTCTTGTAAGTGGTAAACCTGCGATCTGAGTTACTGTATCTAGACAGGCACCAATGAATTCTAATGCTTGAGTAGGGCTGATAGGAGACTTCTTGTAGTTTATTGTAATGCCTAGTTCAAGATATAGATGGGGCAAGTAATCCCTGGCTTGAACCAGTAGAAATTTGGTAGAAGAAGAAAGGAGCCAGTCATCTAGGCAAGGAAACGCTCAGAATCTGTACAGTCCCTGGTGAGCTGCAACAACTGCAAAGCACCTGCAGAACATCTGGGGTCTGTGGTGAAACCAAACGGCAGATATCTCCAAGCACCTATGTATCTTAATATGGTAGCAAGCATCCTGGAAATCTATACAGAACATCCAATCATCCCTTCTGTAAATAGGAGTAGAATGGACTAAACCATGACCATTCAGAACTTCCAGAACTTCAAGTGCTTCTCAAATTAATTTAGATTGCAGAGATCCAAAATTAATATCAGGTCCAGTCTTTGGCACTAAAAAGAATCACGAGTAGGTTCTGGATCTTTGTTGGTCTGTGGAGACCGAATGGATGACCCTTTTTCACAGCAGCTTTTCTATGGCTGCTGCTTTTCTCTGACTAGGTGGAATATCAGGAATTAATATGTTGTGTTTTGTGGGTAGAAGGGAAAAAGGTATGCAATAACCTCTGGATATCTGCACCCAAGTATCTTTGGTAATGGCTATCCAGGCTTCTGGGAGTTGTGATTCTCAGAAAAGGGACCTCTGAAGCCCTAGTGTTCAAGTTATCACGGCCACCGGAGTGGAGTCTTCCATTAAGACCCCCCCCCACTGCCATGAGGGTATCTGTCTCCGCAGGAATTCTGGGAAGACCCTTTTATCTTTCTGAAACACCTGGAGAATGTCTTTTGAGGGGGTAGAAAAACAGATTCCCATGGCAGATAATGTCTTCCCATCCTGCTAGCTCCTACAGTCCCCATCTTAGGACCAAACAAGGTGGATCCATCAAAAGGGGCATTGACGAATGAAGACATGAAGAGCTCCACAAAGTCAAGGGCACATCCAGGCATGCCTTTTTATGGGAATTCCTGATCACCTGGCTCTCAAAGCTCCCTCTGAGGCATGATAAATCAGTATCATGGAAACATTCCACAGGGACTGAAGGGGTGGCTAGTTGCAAAGACAGTCTTCTTGTCCTCTGCAGACATGGAACCTGAGAGAGAACTGAAAAACTAGTTGATAATTCCCTCTGAAATTCTATAACGTGTGCCAAATAACTTCAGTGAACTGAGGGCAAAGGTCTTTGAAGCATAGACATGCTTCTCAAATCTACCCAACTCACTGGACTCTCCGTTAGGGGATGGACAAAATAAGTGTTCCATGCGCTCTTTCTTGGTGGCTGCTGCAACTACCACTGCATCCATTGGAGGACCCTAGCTCCATTGATCCCTTGAATGAAATGAGATAGTTGTTTGGTCTTTTGGAAATAGGCTCTGACATCCAGATCCTTCCTTGCCCAGTGGAAGATCAGGTCTATTATCTCACCAGCAGGCGGGTACCACCCAAGTTGTAGCCAAGCCGGCTCTGAAAGCCTCAAGAAACAGTGACTCCTCCTCCTGGGGGTGGTAGAAAACCAACCACCTTTCTGTCTCAAAAGTTCAAGTACTTCACTGAAAGAGAGGTCTCCAAGGGGTGATCTGCAGACCCTTGCCCTTCAGTGAAGTCAGTGTCTTCAGTTAACAACTCTTGGGAGAGTCTAAGTGCCTCCTCTTACATGTATACATCCAAAGGGGCTCTCCAGTGGGAGGTTCCAGAGAGGACTTGGAATTGTCAGCAGAATCGACAATCTAAAGCCTCGACTGGATTTGGCTGTTCTGATGGGACAGGATGAAAAGACCTAGCATTCACAGTAGACAGTTGAGGATGGGGTGGACCCAAAGGGGAACAAGGATGCCTCGTTTACGGAGGTGGAAAAATCTCTCCACTACATCAAAAGCATAAGCCATGGGAGAGCCAAGTCTCAACAAAACACCACCCATTGATGCCTGTGCTGGATGGAACCCAATCCTCCCAGGTGCCAGCCTAGACATAGGGGTTGGAGTTAAACTGTCTAGCACCAAGACTAAGAGGAAGGGATGGCTCCGAAAACATCAGAGTCAAACATAACCCCTCCAGATCCAGTGCTGATGCTACGACTCCAAGACCCTTCTAGGTTTGACAGAGTCAGAGCCATACGGGTCAGTGAAGGTGTCGTGAGTTGTAGAAGGCCAGGCCTGCGGATCCGACAAAGATAAGCTGAGAAATCTCAGGTTCAAAGTCTCCGAAACAAACAGATGCAACAGAGTAGGAGTCAAATGCTGAGGTTGTACTAGAAGGTAGGTTCAAGTATTTGATGGCAGATAGAGGCAAAATAACTCTCAAGTGAATCTGGGTTCTAAGAAACTTTCTCATCATCCTCATATCTACTTCTGTTTGTCTTGTAGATAACCTGAAGGAGAAGGAATGGTGAGTGCATCCTTGAAGTCACTGGCTTCAGAGACAACTTAGATACAGCTTCAGGTGATTGATTTGGCTCAGGTTGGATCAAAGGGTGTATTTTATCAGTGTTTTGATTTTGTCAGGGTCAGACCCTAAGAGTTTGACAGATCCAAAGTTTAAGATTTTACTGGGTGGAGCAGAGCCTGAAGTTGGAGGAAAGCGACCTGATGAAGGTTTCCTCAATTTGTTACTTTTGCCTGCAGCCTCTCCCAGTATTTTTTAAGAAAATGCAGCTCCAGAAGTAGAGGAAGATGAAGGAAGTAGACCCTTAAAAATTAAAACTTTTTTCCTTTCCACTAGAGCCTTGTGGTTAAAGCCAGCATGCATCTCATGTTCTGTAGTCAAATCACCTGCTCCAAGGCACTATATACAAACACAGAATGAGCATTTGAGTTTGGAATCCATGAGGAACACTCTTTAATGAGGTGGTTTGTCCCACATAACAGCAAAGACAACAAAAAGAAGAATGTATAAAAGGAAAAAGTTAAGCAAGTTAGAAGAAACATTAGCACTGATAAGAAGGATGCCTACAAATGTATATATAACCCAATAAAACAGCAGCAATAAGGGAAAAGGAGCAAGGACTCAAGGTCCGAAGCAATCCAAATGCTGAAGCAACCAATTAGATCTAAGGTAACTAAGAAGAGGGGATAGTAAGTAAGAGGAGTAACTCGAGCTATGGAACCTGAAAGCCTAATGAAGTGTCAGAGGCTGGATCTGAGGATGGAGTAGAGACCCATCCGTTAAGGAACAGATGAAAAAGACATCAGATATGAATTTTACTCAGACATTATCACTGGCTCATTCCCAGTTTGCTGAAATTACTTGTTGATCAGCGTGCAGCCATTTTGGAAGCCTCTATTGCTTGTTTTTTTTTTTTTTGGTGTGTGTGTGTGTGTGTGTGAAGACTGAATGTTTAAGGCAAGACTGAATGAATGTCTAAAGTATGTAGACTCTATTTTACTGAAGGATGAGATCAGATACAGATCAAAATAGTATTCCAGACTACTGGCCCTTGGATGGAAAAGGCCACAATGCCAAACAGAATGTTTGGATATGACAGACCAGTACAAAAAACTGAGGATTTCAGTTTTCTGTGTACTTTAAATCAAGGGACAAACTTGGAAAATTATTCATATGTAGAAATTTATAAATGAAATAAGCCAAGAGCACCGTTTCCAAAGTGCATCAGTAACCATCCAACTACATTAAAAATTTCAGTACATTAATGTTCTAGTTTTGATGCAACTTAGACAAATCCAGCTATTTTATTCACTTGCAGTCCAAGTACCTGTACATTAATTACAGATAAGTACCAGTACCTAAGATTTTAGATGTTGGTAATGGTGCTTACTCAATGCAACTGTAGACTCTTGTTTAAAATGTTACTCTCCAACATGTTACAGCAGATGATATAAACAAGGTTTTACTTGCACAAGGACACTGTACAATCCAACCAAAGTCCAAAACACCATATTTTTCCTTTTTTTTTTACATTCTTCTGTTCTATTAATATAGTGTCAGGATTAGGTACACCAGTTTCTCATGATTCAGTAATTTTCAAGTCTTCGGTGCCAAACGGCACAGCTTTCAATCATTTGAAATATACTATTTAGTCTCTTTTCTGGAAGCAGAGGCAAACTGAAGAAAAGTTGTGATTTACAGCACATTTAACATATTCTAATAAATGGATGGTATATAATATTGCTTCACAGTTAGCAAGAGTCTAGAAGAAAATACCAATAAAGTCCACATACTTGTATAAAACAATCAAAAACTTGACTTTAAATATATGTTTCTCAATCACTGAATATTGTTTAAAAAAATACAAAATTCACATGAATTTAAAATAACCAGAAGCAAAATTCAATTCATCAAATGTAAAAGTTTCAGTTTCAGAACAAAAAATGTTCATTCAGCATAGCAGAACAAGTGCATACAAAGTACAGTTGTGCAAGTGAACTACAGTAGGAGTTTGAATGATCACTCCTGCAGTAGTCTACGTTATATGGATTACATTTTGCCAAGATTATAACACACAGCTAACTTTTGAAGGTTCAGGGCACATTCTACACACCTAAACCGTTAATTAGCTCAAGCCGAGCTGACTACAAGTCATGTGTGGGCAACAAGCCCTTCAGAACTTTCATGCCAACAGACAGAGGAGGCTTTAGCCCTGTGGAGGGCACTGCTAGGAAAATATACCCTGACAAAAAAAAAAAATACAAAAAAGGGGGTGGAGGGAAGGAGCAGTTACTGCTTCAGTGACCATTCAATCATCAACTGTTACAGTTAAATTTTCTTATACAACTATACTACAGTCTTCATATGGATCACTGCTGCAGTAGCCTAGGCTATAGGAGTAGAATACCATAGCTTAACATGACCTGGAGGAGGAAGGATAAAAGTCAAGGAGCCCATGGGGAATGGCCCTAGCAAACCCTGTCCTAGACCTGGAGAAGGAATCTAATTTACAGTGTTTTGTACAAATATGCACATAGGACCATGTTGATGCCTTTAGTATACTTCTAGAATCAAAAAGCCATAAATGAAGCTAACCCCTGGTAAAATGAGCCTTGACTATGCCTGAAATAGCTTTGTTGGTGTGGGTATAACAAAAAATAATAGCATGACACAACCATCTGAAAATACTCTGTTTTGACACGTCACCCTTTTCCTCTTACCTTTACAAAAAATCAATCAGAAGATCTAAAAAACTTTGTTCTGATAATATAGTACCTCAAGCTGTCTGTGGACATTCAAGGTGTGATGTCCCTCCTCTGGGCAAGTGATCAAGGAGCCTCAATCCTCACCAGTGGGGAACATTCAACTATGGGAAAAATAAGCACACACAGTATTTTCAGATGCAGTCCTCTGTGAAGCACACAGAGGGAATACACATTCCAGTCCTGGGGCTGGGCTTCCTCTCCAGGCTCCAAATAAGACTCTCCACTGACCACTATAGAGCTAAGTCCTTAGCCAGGTGTGTCAAGCCAAGTCCACCACCACCCTCTCTGTGAAAACAGTGCTCTCTAGTGTCCCTGTTCAAAGTAGCTGTTACACACACACTGCAATTTGATTTTCACACGCACACACCTTGGAAAGGCTGGCACAACGAATCCGCTCTGCCACCTCCACCCAAACTAGAAGGTAGATTTGCTGCCACCAGGACACCTGAAGTCAGCTACTTTAAAGCTCTTGCCAGGGTATCCAATTATACTTATTAAAATTAATACCTATACAAATGGTAGTCTTTAACCAAGCAGCAAGAATTTCAGGAACATAGAGCCACAGTGTCACTAAATAAATGCAAGTACTCTCAAAGGTTAAATATTTTCTAAAAGACCAGCCACAAATGAAAGTTACATACATATTTAATAAAAAAGAAAACATGAAAATACTGAATATATATTTACAATAAACACTAGAGTTTCATTCACAAGAAACAGAAAACACACCGATGGAAAGGCTCAGACAGATAGAAAAAAATTTAGCTAATCTCACTATATTTCTTTAACTAACTGCAGAATTACTGGTTCTTAGTTACTTACTAAAGCAAGGCAAATGTAAGTGGGTGAGTGTCTTGTCAGGACCAAAAACAGAGTGCACTCCTTGAATCTCTCACTAGTACTCAAATACAACTTCAGTGCTGGCTACAGAATGACATCACATCTGATCACCTAGCTCTGTGGTTCCCACACTACCCTCTCACTAGAAACTGAGCCAGGATCTGGCACGGATGTGTCAAAATACAAAACATAGAACTCTAGCAAAGGTTTATTACCGCATCTGGAAACTATAAAACAATTCCAGCACTTTCATCCATCCTGCAGAAAGGGTAAGGAGACATTCTCTAGCACCCAAAGGTAGCAATTAGTTCACCAATAAAGACAACAGAGCAGGATCCCAGTCCAGGCTTTTCACAATGCGTCTCTGGCTGCATTCAGACCTGTGAGATGAAACCTTTATGGCTTAAACCAAGTTATTTAATTTCAGGCTATTTTTTTTTAAGGTTGGTTGGGTTGAGCTCAACACCTTCCCTGCTAGTATTCTCTGTTAAAATGTACACATTTCATCAGTTACAATAACAAAGTCTGACATACATGTAATATTTTTCTGTCCAGCAGACCCACTGTTGATACATTCTTAACACAAGCAACTTTACAAATACATATTTAACACAATCATCTATACAAATCAGTTTGATATTCAAATGACATAACTCATTACATAACTCCAGCTAGCTATGCTGGCATGTGTTAGACATGCACTGCCCTACTCCCCCTGGCACAGCTGGCACTCTCCCCCACCCCCTTTGAAGACTCAAGATAGTTTTTCAACTGACCCTGAAGGAAAGTTGTTTGACAGAAATGAGCCTGTCAGGGAACACATTATCCCATAGCCTGCCTTGACAGCCCATCTGCATTGGCATTGCTGATGCCACTGTGGTGGTGAACTGTCATTTCATATGCATGCATCCCTAAGCTCCACCTTAATACCTTGGCATTTTGCTGGCTGGCTCGATGTAGCCATGTTAAGGGAGTGTGGTCTGTAACCACACTGAATTTCCTTCCATACAGATAGGGCTGAAATTTTTGCAGTGCCCATACTATGGTTAGACATTTTTTCTACAGCTACAAAACATTCCTCCCTGGATTGTACTCTACGGCTGAGATATAAAACAGTGTGCCCTTCTCACTCTGAGGAAACCTGGCTGAATACAGCCTACATCCCATGGTTTAAAGCATCCATCTGCACAGCAAATTATTTGCTGTAATCTGGACTGGCTGGCACAGGGTATCCTCCCATAGCCCCTTTAAGCTTTTGTAATGTCTGCTCACAGGCTAGGGTCCACATAACCGTACCTGGCCTGATTTTTCTTATCAGGTGTCTGAGGGGTACAGCTATTATACTACAATTGGAAACAAATATTCTATAGTATTCCACCATCCTCAAGAATGGCCTCACCTGCTTTTTTGTAATAGGGGCAGGCCATGCCTGAACAGCTTCCACTTTGGCAGGTTCTGCTGTGATCTTATCACTTCCCACTCTATTTCCCAGGTAGGAAACCTCTACCATACCCACTTGACACTTACTGGGCTTGTCAACCCTGACCTTTGCTAGTCTGCCCAGGACCTCCCTGACATGTTGAAGGTGCTCTTGCCAGGAATGGCTGTAGATGGCAATATCATCCAGGTAAGCAAGGGCATAAACTTCTGCTCCTGCTAGGATACAATCTACCAGCCACTGGAAGGTCCCTGGGGCATTTTTCATCCCAAAGGGCATCTTTGTGAACTCAATCTGAAAGGAGTCACAAAGGCTGACGTCTCTCTAATGGTGGGAGACAAGGGCACCTGCCAGTAACAGATGGTCAGATACTTAGCACCAACCAGCTGCTCAACAGCTTCATCTGTCCTAGGCATGGGGTAAGCATCTGACTCTGACACGTTTAAGTTTTCTGTAGTCCACAATGAACCTGGTGCTGCCATCCTTCTTTGGCAACAGCAGCAGTGGGGAAGCCCAGGTACTGCTGGATTCCTGGATTACTCCTAGTTCCAAAATTTACTGCATCTCCTCCCTCAGAGTCTGTCTGACTCACTCAGGGACCCTATAAGGGGCCTACTTGATAGGTCATTGGAATCCTGTATCTACATGGTACTGCACCAGGTGGGTGTACTCAGGTTTCCCAGTGAACATGTCCCCAAACTCCTACAACACTGCTTGGATTTCTCAAACATGGGTAGCCTCTGGGACATTGCTATCCCATCCACTGAGGTGTCATTCTGACCCTCACTTAGATCAGTCACAAGACCCCCCCTTCAAACTCCTCCTGCCACCCACTGCAAACCACTCAGCACAAGGGAATCCCTATCATCATGTTAACATGGTATAGATTTGTGCCCCTGCCTCCTGCCCAGCAGTTTTACCATGTAGTTAACATCACTGACTTTTCTTACCACTTTGAAGGCTACTTCCCAAGCTGCCTGCAGCTTACTGTGTCTGACAGAAATGAGCACCATAACCTGCTGTCTCACAGCATATTCTCGGGCTCAAGCATTTCAGTCATATCAGACATTTTTCTGCTGTTGGGCTCCTGTCCGGCTCTCCTGGGTCAAGACCACAAGCTCCCTAAGCCTTGTCCGGAGGTTTAGGGCATAGGCCACAACAGACTACCTGTGGGATTCACACACACACCCTCCCACTCATCACAAATCAAATCCATGGGCGCTCTCACCCTATGCCCATACAGCAACTCAAGGAGTGAAAAACCTGTACATTCCTGGGGTACCTCTCTGGATGCAAGCAGCAGACTGGTCAAATATTTGTCCCACTCTCTCAAACTGGTCTGCAAATGTCCTTAGCATGGTCTTCAGTGTAGCGTTTAACTTCTCCACAAGACCACGAGTCTGGGGGGTTGTGCGGGGGTCTTTAGGTGCTTCACCCACAGTGCTCTCACAGACAAGTCCACAGGTCTGACATGAAACTGACATCTCTGCCAGTATTTCTCTCGGGTAAACCTACCCTGCTGTAAACATCTTATAAAGTATTTGCCACCTTCTCTGCCTCAATGGAGGACAGAGTCACCACCTCAGGGTATCTAGTAGCATAGTCTACTACCACTAGGATATATCTCTTCCCTGTGGAACTTTGGGTACTCAGAGGCCCCATAATCGCCGTAGCTACCCTCTGAAATGGCTCCACAATTACAGGCAAAGGCATCAAAGGAGCTTTGACCTCATCTGAGGCCTTGCCTACTTTTTGGCACTGCTCACAGGTTCTGTAGTACTCTGTTACATCCCTTGCAATCCCAGGCAAATAAAAGTGCTGTATAATACATCTGTTGGTAAACTTTATACCCATACGACCTGCAAAAGAAGTGTCATGAGCTATGGCTAGAAGTGCCAGCTGGCAGGCTCTGGGCACTACTAACTGTTGTATTACCTCATCCTCTAGCCCTCCCCCCTCAGGGGTCCACTCTCTATTCAGTAACCCTTTGTTCCAATATACAGACTCCCCTTTTCATTGAGAATCAGGTGCCTACTTAGCTAATGCTTCCAAGCTTCGTAATGTATAGTCCAAGAGCTGAGCCTCTCAACTCTACCTTTGTGATCCCTTTCCAGCTCCCCTTCCACAGAAGTCTGGTATCCTTTGACAGCGGTGCCTCACTGTCAGCCTGGGTACTGTCACTCACCTCTGCCTTCACCCTGTCCAAGTGAATACCAGTACCTATCAGTCACTATGGCTCACCTTCAGGCTCACTGCTACAGGCTGGCTCCCTCCCTAAAATAGCCACATCTCCAGACCCAGCTTCAGGTGAGAGGTCTGTCTGGGTCTCCCCCAGGCTGCCAGACCCACATGCCTGTCTCCAAGCTTGACTCCATGTAACTGCATGTACACAAGGTACTGCATTATAAAAATCATTCCCCATCAAGACATCTACAGGGATAGAG
Source organism: Protopterus annectens (assembly GCF_019279795.1). Lineage (NCBI taxonomy): Eukaryota > Metazoa > Chordata > Ceratodontiformes > Protopteridae > Protopterus > Protopterus annectens. The sequence continues at coordinate 867,069,812 of NC_056743.1, forward strand.
TCAAACACACCTACTTGCTTGCTTCCTTTTCCACCCTCCCAGGCAAGGTGAACACTGGCCAAGGGTATTTGGAATGGGGTCCCTCATAAAGACCTGAATTTAATGGACTGCCCAAGCAAGTACTGCTCCTCTTTAACCACTGCAGGCTTCATAATGGTTATGTCAGAGGCGGTCTCTCTCTTGGAAGTGGCCTGTTTTCCATCCACTAAGATAGGCTACAAACTCCGGTGATAGTTTGGTACCCCTGTTGTCTCCAGACAACTTACCACTGACATGTTGTTATTCCCACTTGCTAACTCCCTCACCTTTTGTTCCTCACCTTACAACATCTAAACCCAGATCCTGACCGTGTACCTGAACTAGTGGCTTTCCCTTTTACAGGTGGACTCTGTTGGGGTGGTTTAGGCTGCCCACCGTGGATTCCCTTACATCCATGTGACAGCCCTTTAAAAGTGACGACCTAACACCCAGTCAACCACCTATGAAAGATAAGTGCTTAACTCAGCAATATAATCACATACTCTCATCTGACTTGCGTCTATGATCACAAAACTTTTTTTCTGTAAGCTTCATGTGTTAAACATTCCAATAAACATTGTTTAACCATATAATTCAAACAATCCGTATCAGACAATTTAAAAAACAGCAGTTGCAGCTTTACCATGGAGTAAGGAGGTCAGGAACCGCACCCAGAGCCCTTGGTCAACATCATACTGTTTACATACTCTTTCAAGTATATGAATAAAACTATCAAAATTATCACCTTCTGTATACTGTGGAAGAAATTTACCAACCTTTGTTGCTTCTGGAGTTCAGATATTCCCTTCACCATTACCTCCATGTTCCTATCAAAGAGTCAGCATGTCCCCCTCATGCTGTAGCTGCTTCTCATTTTCTTTGTCCTCCAAACACTGCAGTCTCTCTGCCAATTCTAATTTCATAGGTTTTGCCTCCAGTTCAAGTGTCCAGGTTTTTAAGTCATCTGAGGAAAAGGTGAACTGTCCTATTTCTGAGGGCTGCACATCCCCATTACCAGACTGATTGCCTTTGTGGTTGCTGGTCTGTGCTGCAGCTACAACTAAGGCTAAAATCATTTCTTCTTTAGTCAGGTTGGCATGGAGCAGCCCTTTGGATTTGCACACCTTAGCCAACTGATTCACTGTCAGCTTGCCATAATCCTCAGCTGACATTTTTGCCTGCTTTCCCTGACTAAACTAAACTAAAAATAATAAATAAAACTGTCGTGAAAAATGAAACTCTGCGTGTTTGCCTTGTGGATGCTGACATTGCACACACCTTTAGTGACAACTGCTTAAAGGCTACAGAAGTTCAATTAATATCCACACAGCTGGTTAACAATGTGTGAAATCTCTCCTCTGGGCCAGTGATCAAAAAGCCTCAATCCTCACCACTGATACCAGTGGGGAACGTTCACTATGAGAAAATACTGTGTGCACCTATTTTTCAGATGTAGTCCTCTGCACCAAGTACAATTTCTCTTAAGAGCACACACCAGTCCTGGGGCTGAGCTTCATCTCCAGACCCAAAGAAGACTATGCACTGACCACTACACAGCTGAGTCCTTAGCCAGGTGTTCCAAGCCAAGTTCTCCACCACCCTTCTCTGTGGAAACATTGCTTTCAGTGACCCTATTCAAAGTAGCTGACACACACAGGAAAGGCTGGCATAGCTTACCTGCTCTGCCGCCTTCACCCAGACTATAAGGTAGACTTGCTGCCACCATAACACCTGAAACCAACTACTTTAAGGCTCTTACCGGGGTACCCAATTACACTTATTAAAATTAATACTTACACAAATAGTTGTCTTTAACCAAGCAGCAAGACTTTCAGGAACTTGGAACTACAGTGCCACTAAATAAATGCAAGTAATATCAGAGATTAAATATTTTCTAAAACGGCAGCCACAATGAAAAGTGTAGATATATTTAATAATAAATAATAAAAAAAAAAATATATGAAAACGCTGAAAATCTATTTGCAATAAAACACCAGAGTTCCGTTGCAGGAAACATAAAAAACAACACAGATGGAAAGACTCAGACGGGTACAGAAAAAAAAAAACAATATTTAGCTAATCTCACTATATTTCTTCAACTGAAGAATTCCTGGTCCCTAGTTACTTACTAAACCAAGGCAAATGTTAAGTGAAAGAGTGACTTGTCAGGTCCAAAAAGAGTGCACTCCTCACATCTCTCACTAGTATTCAAATACCCTTTCAATGCTGGCTACAGAATGATATCACATATGGTCACCTGACTCTGCGGTTCCCACTCTACCCTCTCGCTACGAACTGAGCCAGGATCTGGCACTGATGTACCACAATACAGATAGAACTTTAGCTAAGGTTTATTACAACATCTGAAACCTTGAAAACAATTCCAACACTTCTATCCTTCCTGCAGGAACTAACAACCCATTGTCTGCCCCCCCCAAGTATAGCAATTAGTTTGCCACTAAGGACAATAGAGCAGGATCCCAATCCATGCTTTTCACAGACATTGCATCTCTGGCTGCATTCAGACCTGTGAGATAAAATCTTTATGACCTAAACCAAGTCATTTAATTTCAAGCTATTTTTCTTAAGGTTAGCTGGGCTGAGCTTAACCCCTTTTCTTCTTGTATCCTCTGTTAAAATGTATACATTTCATGAGTTACAATAATACAATGCGACATACATGTACATTTCTTTTCTGTCCAGCAGAACCCATTGTTGGTAAATTCTTAACACAAGCAACTTTACAAATACATTTTTAACACAAGCATCTGTACAAATCAAGTTTGTTACTCAAATGACATACAATTCTTTACAAAACTCCAGCTAGCTATACTGGTATATGTTACACATGCACTGCCCTACTTCTCCTGGCACAGCTGGCACTACCTCATATTATCACACAAGGTATGGAGTATCCTTTCACACATTTTTAAGTTCCAGAAAAAAAAACAAATGGATAGTTTGACAACATCACTCTAGGCATAAATGAAGGATTAGTTCTTACGGAAACTATCTTTGTGGAAAATGAGACAGGGATGAACCTCAAGAGTGCTTGCAACTCAGATACTCTCTTTTGGCAGAGATCAGAGCTAAAGTTTTTTACATGCCAAGAACCTCACCTCAAGCCTGATGAGCTGATTCCAGCAGAGCAAGAGAGTTACTTCTAACCCAAAATTAAGATCTCAAGGATGAGCCACCTGTTTTCTGTACTTTTAAAAGCACATTTTTTGCCTCTATTATAAATGCCTGCTGCATAAAGGTATTAAAATCCTATCATTCCGGCAGTCAACTGAAGCCGTTTGGAATTGCGAATGAATCAATTACACCCTGTCATTTGTGAGTAAATCCAATCTATGAGGAATCTTGCAGTAATTGCCCTTGCCAGAAGGGATTCATCACCATGGTCTCTGGGGAGTCCAGGATCTTTAGAATGCCCTCAATATTAGTTGAAGGAAAGCATACGGTAACATTCCTGTCCAAGGAAAAGAAAATGCACCCATGTTTTTGCATGGAGTCCTGGAGCATAATTTTATCCACCGATTGTTGTAACTGGAGGCAAAGTGATCTATTAGAGGTGTTGATCACTGGTGGATCAAATCTTGGAAGACCCACTGATTCAGTTTCCACTTGTGAGGGTCTATCCTTGTCTGCCAAGCAATTCTGCTCTGACAGTACGCAAGATGCCTGCAGAGCGAGATTGTGCTGAAATGTTATATCCAAGACTACTGTGGCTAGACTGTACAGAGGGCAAGATCTGCTTTCCACTTGCTTATGTACTACATCACCGTTGTGTTGTCTGTAAACATGTGCACAGATCCCAGGGACCACAGATGACTGAGCAAGTTGAGTGCATTTATAAAATCTAACGACTTTTACATTTCTGTTTTGGTCTGTCTTAATTACTACAAAAACCCTGCACTTTTATTCCCATAGACACTGCTCCCAAAGCAAAGTACTAAGTGACTGCTATTAACGGACTATGCTGGAGCATGAAGTGTGAAAGGGACACCTGAATTCTAAGAAATCTGCTGTCTCCATTAAAAAAATCTCACAAACCCAAAGACTGGAAATCTGAAATGTCAGCAAATGTTCATGCTGGGATCATAAAAACTTCAGGTATCACTGACTTTTTTCTAATGCTGAGTCTTGCAAGTGGTATCATAAGTATCACAGATGCCATGAGACCAAAAATCTTGTGGAATTCCTTCGCTGGGACAGTAGACTTTGTGAAAAAAAACTTGGAAATAGATCTAAATGCATATTTTTTTTTCCTGTGGAAGAAAAGCTCTTTAAATTGAGGTGTCCAGGAGACGCTCCAAAGCAAAAAAAAAAAAAAAATCCTGTTTGGAGTCATCAAGACTTCTGTAGGTTATCTAGGAATCCCAGCCAGTGTAGAAGATCCCTTACCCAAGTGAGATTCCTGACACTTTGAAATAGCCTGGCAATGATATGCAAGTCATCTAAATAAGAAAATAAATACAGTAGACTATTACAGGAGCTACACACTTTGCAAATACCCTTGGAGCAGTAAATAGACCAAAGGGTAATGCAAAGAATTGCAGAAAACCCACCAAGCCAAATATCCAAAAATGATTTTATTCTGTAGCGCTTCTGCCAACAGCCTTCAAGGAGTAAAAACAGTACAAAAAAAAAAAAAAACTGCACCATAAATATTCTTACACACTCATTATTCAATTAAACAATTAATCACCATCATATTAAATTAAAAACCTCCAATTACATTCAGCATTGAAAGAATCAGGGAATAAAAGTATATATAAACAGATTCTTTATATAACAATCTATTCTTAACTTGCACATTATCATACTGACCTATACAGATTTTTTTCAAGCGCAGTACCTTGTAACCCCTCAACTTCATTACCATGAAAGATTTTAAAATGTGCTGCAACAGGACTCTCCCCTCTACCCTTCTTTATGTCCCTAACATGTTCCATAAGCCTAGTTTTAAATGCCCTCTTACTCTAGTCTATATAACATTTATTGCAGGGGCACCTTCAAGGCATATATTATTTCCCGTGTGACACATCCATATCTACTTTGTGCTAAACTATCATACAAAAACTTCTCACCACAAATTTACAGCAGGAACTACCACCAGTGTATAGTACCAGATTGTTCCACACTCCCAGGTAACTAAAATTAAAAATGAAGAAGCATACATCTGTCTTACAAAAACAGTTTCTTCATACAACCTAAATATCTAGAAATCAGTCTCCACAAGTTGTTTTTAGGCAGCTACAACTCAATCAAATGGTACATCATCCCCTGCAGGGAAACCAGAACAAGGACTATTAACATTATTGACCTTTAGTTACCATCTTGAATACAGAACTTTCAAATCCATTATGTGGGATTACTGGTAGTGCAAGACCACAACAATACCAATTTTCTAGCCAGCTATGCACAGCTTCCTTAGAGAGAGACAGAAAGGAAGTGCCGGAAAACAATCCATTTCTGTCCACTGTATATATTAATTTTCCCATGCATAGGACAGCATGTACACGATCACTTCATGGTGCACAGCATACAGAAAACAGGGGCAAGCCAGACAATCCAATTTCATCTGTTCTAGTACACAAAGCACAGCCTTTACTTAACACAATGCTGACCACCTTCTGTTAGCATGCAGCAATCCTGTGTGTGGTTCATCAGCATGTGTAATGATTATTGTCTTTAACCAGTGAACTCGATGACTAAAGGGGAAAACAAAAGCATTTATACTTAATGAGGACAGACTCCCTAGACTAAGTATTTTAATCTTCAAAAGAAGCATTAATATGACTGAGTATATCAAACAAAAGCATTTTTTGTTGTGTAGTACAATTTTACAAAGTTATGAATAAACATTCTGTTGGCTGAGTTAAAGCTAGAATCACTTATGACCAGCACGACACTGATGGGATGACTAATTAACACCAAGCTCACAGTTAGGTATCAGGCCATATACATGCACATACCCAAAACATGCACACATTGTTCATTTACACAATTCTCCACATGTTCACCGATGACATGCCCAATCATATTATGCAGGCTATAAGATTCACCTTTCTCCATAATAACGAACGTTAGCTTTCCTAGTCTACCCTCGCACACTATCAGAAAATCTAGCCATCCTTTGACATGTTTAGACAGAAAAATAATTTTTAAAAAAGGTTAATTTTGGTCTTGGTGTATACATTTTACCAGTATCCAGCACAGATGTCTCAGGTACATCCTCAGAGACCTACACAGTGGCAAGCAAAACAATCCCCATAAGAGGTCAGACAGCATGGGAACCAGCAGAAAGTAAGCACTGGATTGAGAGTCTTCACAGAACAATCTTACTGGGTTACAGAGTCACAGGCCTCAGTAGGACTGGTGGGGTTACCAAGTCCTCACGTCCCATTGTCTGTACTTTCTCACAATCAACTTCTTTTCTTTTTTATCATTCTGCTGCGCAGTGCTTCCTGGACACTGGCAATACTAACTAAAGCTTTTTTCTGATTTAAGTAGGCCTTTAAATTCCTACTCCAGTAGAAGAGTGTTTTGTTTCAGAAGGTCAATGTTTTCAAAGGGTAGTTGGTCTTGCTTAATTAAAAAAGCACTGTAGGTGAAATTCTTTGCAGAATTTACCTTCTGCATGCATACCTGTTAGATGGCTTTTTCCTGGGATGTCAGCAGTCATACGTTTAGAGATTCTGATGCAAAATTTTGACAGTTTAGAGAAAATACAACACAATGAAAACAAACACACAACAGAAACATTCCCAAACTCAGCATTATTCTCTAGAAGCTGCTTAAAGCAGACAGCAAAGAAAGGAAGACTGACCATGTCTTAGGGCAAGGAATAAATGAAAAATGGTGCCAGCTGCCACTCCTTACAACTTATTTTCAAAACAATATTCAGAGTAGAGAAGCTCAATTATTTGTGGTGATCTGCAAAGCTCTGGAAGGCAGATGAAGGAAGGCATCTACCTTTGGCTAATTCCAGTGGATAAGGATTTGTAAAGCAGCAGTGGTCCTCAAGATTAACAAAAGTATGAACATCAAAAGGTAGGCCCAGAGGATGACATCTGTCATCCAACTAAGTAGGACATCCTGGGCTTGGACTGTAGCGCTTCCTGTATGAAGATGGACCAGAGAACGGGAAACTCCACCCTTCTTTCCCACCAAGGGAAGCTGCAAATAAATTTGGTCTTTTTGACCTGAATTCTGCAACAAGAAGCAGAATTTGCAGGAATGAATAAACGCATATAAGTCAATTTGTAGCATGTTACAGGCCACCCTCGCAAACTCAGGAACCTCACATGGCCTTCCTGAAAACACTGGAGGGGATAACTGTATCTCCAAACACCATCATACTAGGTGACTTCAACTACCCTAATATAGACTGGGAACACTACTCATGCCCAAACACTCTAGCCCAAAAGTTCCTGGAATTCATAAACTCAAATGCCATGGAACAACTAGTCACCATCCCCACAAAAGGAGAAAACATACTTGATCTCATCATCACGAACATGGGAGCACAATGTTCAACACCGGAAGTATACCCCCTCACTGGTGAGATCAGATCACAAACTAATCTCACTGGAGGTCCTCATCCCGCCCCCACCTGAAATAAAAAAAAACACAGTAAAGAACTTCTCGAAAGCCAACTTCACACTTCTAAAGACTAGTGTGGTCTCCTTTAAGGCCCCCGAGCCGGCAGTAAACATTACTCAAGCCGCTGAATCGCTTACAAATGCCTTCTACCAGCACCTGCAGGGCTGCATGGATCAGGCAATCCCAAGCAAAACAAAGACTCATTGTACCAAAGGCAAGCGTCCAGTCTGGTGGACCCCAGCCATAAACAAACTCTACAACAAAAGGAGGAAGCTACTACAAGATAGATCAAAATCCTTAAAAGGTAAGACACCGCTGATCACTATAAGTAAAAAGCTAAGAGCTCTCATCAAATCATCCAAAGCTAATTTTGAGAGAAAAATAGCTAAGGACTCAAAAGACAATCATAAGGCATTCTTTAGCTATGTTAGAAACCTGGGAGGAAACTCCCAGATATGCTCAGAATTAGTTCAAAATGATGTGAAGATTACTGATCCTACAGACATTGCCAACATACTGGCTGACAGGTTCAGTGCAAACTTTCCCCTCCCCCAAAAGGAGAGATAGCTATACCAAATGATTGTAGCCCCCAAACATCTCTAATGCCCAGGTGAGAACTGCTCTCTCCAAGGCAAAACACAGCATCCATGGGACCTGATGGTGTCCCCGGCTGTGTGCTCCTTAACTCAACGAGGAATTAAACCCGCAGTTAGGACAGCTATTTAATCTTAGTCTCACCTCCGGATACGCACTCCAGGAGTGGTGCACAGCGACTGTGGTCCCACTTCACAAAGGCGGTGCCTCCACCGACCCTGGAAATTGCCATCCCATTAGCTTGACAAGCCTTATCTGCAAAGCCATGGAGAGGATCATAATGGATCTCATAAATAAAGACATAGGGAATTTGCAGACTTTGGATCCAACCCAGTTTGGCTTTGTCAAGGGCAGATCATGCCTTTTAAACTTGGTTGACTTTTTCGAGACAGTCACCAAGGCCATTGATGAGGGAAAGGCAGTCCATACAGCCTACCTCGACCTGGCAAAGCCTATACCCCACTGGGTATCATTGAAAAACTCATCAGCTTAAATGTAAACCCATACATCACAAGATGGGTTGCAAACTGGCTGAGTGACAGAACCCACAGGATCAGAGTTGCTGGCGCCATGTCAGACTCAAAGCCTGTCACAAGTGGTGTCCCACAGGGATCAGTCCTGGGCCCACTCTTGTTTGGCGTCTACTTTTCTGAAGTACAAGCAAACACAGGAGGGTTATGGCTGACAAAGTTTGCAGATGACTGCAAACTGGGCGCCATAGTCGAAAACACATCTGACAGATATCCTTCAGAAGGGTCTCACAGAAACGGATAACTGGTGCCAGAGCCAAGAAATGCATAGTCATACCCTTCGGGAAAAACAGGGTTACCCCTAGCTACCATATAGGTGGCAATCCACTGAGCACAGAAGAAGTTATCAGAGACCTGGGGACCCAGGTTGACAGTAGCCTTTCAATCGACACTCATATTGCTAAAGTAGTTAGGAAAACCTTCTACATTGCCCACCTTATCATGAAGGGATTCACATCTAGATCAAGGGAGGTCATAGTTTATTTTATAGTATAAAGTAGAGTGACTGTGCAAAGTAGCATACCTTTTCTTAAGGTTCAATGAGTGGTTTCTATTCCTTTTGCACTTCACAGTGAGTGTCTGCAGAGTTCATTTAACCATTGGCTAGCCTTCTCCTTCCCTGTAGTCTTTACCCCTCCCTCCTCCAGCTCTTGTTCTGTATTGGATAGCCTGAGGTAATTTAAACCCAGGGTGCCATTTTGTTTTTTTGTTTCAAATCCAACAGCAGCTGTTTGTCTCCCTTGGTGTGTAATCATCCTACTGTAAGGTTTTGCATTCAAGGTATGCTGTATATTGTGGTTTAATTCATAATGCTTTAGTACAACAGCTTATACTATATATTTCTGTTATGTTTAACACTGCAGGATGCCTTTAGATAATTCTGCTTACTGAACTGCTGTCACATATGCACCTAGATATGTTCTGTTTTCCTTGTTTACTATTATAGAGCCAGGAGGGCTATTTCACATGCTGCATTTCACTGCTCTAACTGCATTGACTAGTTTTTAAATACATTGAAAGTGTATCTTGCTTAATTTAGTAGAGGACTGCTTTCTATATTTACATTTTATATTTGTATGTTGCCATAAGAAAATATTTTGTTATCAGGTGCTGAAGCAGGAATAACTATTGCCAAACAAAAATCCAATCTGACTGGTCACACAGTATGTGCTGCCTTAACCTAATGCTCTCTTACATTTACTTCTATTTTTCTTTCAGTAATCCAAACCATCCTTCGGGTCAAGCAGGTCTCTGCCCCCCATATCAAGCAGTAGAAATTTCAGTTGTTTCTCTTGAGCACTGGGCACCCACAGACACTTGTCCTGCAACTAAAAGGACTAAATACTAATGTAGGTGCTTAACTTCCAAGTGTCTAGACAGTAAAATACCTTACCTGCATTAACTTGAACAAATGTTAGTGAGTGTATTAGTACATTTCTGCTGTATAGTTCCTTAGTCAAACCTCTGTACTGATGAGTACATCACCAGGACTAAACAGTTGTATATTGCTCTCCAGTTAGTGCCCCCCCCCCCAACTAAAGTCAAGTTTCATTTGAGAAATACTCAAATCTATAAAAGAGCATTTCATTTCCTCCTGTTTCATCTGTAACTAACCCCAGCTTTAATTCTATATCCTTTTAAGAATGTCAGAAAATTATACTCTGTGCCAATAACATTGTCTATAACTCATATTAAATTACAGTTGAAATTTCAGTGTAACATATTACAATTTAAGCTAACATTACATACTTACCAAAGCCTGAAGAAACACTTAGTCGGTAGCTCGCAAGCGCTCGGCTTGCTCCGGCCTCCCTGCCCCCTATTCCCACACTACTTCTACTTTTATTCTAACCCTAATCACCTGACCAGTAGTCCAACCCCTAATTCCCTAACAACTAGCCCAACCCACTCATCCTACCTCCCCCCCCAATCCAATTACATCCCACACTGATCCCACTCCCAAAACACATTCCCAGGCAACACAACTCTACCCTCACACACAACCAACCAGGAATCCTAGTTGTACTTCTCACTCAAAGTAGTATCATGTTACCCACACTCACATCCCTATCACTAGCTCTACTATCGCTAACCTTCCTAACTTCCTTACAAACAGATCTACCGTTGCACAACTACTATCACACTACCCACACTAGCCCACCCTCTCAAACCCACTCAGACTTCTACATCTGCCCTACAATCATAAATCTTACAACTACATATTACTCACTAACAAAAATTACACCATCTCATCACACTAAGAAAAACTCTCATAGACCAAGCTCAAAACAATTAATATTAAAAACACATACTGACACTCCTACAAATTCTGCTAACCTCTGGTGACATTCACCCAAATCCAGGTCCCTCTCAGCTAGACAAACATCTGACCTGCTAATCCTAAATCTCAACATAAGAAGTATTACTAATAAGCTAACAGACCTACATGCATTCATAGCCCACTACAACCCTGATATACTGCCATTACAGAAACCTGGCTTACACCCAGTATCCAAGATGAAGTCTTTCTTCCCCAGGGTATAATACACTTAGATCTGATAGAACAAACAGGAAAGGAGGAGGAGTAGCCATTCTCTTTAAAACACCCTTAACCTCCAGCTCCTGCACACCACACCACCCACTTTTCAAACTGCTGAAGTCCTGTTTTCTGTCCTATCCATAAGAAACACCAAGAAGATTAATATAATATGCTGCTATATACCTCCAGGCAACAACTCGCTCATAATAGAAGACATCCTACACTGGACAAAGGACAATCTACCTCAGGAAACGATCCTACTAGGAGACCTTAACACTGACTGGGCAACCTGTAACCCAGCAGCCCCTCTACACATATCAATCTATATGGGTTCTCTCAACTAATTAAAGAACCAACTAGAATAGATGAGAAAACAAAGAGAGAATCCATACTGGACTGGACACTAACCAACTATCCCAAACAAAACTATACAGTAGGCTGCCTCCCAGATGACTTAAGTGATCATCTCCCCACCTTCCTACTCCAGAAACACTCCAATCACCCCAAACCAGTAGTCTACAAATTTGTAATGGACCCGTAAACCTTACCCCACGATACCTAAATACTGTCCTAAGCCACTGCAACTGGGAACCACTACGGACACTGGTTAGACCAGGCAGTAGACTACTTCAATACAACCTTCTCTAACATCCTTAATAGTCTAGCTCCCAGCAGAAAGATCAGAGTTAAAGCCACCCACGCACCCTGGCTAAATAGAGACACCAGAGCCTTACTAAAAGCTAGAGATAAAGCCTGGAAAATCTGGAAAACTGACAAAACCCCTAGCTCCAGACAATACTATCAACAGCTTAGAAACAAGGCCAAGGCTGAATCCAAAATAAACAAACAAAACTATTTTCTTAGCTTCAAAGGAAATATTCAAATAGTCCAAAAAATTCTGGCATGCCATTAACTCCCTACTAAAGCCAGGCAAAACCACAACCCCAGCACCCATCTCTACTAACAATACCCTAGACACAGCTTCTCAATTTAATAACCATTTTACTAAATCCATCTTTGCCTTGTCCAGTCAAATAACCAAAACAGTCTACCTCAGTCACAACATAACCTATTCCACACCACCCTCTTTCAGCCTATCACCAGTGCCCACCTCAACTATCAAAAACTCCTCCTAAAACTAAAGCCAACCACACTAGCAGCTGATAACATACCTGCTGCATACCTAAAATGGCTAGTGACTCCTTATCATATCCTGTCTCCATCCTTATCAACCGCTCCATACTAGAATCCTACATACCCAAACTCTGGAATCATTCCTCTCCATAAAGGAGGTAATTCTTATGAATTCTCCAACTACCGCCTATTGCCATCCTTTGCCCCTTATCCAAAATTCTTGAGAAATGCATCCACTTGCAAGTGATGACATTTCTTAACACACACAATCTACTATCTACCACACAACACGGTTCACATCACAGCACTACCACAGCCCTTTTATCTTTCACTAATTATATAAACCTTCACAGGAATGATAACAAATATGTATCAGCCATTTTCCTAGACCTCTCAAAAGCATTTGATATGGTCTCCCACTCCATTCTACTAGACTCACTAACATCATTATCCTTCACCTCCTCTACTATAGCCTGGTTCAGAAGCTACTTGTCTGACAGGCAACAATCAGTCCAGTGGAAAGGAACTCTGTCTACACAACTTCCAGCCACCATAGGTGTCCCACAAGGCTCTATACTGGGCCCGCTGTTGTTCTCTATTTTCACAAATAACCTCAAATGCTCTACACAACATGCTACACTCATACAATATGCAGATGATTCAACTCTGATCTGATCTCCCACCACCCACACTCACACAAGATACCTTTATCTCAGTAGAAAAATGGATATCTGGGATCCAACTAATTCTAAATCCCAAAAAGACAAAACTGCTACTATTTACCCCTAATAGATCAAAACCCTCTTCTTTACCATAACCTCTAATGACGGCACCACCATCTCCCCTTCTAACCACACCAAACTTCTGGGCATTGAAATAGATAATAATCTCCACTTTGATGTTCATATCTCACATACCATAAAACTAGTACACAAAAAACTAGGCTCCCTATACAGGCATAAGTCCTTTCTCTCACAAAAAGCAAGAGTCACTCTTGCACAAAGCCACCTCCTCTCAACTATATTATACGCAGCACCAATCTTTACCCAAATCAGACAATGTGACCTAGACAAACTAGAATCATGCTACAATAAAATAGCCAAGTTTGCTACTAACTCAACCTATAGAACCCATCACTGTGCTGCACTAAAAGAACTAAAATGGCTTGAGCTACCACAGCAACTTAACTATCACCAGCTGGGCACAGCCTACAATATTCTCAAATATCCTGAAACCCCTCATTATCCAACCTACTTACTATCTATACTACAAACCGATACCTAAGATCCAGTGAAAATCTCTCCTCTCCATCACCAAGGCTAACAATAATGCAGGGAAAGCGCCTACTCCCACACTGCCAGAAATTGGAACTCTCTTCCCTATCTGTGTCCACTGCCCCTCCACATCCATATTCAAAACTCCCTCAAATCGCACCTTCTTAGTACATGGTTATGCCCTTGTATCACATAACCCTACCCATACTACTATTAACTCCCCAAATTCCTCTCTGATCACATGCTGGAGCTGTGATCCCCTGTAGGCTTGGTCATCTGAAAGGGTACTTTTAACTGTAGAATCCTACTTGATATATTTTCTTTTCTTACCAAAGTATGACTGACATTGTCTTTTTACCCATGTTCTATATCTTTTACCTGGAGTGTTTTTATTAATTCTTGTTATATTACTATGCTCAGTATACATGATGTAACCTGTTTTTGTGTATTATGCTGGATGTACTGTATTTGTATAACTTGATGTTGGAGCTTTTCTCCCCGGGCCTCCGCTGAAAATGGACCTGGTCCAGTCGGAATTTCCCGGTTATCAAATGTAAAATAAAATAAAATAAATAAAATAAATAAATAGTCTCCCTATACTCATCACTCAACAGACCAATGATTGAGTACAATGCCCCATTCGGAATGCATCTGACCCGACACTTGCAGCAGCTGGAGAGGCCACAAAAGTTCCCCACCAAAAGGATAAAGGGTCTCAAAAATCTGTCTTATGCTGCCCGACTGAAAGAACTCCAGCTCTATTCAGTTGCCTACTGCTTGCTCAGAGGTGACCTGTGCCTGACATACAAGGCCATGTCAAACCCAGATTTGATGAACATGCTTCACCTCAAAAAATCTAGATCCCTCAGAGCCACAAGGGGGAGACTTAACCTCGACCACGGTTATTAATAGGACGGCTGGAGGGATAGATTCATCACCCAAAGACTCCTATGCTGTGGAACAAAATCCCGTATATGTGAGGCAGAGCACTGCTGGCCTTGTTCAAGAGGAATCTTGACCAATGGATGGGAGATCGCAGATACACCCCAGGATTACCTCAGTGTCACTGCTCGACAGAGGCACAGCAAAATAATGGGCATAGTTTCTCCAAACTATGGGCTAGGCTTGTAAATGCCCTCGGGCAGATAGCCTAGTATGAACCTATGAACCTATAAGAGATAGAGATATTTTCCCAGTCTTCCCCTTCCCCATATATAGGCAAGTAGAAGAAAGAACCTTGATTGTTAGACTAGCAAAAAGATTAAACTCTCAAGTGCCTCACTTCCAAAAGACCCTAATCAGCCACAACCCTTAAATACGCAGCTCCAGAAAAATGACAGCTAAAGCAGTTTAGAGAGTCCATTAGATCTAATTAATCTAGCCCATTCACTTCAGCAAAAAAGTTGACTTCTGACAGAGATGAATGCGTGTGATCTATACAGACAGGAGCACTACTAACCTGTAAATATGGTATTACCGTGTATCTCTCAAATGCTTAGGTTCCACACAAAAGCTGCATGACTGAATGTCTTGGTTCAAAACAGCTGAAGTTTAGCCCATTCTCCAAGGAAGGCAACATTCCCTGCATTCTGAGGAAGCTTACATAAGCACTCCAGCTCGTAAATAAAGCATCTTTCTAACAGCCTATGATGAACTACTTGCAGAAAAGAACCACCATCTAGAAAATTGATAGACAGTCCACCACTCCATGGTGCCATAACAAAAGTACACCACCACAAATGACATCTATAAACATGTAGCATTCCTTAAGTCACTCAGCCACTCAAACCTCACAGACAGCGACCTCTGCATCCTCATGTATGCACATGGCACCAAGAAGATTATTATGACAACCACTAAGCCCCAAAGGCACATAGTCCAAGATGGACCTGATGCTACTTCCCGATGCAGTTAGCTAAGGCCATTATCGCTTGAACCCTCTTTGCGTACAGAAGCAACTGATGACAGAGTGCTAAGTTCTTACTATAATATACTGGCACAGAAGACTTTCTGGCTCCCTTCAAATTACACTGACCTACCTCAACTACAAACATGGAAGTGGCTACCATGAAACAGTCATCCAAGTAAGGGAACAAGATTCTTCTCCTGCAAGGCTTAGCCCAACACCCTGATGAAGATGACAGGAGGTGAGGAAAGCCCAAGTGACAACACAATACATATGGAAAATTATGCCCACTCAAGAGCTCCTGCAGGACAACCATCTAAAACAATGTAAAAGATATGCTGATATGCACAACTGGAAAGAGCTCACTCCTCCTGTTTGAGACCAGAAAGTGGTGATTGCAAATCTCCCAGCCCTCTTCCAACCCAAGGACAACTCGTACAAACTCTCTGTACAGAAACGATTTTGTCTCAAAAGTTTTGCTGAGGTGGACTAATCCACCATAGGGAGCTCCAGACTGAGATCCAAATGGAAAGATGATAAATCAGCAAGTAAAAGGAGGATAGTATTGCTGGAATTTAATTCATCCTCAAGTCCTGCTGAATATCTTCACAAGGTGGACCCTGTTTTACACAAAATCTCACCAAGATGACAATGATATATAGACAGTATTTTATATAAGCATGTACCATGGACAGAAGTGGGTTAAAAAAAAAAAAAGATAGCTGGGTGCACAAGACCCAGTGCCAGGACTGGAAAAAATGACAAGTGTACAACCCTCAAGACACGAAAACATTCTTACAACAGGGGCTAGGCCAGGCCAGGCCCAGGGGGAGGATGGCCCCCTGTTGTAGAAGTCCACAACAATCACAAAAACTGACAGGTGAAAAAAGAACCATAAAGACGATACAGTGGACTATTGAGAAGAAATTATGTATCGGTACTATTATGCAAGATGCCCAGAATTTCCAGATAGAAGATATATACAAAAAAGATTATGAGAGAAATTCAGGGAAAGAAAAGAAAAACTGTTAGCAGCTTTAAATAAAAATGTGTTCTCATTAATACAACAGATTTATGAAAAACATTACATAGACCAAGAAACTTTGGGCCGTTTGGAAAAAGCAGCGACTGAGGAAGTGTAAAAATATGAAGAGCAAAATCTCGAGGTTGTTGAAATGTATAAAAAAGAAAAATGGACATGGGAAAGAGATGGTGCAATATTTATGCAAATGAGAAAGCCAAATTAATCAATACAAAAAGGCAGCCCCAAAGATATTTGAAGAGAAATACAAGCAAAGGCAGCCGGGCATGGAAAATTTCATAATACAAAAAATACAAGCACAGAGGGAATGCAGAACAGAAGATTAGTAAAGTAAAAAAAAACAGAAGCTGAAGTTGTGGAATATTTGCGAAGTGAAGGCTTTAGTGAAAAAATCTAACACTGATAATGTCACAGCAGAATAAAACAATGGATCCCCAAATTAAGGAAAAATCAGCGGAGCAGGGAACATCTGGTCAGTTGCCATATGAAGATACTTTAGAGCTTTCCACAGGAAACCAGTACAAAAGTTCAGTTGGAGTTGCACAGCAAGGGAAGGAACAGGAAACTGTGGCAACTTTGACGCAGTCGGTGTTGCATAGTGATGGGCCAAGTGAGTTCATTTGAAAGAGTAATGGATGACACAGGATGAAACTGAAGAGAATATGGCCCAAGAAGATGCTCTGGAACTTTCTATAGAATGCCCACAGGAAATTAAGAAATAATGTGCTCTCAGCTTAGAAGAAAATGATCTAAGAGAAGAGTTGCTTGATTTAATAGAGATGGACAGACATATTAAAGTCAATGAAAGACTACAGAAACTCAACAAAACCCAAAACGTTAGAAGTTTGATAAAACAAACATAGTAATTAGGACTGTACACAGAGATTCATGCAATACAACAGAAGTAAACAGGATATAGTAATTACTGTGCAGCTAAATTAATAACAGATAAAGTCTTACCACAAAAACACAGGGCAGTAAGGGAAAGAAAGGGGAGAAATCAAATGCCATCATGGCATGGGTAACTTAGCCAGTAATCTGCAAAAAGGTAAGACTGCACGACACTTCACAGCTTTTAGCACATATGAGGAAACCTCTTCTTTATTTGAGGGATAGTCGTTAGGTTTAGAACAGAAGCATAGCCATAAAGAAGAGGACCACATAGGCCACCCACAGACCAGAGGAGGCGTACTCTTTTCAGAGATTACTGACATGAGCTGGGAAAAGAGCACTTCCTCACAAAAAGAGGCATCCAGGATCTTGTGCCTGAGCTTTTCTTTCACAGTGTACAATCACAATTGTGCCATCCTGTGCAGGTACACGAGCCCTTCACCCAAGTCAGAGGATCTACACAGCCAGCATTATAATGGTACGGGTCTACTTCCTAAGAATGAAAGACCACAACACCGAAACCAGAATCACGAAACCCCGGAACACTGAAAACCACGTAACTGCAAAACACACACATAACTGCCCTAAACTAACAAACATACTACCCTACACTAGAGATAGGCAGGGGGGCAAGCCCCTCTGCACTCTCCACACCCCACTACTTTAATATTCTAACTCCGAGAGTGCACAGACACACAAGGCAAACTCACACCCACACATTACAGTCCCTCACACACACACACACACACACACACACACACACACACACACACACACACACACACACACACACACACCACAGTCAACACACACTTACACACAGCAATACCCCTCATAAATACACTTACACATACATACTTACCTACAGCGGAACACCAAAAGCACTAAATCAAAATCCAGTAACATGGGGATTTTGAATTTCGCACTTTTTGGTGTTCCGGGGTTTGGTCCTCCTGGGATTCGGTGTTGTGGTCTTTTGTTCTAACAAAGTAGACGCAATGGTACACAGAACAGCATAATGTACATACGACTGACAGAGTCTCAACCAAGATCTTCCTTGAAGTCAGGTTCTGGGAGATCCACAAACTTATCTAGAGTGTTTCTAACACAGCAAGACCACAGCTGAGGGTCCTAAAGCCAAATAAGGCACAAGAGTAAACTTGCATGGTACATACATCCAAAGACTTAGACACACTGACAGAAAGCTAAATGGTAAAGGAATGTGATCACATAGACCTGCACTGTACACAAAAGTTCAAAAAGGTATTAACAAGTCAATGTCTGATCAATTGATCTCTCACTTAGGTAACGGCTTATAGCTAAGTACATCTGCATTTCTGGGTGGTTGAAAGGAGTGAGCATACCTCTGGGATGCTCAGGTAGCATCCTTACTGCTGACCTAAACAGTTGTATACAGAATGCAATACCTGCCATACCAAATACTTGGGAAATTTAAACACACTCCCCAGTGGTGGAATAATTACATAAATAAATTCAACAAAAAAGGAAAAAAGCTCTAAGTTCTAATAGATCACAAATTCATATTAAGCTGGCACTCAAACACTATATCAAAAAACTTAAGACAGCAGTCAGTACATACAGAGCTAATTATAAGTTCGTAATGGCCACTGATACCAAACATGCGCATAAATCCTACTTGAGGTACAAAAGGAAGTTAAGAAGCACCCATCAGTGTTCAGATCTGATGCACAATGCCACCCTTCTAATCCTAAAGAAACAGCTAGCACCCTAGCCAACAAACTTAATTTCACCCACCATCATAACTGAACCCCTCCCCTTGGATTCTGCAGTACCAGACTCCCCACAATTATTATGTAAAAAGTCATAGCAGCTTTATCTAAAACAAAGGATAACAAATTCTTGGACACTGACATTATAATATATGTAATAATCAGCACAAGTACGTTGTACTGGGACCTCTGTAATTTCTTAAAGATTGTTGAGTCTTTAGTGCTTGGAGTTTAGCCATTGTAGTGCTCCTCCATAAAGGAGGGCCTGCCACAAACCCTAGTAACTACAGACCCATCAGTCTTACTAGCATTGCTTTGTAAAGCAGTGGGAGGTACTATGTCTGATCTCATAAATCTAGGCATTGATAAACTTTTAGCCATGAATTAGCATCAATCTCACTTTGTCACAGGTGGGTCCTGCCTTCTTCACTTTCTAAATTTCTTAGAAAGGGTAATGGAACTAGAAGGTGGTTGTGTGACATACATAGCTTACTTAAACTTGACAATGCATCTGATACTATTCCTCATACAGGGATCTGGCAAACCAGAGAACGTCAACCATCAGTTGTCTGATGGTACATGTCATTTCAGTTGCAGACACCACATTAGAAAGTAAAGTCGTCACACATTACCAAGGCTCAATATTGTTTACAGTTCTATCTGCATTTATTTCTCCTTTTTAGGTTTATAGGTGTTTACTACGCTAATGACCAAAAGGGCCGTTTTAAGCCTAGCTAGGCATCCCAAATCTCTGACAAGTTCTGGTATCCTTGACAAGCGTAAACAGGGGACTGGAAGATGAACCATTATGAACCATTTACAGGCAGCCTCTGTCCATTAGAGACAGGTACCAATCCAGGGATGAATTTCCTTTTGCCCAACCAACTGTCCAAGTTGAATATGAATTGGGTTAGGGAGGAACTCTGCTTCACATGGATGAGGAGCTGTTCCAGAGAAGGGGTTGTCTCTGGGATATATGCCTGTCTCTCCAGGAGGTTCTATTTATATCACAGGAAAAATTTAAGTCTTTAGAATGGGAACTCTGGTGCTGTTTGTTTTGTGGATGCATGAGGTCCACCAGAGTGGGATATGACAATGCCCTGTATATGCCAGGTATAGATCTACCCTCAACAGCCTGTAGGAGACAAAATACAGAAATAAGGCCTTGAGGTGGTCTGCATAGGACATTTTACTTACTCCCTGTATTCTTTTAGTGAGGAATCTCTGGAGACATTTCAATTGTTGGATATGCCTGGTTGGTACATACTAAATGGAGCACTGTACTTAATGATAGGTCTGATGAATGCCGAAAACAGTAAAACAATGACTTCCTTGGAGCTAGATGCCATATCTTTGTTTATAAGTTGCACAACATAGAATGATTTCCTCACTTCTGTAGACCTGTGATGGTCATAGGCTAGACTACTGTCTATGTGTGTCCCCAGGTCCTTGACTACTGGGTCAACTTCAAGGGGTTTGTTGTCAATACAATAGTTACTGGGGTGGATGATTTCCGAAAGGATACTTTTTTTTTTAAACACCTTTATTAATCATCACTTGTGATATAGGCACATTCACATTTATATAAAAGTAATCAAACTGTATTTACAAGTTAAAATTAAACATTGTGCTTCATAAATATTGCTATACATCATAGAACCTAAGCAACATTACATAAATTATTCAATTCCTGCCTTAAAGCAAGAAGCATCTTTATTAAACCATCACTTACGACGTAAGCATACATTTATATAAATGAAAACAAACCACACCGACGCAATCCTAGTTGCAAGCAACTTGCATCACAAACCATAGGTTTATAGGTTCATACTAGGTTCATACTAGGCTATCTGCCCTAGGGCATTTATAAGCCTAGCCAGAGTGTGCTTGGCTTTCACTACCCATTTTAAATGAATTTTGCTATGCCCTTTTTCGAGGTTAGTATACTGTGCCTCTGTCTAACAGTGACACAGAAGTGATACTCGGGGTAAACCTACAATCTCCCATCCACTCATCAAGATTCCTCTTGAAGAGAGTCAATGAGGGACTCTGCCTAACCTGGACTGGGATTTTATTCCAGAGTGAAGGGAGCCTCTGGGTTACGAATCTGTCCCTCCAGCATGTCCTATTTATTTCAGTGCTGAGGTTCAAGTCTCTTGAGTACATAGCTCGATGGGATTTGGATTTTCTGAGGTGCAGCATGTCCATTAATACGCCCGGTTTGGGCATGGCTTTATACGTCAGGCACAGATCGCCTCTGAGCAAGCGGTATGCCACTGAGTAGAGCTGGAGTTTCTTTAACCGGTCAGCATATGACATCTGTTTGACCCCTTTGATCCTCTTGGTGAGGTACTTTTGGGGTCTTTCCAGTTGCTGCAGGTGTCTGGTAAGGTACATCCCAAAAGGGGCATTGTACTCAATTATGGGCCTGATGAGGGATGAGTAAAGAGGTACGATGACCTCCCCTGATCTAGATGTGAATCCCTTCATGATTAGGTGGGCTATATAAAATGTTTTTCTAACCATTTTGGCCATGTGGTTTTCAAATGAGAGACTGCTATCAACTTGGGTCCCCAGGTCCCTAATTACTTCTTCCGTACTTAATGGATTACCACCTATGTGGTAATTTGTGGGCACTTTGTTTTTGCCAAAGGGGATGACTATACACTTTTTGGCGTTTAGCTTGAGGCCATGGCTCTGGCACCAGTTGTCTGTTTCTATGAGGCCCTTTTTGTAGGATGCTTGTGTCGGCTGGAGAGTCGATTATGGCGCCTAGTTTGCAGTCATCTGCGAACTTGGTCAGCCACAGTTCTTCCATGTTGGCCTGTACCTCCCGAGAAATATATATTGAACAAGAGAGGTCCCAGGACTGAGCCTTGTGGGATGCCACTTGTAACTGGTTTGGAGTCTGACATGGCTCCAGCAATTCTAACAATGTGGGTTCTGTCCTTGAGCCAGTTTGCAACCCATCTAGTGACATAGGGGTTTATATTTAAGCTGGTTAGCTTATCTATAATGCCCGAGTGGGGTATTGTATCGAAGGCTTTTGCAAGGTCCAGGTAGGCTGTGTGGACCACCTTCCCCTCATCAATGGCCTTGGTGACTGTTTCGAAGAAATCGACCAGGTTTAAGAGGCAGGATCTGCCCTTAAAGCTGAACTGGGTAGGATCCAGTGTTTGTAGGTCCCCAATATCTTTATTTATAAGGTCCATGATGATCCTTTCCATAGCTTTGCAGACCAAGCTAGTTAGGCCTATGGGGTGATAGTTTCCAGGATCTGTTGAGGCACCACCTTTGTGGAGAGGGACGACTGTTGCTGTACACCACTCTTTGGGTACATATCCTGTAGTAAGGCTGAGATTGAACAGTAGTTTTATGTTTGGGTTTAGCTCTTCTTGGAGTTCATGTAGGACGCAGCCCGGGACACCGTCTGGTCCCATTGATGCTGTGTTTTTTGCTTTGGAGAGGGCGGCTCTTACCTGAGCATCTGAGATGTCAGGGGGGGCAGCACTCTGCTGGGATAGATCTTTGCCCTTTTGGTGGGGAGGGGGGGTTTGCGCTGAACCTGTCAGCTAGGATGTTGGCAATGTCTGTGGGTTTGGTGTATTTTTTGTCATTTTGGACTAATTCTGAGCATATCTGGGAATTCCCACCCAGGTTCCTAGCATAACTAAAGAAAGCCTTGTGATTATCCTTAGTGTCCTGTGCAATTTTTCTCTCGAAGCTGGCCTTAGATGACTTTATGAGTGCCCGTAGCTTTTTGCTAATACTGATCAGAGATGCCTTCCCTTTTTGGGATTTTGCTCTATCATGTAGTAGCTTCCTCCTATTGTATAGTTTGTTTATGGCTGGGGTCCACCAGACAGGACACCTGCCTTTGGAGGATTGGGTCTTGGTTTCATCTGGGATTGCATGATCCATGCATTCCTGAAGGTGTTCCTAGAATGCGTTTATAAAGGATTCTGTGGTCTGGGCCATATTTTCCACAGGCCCGGGGGCTTTGAAGGATTCCACCTCGGTTTTGAGGAGTGTGAAATTTGCTTTAGAGAAGTTTTTCACTGTGGTTTTCTGGGCAGGGGGTGGGGTCGGGATGTGAATATCCAGTGAGATTAGTTTATGGTCTGATCTTACCAGTGAGGGATACACTTCTGGTCTGGAGCATAGAGCCCCCATGTTGGTGATGATCAGGTCCAGTATGTTTTCCCTCTTGTGGGAGTGGTAAGAAGTTGTTCCATAGCATTTGAGTTTATAAATTCTAGGGACCTTTGGGCTAGGGTGTTGGAGCTAGAGTAATGCACCCAGTCTATGTTTGGGAAGTTGAAGTCGCCCAATATAATGGTGTTTGGAGAGACCTTCATATTTTCCAGTGTTCTCAGGAAGGCCGAGTGGGGTTCCTGGGTTTGGGATGGTGGTCTGTAGCAGGCTATAAACTGGAAGGCAGTTTTACCAACTGTTAGTTGCACATGGATAGTCTTAGATGCTTCGTGCTGTGCCACCAACCTGGAGGTGTGGGTATCTTTAACGAATATTGATACTCCCCCTCCTTTTGTGGTTCAGTCCAAGTTTTGGGGCTGAAAAGCATGGTATGAGGTAAAACCTGGTAGTGCTGGGGTGCTCTCGGGAGCCTTGAACCAGGTTTCTGTTACTGCACAGATATCGATGTTCTCCATGCTAAGGAGAGTTTCGAATGCGTGTATCTTGAGGTTTAGACTTCTCGCGTTGAGTAGCATTACTCTTAGTTTCTTATCCCTTGTGATACTTATGGAAGTGGGTTTGTCTTTTGAGCCTTGCCTAAAAAAGGCACTATGGGGGTGGCAAGAGCCTTTGCCAATATCCGAAAGCCCAGGGGTGACAGGGGCAAGCCGTCCCTAGTGAGGCATCGTGGCTTGTCGAGCATGTCATCCCAGGCTGACAGGCATTGGATCCCCTTTGAATGACACCAATACTTAAGTCAATTGTTGAAGCTGATCATCTTTGTCTTCATATTGTGGCATCATTCTTAGTGAGGGTAAGATGCTACTCAAGGTCAGGGTCATACCGGCCTGGGCTACATGCTCAGAGAGCTCCTCTATGTCTCTTTTCATGTAGTCCAGGGAGGTATGTCTCAGGTCATTCACACCAGCATGGACAATGACAGAGTCATATTTGCACTTGCCTTGGAGTGACCTGAGTGCTTGTGTTATGTGGCGGATCCTAGCGCCCGACAGGCAGCTCACCATGACCTTCTTGTTCAGCCTGGTGAGCGGGACGTCAGTGTGCCTGATGATAGAGTCACCTATTACAAGTGTATCAGGTGTGTTGCTTAGCCTTAAGGGCTGTGACTGTACGACACACTGGCTTTGTGTGCTATGTGTTGCACGTGTTTTGTTTTGGGGTAGCGGTTGCTTGGGTGTCTGCTTTGGAGGTCTCTGCTGCTTAGGCAGATTTTTATTTAGAGCCTCCGAGTATGTTTTTGTGTGTTTGTGTGTTTGGTTTGCTGTCGTGGTAGGTCTATGTGAGACTGGAATTGTAGTGAGTGTGGTTTCCTTCTCCTCCTGACTGGTTACGCCAGTACTGAGTTGAGAGAGCTTAGCCTCCAGTTTGGCTATATGGTTGCATCTCTCACATGTGTTGGAATTTGTTGGGAGGAGGAGAGGGTTGTCTGTGTACATGAGGCAGTTGTAACATTTCCTCAAGATTCCCAGATTCACCAGCTGGACTGGAGAGGAGATTGACAACTGACCTTTGGACATGCTAGAATAGTATTGGGAATTCATTTATAATTGAAAAAAATGGCCAATGGGGAACAAGGTACTCAAGGGGAACTTGTGAGGGTGTAGTGCTTTTGATTTGTTTAGTTCTGACTTACATAATTGTTTTAGTGAGCAAGTGGTGCCAGGCTTTAGAGTAGGAATAGGGTCTTTACTATGAGAACTAGATCAGTTCTAAGGGAAAAAGTGAACAGCAGACTTTCTGGAGCCGAGAATGGTTTAAACCCAATTAAGCGGAGCTGCCCGATGCTGTGCTATGCGCAAAGCCGTGCCAAAGCGGGTTTTATACAGGGGGACTTGAAAGACCTAGAAATTGGCCCAAAACGGCCAATAGACTACCAGATTCTTGTGCTGGGAACACTCCTCCAGGGACAGATAAGGCTGCTCTAAGCTCCCCACTGCCACTGGTGAACAAAGGAGCCTCCCTTTATCCAAGAAAAAACAAGGATATTTTTTTTTTTTTTTTTGCAACAAACAGCAGGAAAATGTAATAAATCAACAAACAGGACAAACTTTAAAAAAAACAACTTTAAACAGTTTAAAACAGTTCAAGAAGCAGAAATACTTGCAGTTTAGCTAGATCGGACAGCCCAGGTAGCAGCAAAAAAAAAAACACTTTCTGCAGGACTAGAGCTTGGCTGGTAGTAAACAAAAAAACCGCGCAAAGTGGGTTTTATACAGGGGAACTTGAAAGAGCTAGAAATTGGCCCAAAACGGCCAATAGACTATCAGATTCTTGTGCTGGGAACACTCCTCTAGGGATAGATAGGCTGCTCTAAGCTCCCCACTAATACTGACACACTCCCAGTTGAAACATTATACATCACTTATCTACCCAATCGTTTTCAGTCAAACATTACATAGCTCATTTAAGTCCAGCCTTTTAAACCTCATTCCTCCCCTGAATTAATTGTTTCCACTAGTTCTAGCATAGATGGTTTAGATTTTGATTTCCATTTTCTAGTAATTTGTTTTTTGGTAGTCACCATAATTACACACAGCAAGGCCTTACCATGTCTGGGTTAATTCCGATTCTGTATTGTAGCTCAGAAAAATCATCTCCCTCGTCACACCAATCTACCCTCCCCCTGCATCTATCCTTCAAGTCCACCAACTGACTGCACTCCCAGAAAATATGTTCACAATTACGTCTTTCTTCCTTGTCACACCTCTAAAATTTGCGGTCTACCAGAGGAAAAATTTTCTGGAGTCTAATTAGGATATAAAAAAACTATGTACATATTTCCAAGCAGATTTTGTTGCATATTTAGGACATACAGTGGATAGAAAAAGATTACATACCCCTGTTAAAATGCAAGGTTTTTGTGATATTAAAAAATGAGACCACAATAAATCATTTCAAAACTTTTCCCACCTTTAATGTGACCTATAACCTGTACAATTCAATTGAAAAACAAAAATCTGTTAGGGGGAAAAAATAAAAAAACATACAACATGCTGGTTGCACGAGTGTGCACACCCTTAAACTAATACTTTGTTGAAGCACCTTTTGATTTAATTACAGCATCCAGTCTTCTTGGGTACACACCTGCCATCAATTAGAGAGACTCTGATTAACCCCAAATAAAGTTCAGCTGCCCTAGTAGGATTTTCCTAACATTTACTCAGTTGCCTGCTACAGCAAAAGCCATGGTTCACAGAGAGCTTACAAAGCATCAAAGGGATCTCATTGTTGAAAGGTATCAGTCAGGAGAAGGGTACAAAAAAATGTCCACAACATTGGATATACCATGGAACACAGTGAAGACAGTAATCAAAAAGTGGAGAAAATATGGGACAACAGTGACGTTGCAAAGAACTGGATGTCCCTCCAAAATTGAAAAGACAAGAAGAAAACTGGTGAGGGAGACTGCCATGAGACCTGCAGCAACACGGAAGTAGCTTCAGGAATTTCTGGCAAGTACTGTTTGTACACTACATGTGACAACCATCTCCTGTATTCTCCATATGTCCGGACTATGGGGCAGGGTTGCAAGATGGAAGCCTTTTCTTACACAGAAAAACATCCAGGCCTGGCTAAAAATTGTAAAACAATACATCAGATCTCCCAAAAGCATGTGGGAAAATTTGTTGTGGTCTGATAAGACCAAGGTTGAACTTTTTGGCCACAATTCCAAAAGGTACATTTGGCACAAGAACAACAATTTGCATCATCAAAAGAACACCATCCCCACAGTGAAGCATGGTGGTGGCAGTATCATGCTTTGGGGTTGTTTTTCTTCAGCTAGAACTGTGGCTTTAGTGAAGGTGGAGGGAATTATGAACAGTTTTAAATACCAGTCACTTTTGGCCAAAAACCTTCAGGCATCTGCTAGAAAGCTGAAGATGAAGAGGAATTTCATCTTTCAACATGACAAGGACCCCAAGCATACATCCAAATCAACAAAAGAATGGCTTTAACAGAAGAAAAATAAAGTTTTGGAATGGCCCAGCCAGAGCCCAGACCTAAATCCAATAGAATATCTGTGGGGTGATCAGAAAAGGGTTGTGTACAAGAGATGGCCTCACAATCTGACAGATTTGGAGCACTTTTGCAAGGAAGAGTGGGCAAATATTGCCAAGTCAAGATGTGCCATGCTGATAAACTCCTACCAAGAAGACTGAATGTTGTAATTAAATCAAAAGGTGCTTCAACAAAGTATTAGTTTAAGGGTGTGCACACTTACGCAACCAGCGTAACGTACGTTTTTTTATTTTTTATATTTTTTCCCCTAACAGATTTGTTTTTCAATTGAAATGTACAGGAAGTCACATTAAAGGTGGGAATAGTTTTGAAATTATTTATTGTGGTCTCATTTTTTTATATCACAAAAACCTGGCATTTTAGCAGGAGTGTGCAAACCTTTTATATCCACTGTATATCCTCCCATTATTTCTTTGTGAATTGCTTATCCAATCTCTCTTCCTAATCCTTTCTAACCTTCTCTGATTGATTCTTATAGTTATCATGCAATATTTTATATGCTCTACTAATTATTCCATTTTTAATGCCAACTTCTTTTCTAGATTCAACTAAAAACTCTACCAGTGATCGTCTTTCGTTTAGGACCCCCCTATTTCTTTCTCTTTGCTTACACTCTGACATCAATCCTTGATAGGGAAGGCCTACCGAAGGATACTATTATGCATTTCTTAGCATTTAGTTTTAGCCCATGGCTCTGACACCAGTTGTTTGTCTGTGTCAGCCCTTCCTGGAGAACATTTGTGCCAGTGTGGGATTCAATGACAGCTCCTAATTTGCAATTATCTGCAAATTTAATGAGCCAGAGACCATACCCCAGATCACTAGGTGACCAAATTCAATGACAACTGTAAACCAGGGGCTGTTTTTTGAGCACCCGCTGACATGAAGGAACTCCAGAATGGGCTGTGCCAATGCAAACTAGTGCAGGGACAATAGTTTTAGCCGAAATGCCAAAAAACGTAGTATATTCCACTTTAAAATAATTCCTCCTTTATATCAAAGTTGACACACCTTTAAACCAGATACGTCCAGACACCCCTGCATAGGACTCCATAACCTCTGAACATCATATTTCCACTAAAATTGGAAAACCCTTACATCTATAGTTCTAGAGGGATCAAAATCTTGCTTCCACTGTCCTCATTTCTTAACCAAACCACTACTTGAATACAATGCCCCTTGGTATGTACCTTTCATAGCATATCACTGAAATGGAAACACCCCAGAGGTTCCTACATAAACAGGCACAAACCTCAAAAAGTCTCACGTTATCCTAAGCAATTGGCCACCCTCTATCTACTGCTTCTCAATGACTTACTCTATGGAAATCTGTTTGGCCTTCCAGGCCATGAAACACCCCAACCCTCCCAGAATTACTATGCCTTTGTAAAGCTAATGGCTAAGTACACACACACACACACACACACACACACACACACACACACACACACACACACACAAAAGAATCTTAAATCTGTAACAAATTAAAAGGATATATTGGCAAGATGGATTCCTATTCAAACAGATTCTCCACCTATGGAACATCCTAGCTACAACATTCAAGACTAACCTAGGCAACTGGATAGCCACTCACAAACTTCCCAGGCCTAACTTACGGTCCCACTCCTTGAGGTAAGAAGCAAGCTTTGATGCTGGGTATTCTATTCTAGGCTGAAAAGAGTCAAAGGACTGCCTAATATCTACCTATGAACTGCTCCAGTCGAGAATAACTCCAGGCTCTTCGGGTCTCTTTCCCTAAAAACTCAAAAAAATATTTCTAAGGAGGCAGACTACAAGATTCCATACCAATCTAGGCTGTTTTGCACAAGCCTGTGATCCTCCCCACATGAAAAATGGCCTTATTTTGTTATCAGAAATGGCCTCAGCATCATCTGGTGATCATGATAACTAGGGTGCAACAGTCATATATCCCTGGATCCACTCTCACCAGGGGTAAGTTCATTTACATTATCAAGTGAAAGGAAATGAACAAGAGACATGTACATGTTGTCAAGGGACAAGGAACTGGCATGCAAAAGTAAAGGCAATGTGTGTGTGTGTGTGTGTGTGTGTGTGTGCGTACATTTGTGCACGTGTGTGCTGAAGAAAAGCCCATCTTAGGCCCAGCCTAGGCTTCATACAGTTCTCCCTAGAGATGCAATCCTACATCTGTGACTCAGATGTCTAAACTCAATCTATTGATAAGCCATTGAGACACAAGCCCTGCTACAAGATGATTGAACAACCCTCCTCAATCAGGGCCAGTACACTCAAATACACCTGCGGCAACCAAACGAAGGGAGTCTTGTATGTGGAGTACTGTCAATCCCGGACAAGGATCAGACGGGTTGACTTTAGACTCCAGACAATTAGTCTGGGGTTGGGTGGCACAAGGAACTCTTATGGTGGGTTTACAGTGGTCTTCTTGTCATCCACCTCAGAGGAAGTGTCAAGGTCTTGTTAGCTGAAGATTAGCTCAGCACCAATACAAGTTGGGATGAAGCCAGATAATCACGACTCAGCTTTCAAAGGACTAAACCTCAACTTTTTTTTTTGTAACTGCTTGTTTTTATGGTAACACAGACTTATGCTTGGTGATAAGCAGAGAACACCCTCCCACCAGTTCACTTGCAATAAGCCGTCAATGGCCAACATCTTACTGGCTTCAAAAATAGCCAAACGTTTCTACCAAAAGTATCAGAGTATCAGGATTCAAACACTCACACATGACCGTTACCCACTTTATGCCTCTCCCTGATGCAATAAAAGTAATGCTTGGTCTTGGCTGATAAATATGGCAGGCATATGGATACAGAGAGTGCTGGTATTAATTGTGAACACAAGACTTCACTGATAGCCAGTATTATGATCTGAATAGTGAAAACCAGAAAATGAAATAGTGGGCTTTGGGTTGCATTCTATAACCAGGTTACTTCAGCATGTGTTTCATTCAGTACAATTACAAAAAAACACCACTGAATGCGGCAGCTTCCACATTATGACTAATTCAGGATACTGGAGAAAATTAACTGAAGAACCCATTGAGGTTTCTCAAAATTAGCACTCTTAGATTGTAGATGAAGCTTATACTTAACTAGAACTGAAAACAGAAGGTTTACAAGATTAAGCCTTGGACTGCATGGGGTCAATGGAAATACAACTGACCATATGCACAGCCATGCGAACGATGCAGTACTGCTTTTCTAAGGCTCCACGTCTTGGAAGAATGTTTTGTGAGGGTTGTTGTTCATTTAAAATGCCAAACATCCTATGGTTGAGACTGTATGATTGACATTTTAAGAGAGTTAAAAAATGAGAAAACAAATCTGCAAGGGGGAAGCCCCCTGCACCCAGCCTCACACCCCTAACTATATATATATATCAACTATGAGATCACACTACCATGGGGAAAAGTGTACATTCCCTGATCTCCACTAAACTGCCTGAATTTTAAAATGTTGATCATATGGTCTTGACCATATGAATTTCAACATTTTAAAAAATTCAGTCATCTAAATTAGACCCTTGGTGAGACACAAACATCTTACTCAGTTCAATATAAAAATAAAAAACACTGCTAAGCCACACCTTAGGACTAGAGATCACAAAACCACAATAAAATCTCATACACATTGTTTAGAACTTTCATCTATTTTAATACAGAACGTCATCATAAATAAAATAACCTCAGACTTCATGTCTTTTATACACATCAGTTGAAACTAATTAACCGATTGACCAATCCGACATGTTGTGTCTTTCGGCTTTTCCCGGTTAGGGGTCGCCACAGCGGAACTCCGGTCCACTAATGATTGTTAGTTGATTTTTACGTGCCGAGTTACCAGCCCTGACGCGCAACCTTCAATGCAGGTACTCCCATTCACGCATGTCTCCACGCAGAAGACGCTCTAGCTGAGAATCGAACCGGACAGCATCTTACTGTGAGGCGACAAAGCTACCGCAGCACCACCACCGCGGGACCAATCCGACATATCATAAAAAATAAAAATATTTAAAAAGGCAAATACCAAAAAAAGGAGTTACAAAAATCACTGCAAAAATAACAATACAAAAATACTTGTGATATTATAAATTAATGAAATATTATAATCAAAAGGCTTATTCAGGGGCAACAAAAAAAAAACCAAAAAGTCTCCATAAAATCATAATTAATCCACTCAACCTTAAAATATTATTTATGGAGATCTTGTTATTAATACCAGGGGGTGAGTCGCATTTAATTTAAACTGTCAAACCACCTCACTTTTTTCTCAATAAAGCTCCCCAGTCCCCTCCCCATACAATCTGGGGAACCTTTTCCAAAACATAAAATATATATATTTTTTAAATCCCCGCACTCAACTGTGCTTATGCAAGGCATTTTTGTCAAATTTATTTTTTTATAGCATAAAGGTGTTAATAGATCTTTTGCCTCAAAATGTTACTCAGAACATTAGAAATCACAACAGTTAATTCAGAAATAAAAATGTCATGTACTTATATTTTTGTTAGCTCTTCATGACCTCCCATCTGCCTACTTCAAACACTAGACTTGTTGACACAGGTGGCAGTCATTTGACTTCATAATGTCTTCCTAAAGCTCACGTTCCTTCCTTCATTCCCCTAATGCATTACTTTACCCTCTCCTCTCCAGGAAGAGTTTGTCAAAGCTTTGATAACAGCAACAGTACACATGCCCCTCTACTTATGTTCTAAGCCTTACCCACTAAAGGTTGCAGATACAGGCTACCAAGCTTGTGCAGAAGGCCACAGTAATCAGCAGCAGGGGAAGGTATGCTGAAGTGGATGAATGTGGAATCACAAAGATCTATGTAAAACTTTTGATCACACTTCATTCAGTCCATTCAATTCAACACTAAGGCAAAATCCCCAATTGAATGTCAAGGCTGGCATAATGACTGAATACTTTGGGTGACTGTGGCTCCAAAGGAAGACTTGAACCTTGAAAGCACATCCAGATTAAACTGTTCTTGCATAACTGTGCAAAGTAGCCCATGTTGTAGCAGCATAAATACTGCCAAAGAATTTCTGAAAGAGGGTTGATGATGTAGCTATGGATCTTGTGTAATTTGTAATGCGTTTACCTGGCAACATTTTACCACAAGAAACAAACAAAAGTTATGTGCTTACCATAATGACAGATCAGTGATGTCCATTCTCTGTCTAGTTCAACTTGTCCGTCTTCAGATCGGACAACAGCCAATTCCATCAGACTTCGAACTTGCATGGCTCCACCTCACTCATCCACAACTCCTTGGCTCCTCAACCTAATTCTTAGACTAAGTTTGCCCAATGACTACCACTTTCAACATACACTAAAACTTAGTAGTATGAAGCACAAAACACTCCACCGGATCCACGGCTAGTAAAATTTAATAGTGTAGACACAAAGATACATAAACGTTAAAAACAGGTACGTTTTCATCACCAACTTCTTCAGATAAGCTAAACACACCACCACCTTCATTTAAATATCATTTCACAGTTAACCCCACCCAATGAAAGCTTACAATGACTCACAGTTCCTAATTGATTAATTAAATACAAGTTACTGCAACCTTCAAACTTCCCTGTCACAATCCCACTTGATGCTGATATAAAGTGCAATGTGCATAACAATTATAAATGAATTGATGTATATCAAATAAATATTAAATACTTACATGTATAAACCATATAAATCCACTTGTATATAACACATTTATACATTTATACCATTTGAGTTGTATACCTTACTTTAGTTAAATGTTGTTGTATCTTTCGGCTTTTCCCGGTTTGGGGTCGCCACAGCGGAACTCCGGTCCGCTAATGATTGGCAGTAGATTTGTACGTGCCGAGTTGCCTGTTCTGACGCACAACCTTCAACGAAGGTACGCCCATACACGCATGTCTCCACACAGAAGACGCTTTAGCTGAGAATCGAACAGGACGTCTTACTGTGAGGCGACAACGCTACCGCAGCACCACCACCGCAGCCATATACATAGTAAAAAACTTATAAATGAATAGCACCATCTAGTGGACAATCCTAAAAACTTCTTTTTATATAAAAAAACTTTTCTCTAAAACCTTTTATAAAACTTTTTATATAAAACCACTTTATCAAATAAAAGTTATTTTACATTCCTTTGTAAGATACATTCAAACAGTTCAAGCCCTATCTATAACTTAGCAAATATAAGCTTTAATACAGGCATAAAAGAGATCATATCATTTAAAACAGGTTTTTTACATCTATATGTGGAAAAGCCTAGGTTACCAACAATATTTGGTATACCCAAAGTGCACAAAAATTTACACAACCCTCCTCTGAGACCCACTGTATCGTCAGAGGGTTCTGTTACTGCACCACTAGTTAAATATGTGGATAAAAAGATTAAAGACCTAGTCAAAGGTAATAAAAACATTTTAAATGATTCATGGGCTCTTTTGATGAGACTAGTTTTGTAACTTTGGATGTGGTTGATCTTTTTACATGTATACCACATGAACTGGGGCTGAAATGGTTTAAAGAGATGCTGGTAGGTTATAAAGGTATCAACTTCAATGAATTTAGAACCATTCTTGTACTAATGGACACGATTTTAAGGAACAACTTCATCTTTTTTGAAGATGAATATTATAAACAAATGACTGGAGTAGCCATGGGCGCACATTGTGCCCCCACATATGCAAATTTAATTATGGCATATTGGGAAGAGAATTTTGTATTAAATTCTCATTTTCACCAGTGTTGGAAATACTATGGGAGATTTCTGGATGATATTTGTTTGTCTTTCGGCTTTTTCCGGTAAGGGGTCGCCACAGCGGAACTCCGGTCCGCTAATGATTGGCAGTAGATTTTTTTTATGAAACACCGAGGTACCAGCTCGACGCTCAACCTTCACCGAAGGCACACCCATTTACGCACGCATGTTTTTCAAATGCTACCCAACCGCGGGGAGGACATGCAGACTCCACACAGAAGGCACTCCAAAGCCCGGTTGAGAATCGAATGGGAGAACCTCTTGCTGTGAGGTAACAATGCTACCGCCGTACCACCACGGCATACCCTAAATTCAAAGAATATTTTGATTACATTAATGGTTCAACCTCTTTTTTAAGTTTCACTTATGAATTTTAAATTAAATTAAATTATTTCTTGGGTTATCCAAAGGACCTGCTGACACAAATCAGCCTAGAGGTAATAGAGGGAAGAAAAAACAGGTTTGCCCCTATACTTGGAAAATTAATCTCTATTTATGCATTTAATGATGCAGTAGATAATGACAGAGATAACTACAGTCCAGGTATTACACTCACATATGATGGACAAGCTGGTCTGGTTACAAAGGTTATAGAAAGAGAATGCTTGAATTTTGCCAAGATATCAGATTTAGATTATATTTTTGATAAATAAAGTACACATACCGAAAAGGTAAAAATATTAAGAATCTGTTAAAGATGGGCACTCAAATAGGAAGAAGTGTAGGACACTCTAGGAATAGCAAAAAGGTTTATTTAAATGTGGTAGTTGCAATTACTGTTCCCATTTGTTAACAGGAGCTTCAATATACTTAAAATCTCGTAAGAAGTTCTACTTGAATTCTTTTGTGAATTGTAACACCAAAGGAATTATATATTTAGCGATTTGTAAAATGTGTGGGTCATTTTGCACAGGGTGAGAGTGAGAGAAAACTTAAACAGAGGTTATACGAACACCTCTAGGATATAAAAATGAGACATGAAAATAATGCCCTATATAAGCATACCTGTGTATGTAAGGGAGCTAAATTTGGATTCTTTGTTCATGAGACCGTAGCTATTGACCCGAGAGGTGGACCATGGGAAACAAGGGTTGAATACAGAGAGCTGTATTGGCAAGTAGTATTGGAAGCATGTAAAAAAAACTGATTTAAATGATATGATCTCTATTATGCTTGTATTAAAGCTTGGATCTGCTAAGTTATAGATAGGGCTTGAACTGTTTGAATGCATCTTACAAAGGAATGTAAAAGAACTTTTATTTGATAAAATGGTTTTATATAAAAAGTTTTATAAAAGGTTTTAGAGAGAGAAAAGTTTTATATAAAAAAGAAGTTTTTAGGATTGTCCACTAGATGGTGCTATTCATTTATAAGTTTTTTACTATGTATATTTAACTAAAGTAAGGTATACAACTCAAATGGTATAAATTTGTTATATATAAGTGGATTTATATTGTTTATACATGTATGTATTTGATATTTATTTGATATATTTCAATTCATTTATAATTTTTCTGCACACTGCACTTTATATCAGCATCAAGTGGGATTGTGACAGGGAAGTTTGAAGGTTGCAGTAACTTGTATTTGAATAATCAATTAGGAACTGTAAGTCATTGTAAGCTTTCATTGGGTGGGGTTAACTGTGAAATGATATTTAAATGAAGGTGGTGATGTGTTTGGCTTATCTGAAGAAGTTGGTGACGAAAACGTACCTGCTTTTAACGTTTATGTAATCTTTGTAGCTACACTAGTAAATTTTACCAGTCGTGGATCCGGTGGAGTGTTTTGTGCTTCATACTACTTGGTTACTAGTTTTCCTAGCACTTCATTCCTGTTTTTCGGTTATACACTAAAACTTCCCTAACCAGGGGGGATGCAGGACTCCAAAAATAAGGAACAGACAACGTTCACTGTCCAGTCATCACAGAAAGGGAAGTCCTCCACACCAACCAAAGGAGGGGGCAAGTTGAACCAGCCAAAGACCGACAACACAGACAGTGCAGTTGTGAAAAATCTTACCATAACAGTAGATGCCCTTCCTTTCACTGTTTCAGTATTCCTTACACTATGGATCTCCTGCCAAGGGTAGCCTGACATACGGCCAGTATACCAAAGCCTTAGGTTATTATAGGGACGTCATGTGTCACACTTATGCCCCCCCAATTACAGCGTAGCATAGGGCATAAAGGTGACATACGGACGTACCTTCCTCAGAAATGAAAAGCCCCAGGAGGAACAGTACAAGAAGTAAAAGAGGAACATGTGCATCCAGAAGGAAAAAAGAAAAAGGAAGGAGGAGGGAGGGTGCAAATACTGCAACAGTGAAGGGAAGGACATCTATTGTTATGGTAAGATTTTACACAACTGTATTATGTTTTTCCCCATCACTGTTGCATTACGTCTTACACTAGGAAGAGTGCAAAATTACAAAATGAAACGTGAGAAGAGGAAGGTCCACCAGAGTTCTCAATAAAGCCATGCAGGACAGCCCTGCCAATCTGGCTCTAGCCCTGGAAACCATATCTAACTTATAATGTTTGGTAATTGTATGCACAGAAGTCCAGGTTGCTGGCTCTTGGAGGAAGTCTGTATCCAATCCTTTGAAGAAAGCACCAGAAGAGGCCACAGCCCAGGTAGAATGAGCCTTAACAGAAGTAGAAAGGCTTCTCACATAAAACGAGCAACAGAAGGAAATGGCTTTAGAGATCCAGGAAGAAATAGTTTGCTTAGAAACCAAGCCTAAAGACCTAGGATAAAAAGAAACAAAGCTGCTCAGATTTACGAATGGCTTTAGTTTTAGCTAAATCAAATCAGAGTTGTTTATGCACATCCAAGGTGTGAAGAACCTTCTCACTAGCAGACTGTGGAGATGGGAAAAACTAGGCAAATGAATAGACTGATTAAGAGACAACTCATAAACCGCCTTGGGCAAAAAAGAAGGATTAGTATGAAGAGACACCCTGTCCCTATGAAAAACTTAAAAGGAGGAATGCCACAATGGCCTGAAGCTCAAACACCCTTCTAGCTGAAGTAAGGGCCAAAAGCAGTGTCTTTCGAGCACAATGTTGTAAGGAAGCTGAAGGTTCAAAAGGAGCCAGAGTCAATTTTTAACAAGAAAATTAAGCTCCTAGGAAGAAGGAATAGGCTTCTTAGAATGCCTAATATGAAGAATGCCTTTACAAAATTTACTTCAAATCTAGACGCCAAAGGAGAAACAAAAGGCAGGCAAAGCAGAAACAGCTGAAAGGCTGGCTTTAACTAAAGAGTATGCCAACTCATCACTGAGCAATTCACACAAATAAGAGAAAACCAAAGAAATTCGACAAAGTGGATTCAGGTTATGAACAAGACACCAAACACAATCTCTTCCACTTGGACGAGTAAGATTTCCTGGTAGTGGGTTTCCCGGCCTCCTGCAGAACCCGAAGCATGTCCTCAGAAAAAAGGTGCCTAAAAGGGATCAAAACACGAACACCCACAGTGTCAGTTAAGGAGTGGACAAATGGGAATGGATTTGAGACTCCTTGTCTTTTGTGAGTAGGTCCACCCCGTCAAGTAACTTGTGGTGATTGCTCCTAAGTGGGAAGAGGGAACTAATGCTGCTTGGGCCAAAAGGGAGTCACCAACAAGAGTTTGGAAGAGTCTTGTTCTATCTTGAACAGGACTCTCTGAATGAGAGGAAGGAGGAGGGAAGGCAAAAAGAAACATCCCCTTCCAAATAAAACAGGGTGTTCACCTTCCAAGCCAGAGGATACGGGACTCTGGTGCAAAAGAAAGGAATGTGTCTGTATAGCAGAAGTAAAGGTGCTTCATGACTTGACCCTTTGGAGTAGCTTGAGTACTAATGAGATGTGCAGCAGAGCAGGAAACACCATGTCGGTATGGCCTGGTAGGTAGAAGTTGCAGGGCTGCACAGGAGGACAACCTCTGAAAAGTCTAGAAAGACTTGCATTGGAGAGGTTTATGTTGTATGACTTTATGTCAATGGATATTTTCCTCTCTGGCAGTACACAACTTTCTCCAAAAGATTTTTGGGTTACAGGCATGGGATAGTTTAATTTTTTTTGATAACCTGCTTTTATTTTATTTCTTAGACACAGCTGTGATTGTTTATAACTGCAGCTGTCTTTTTTAAAAGCCCCCAAGTCTTTGCCTCAACCAGTGTATGATGTCCTGAAGTATGTACCCTGTCAGAGTGTGGTATGAGCTCTTGCTCGCCATTTGATAACTGGAAAATATTCACCTTGCACTAATAGCATGACACTAAGGAAATAATATAGCTCAGTACAACACTCCTGTGGGTTAACTAATAGAATGTTCAATTTAACCAAATTTATTTTAAAACAAAAACACTGAGCAATTGTGGAATAAAAGACCTATTACTAAAGGTGGTGGCATGCTTTCATTTTGAAGAGTAGGATGTAAAGATACTGCAGTGACCACTAAACGTGCAATTATACCCAGGTTTGGCAAACATATGGGATCTGCTAAGCACTAAACAACTGAGTGGCTCCTAGAATGTTTTTTAGGTACAGTAGATGATGTAACTAACTGGGTTAATGAAATCTGTTTAGTAGGTCAGCAATGTCAAAAATGGCAAAGTTTAAAATTATAACGTACAAAGCAGTTGTCATATGAGGGAGTGCTGCCTGCTGTGGCTACAAATATGATTAATATGACAATAGGTAGTACCATTTGTGTCAAGGAAAGTAGGGCAGTGCATGTGTAACATGCCAGCACAGCTAGCTGGTGTTTTTTGTAAAGTTTATGTCATTTGACTATCACACTGATTTGTACAGATGCTTGTGTTAAAAATGTATCTGTAAAGTTGCTTATGTTAAAAATGCATCAACAGTGGGCCTTGCTGGACAGAAAAGAGATGCAACACTGTCTGACATACATATATAATAAATTAAATGTACATGTTTTAACAGAGAATTCTGGAAGGGAAGAGGTTAATCTCAGTCCAGCTAATTTTGAAAATAGGTTGAAAATTAAATGGGTTGGTTTAGGCTATAATGATTTTATCTAACAGGTCTGACTGTAGCCAGAGACAACAATGTCTGGGAAAACCAGATTTTAGCAAAGCTCTGGGTGTGTACTGTACCAGAGTCAGGTGACCAGATGTGATGTCATTCTATAACCAGCACTGAAAGGATTTTTTATTTTAGATATTAGTGAGAGATATTCTGGAACTCTCGCAGCAGCACTTGTTTTTCAGAACCTGCCAGGAAAGATCTCTCACAGATGTCTCACACATCCACACACCTCATCTTGCCTTGCTGGAGTAAGCAATTCAACACACCATCTTGCCTTGGTGTAATAATTAACTTAACTAGGGAAAAGTAATTCTTTAGATCAGCAATGATGTTGGACCCTCAGACGCTCTCCAAATACGTAAATCCAAGCTGAAGTTAAAATCACAAAATTTTAATAACACTCGAAAATAGCGCTTTCGTTTAAAACAGTGTTAAACTTCATCAGACATAGGTAAATGGTATATTACATTCTTAAATTGTAGCAGCTTACTTCTGATTGGATGTCAACAAAATTACATTAAAGCCACAGTGCCTTGACTTACAAATACATCACTTTGTAATTTTATATTGCATTTATACTTTTCATAAATAAAACAGCTTAAGCCTTAAGTATTAAATAATACAATCAACTTAATTGCAATATTTTCTTTCTTGCTAGTGCTTTCAATTTTAATATTGGTGTAATGGAGCTGCGTTTGTTTATACCTGGCCTGCTATCAGCTTGCAAGTGCACTTGCCATTTTAATTATTTTATTTCTAAATACAATCCCCATGCTTTTTTATCTTCTATTGTTACATGATCAATAATCAAACAAACTGGTGTCCTTCATTACCACTTATATGCCTAGCCAAAGCATTGTTTAAATTATTCCTTCTAATGGCATAATCATGCTCATACACCTTCTGGCTAAAACACATCTCCATGTTACCAACATAAAATGCTAAACAGGAATCACAAACTGCCATGTATACTACTGCTTTAGTACTGTAGTTATATTTACCTTTTAAATAATAAGTTGTGTTCCTGATAGTAAAGCTATCACTCGTCCTAACCTTATGGCACCAGTTGCATCCTCCACATCTTGTCATGCCCTGGGAACTCAATTGGACAATATTCTCTTTAATGTTTAAACAATTCCTTAAAGTTCATTCCCTTACAGTATACTACTATAGGTCATTCACCAACGTGTTCCCAGATGTGTGAATCATCTAACAAAATGAGCCCAATTTTTCTCAAATATCCATCTTAAAACTTTAAAATCCTCAGTATACAGTAACAATCAAAGCTTTAGAAAACTCCTCATTGTCTCTTATGGGAGAATGCTGAAAATGTTGCATTTCCTGCATTTGATTTTCAGTGTCAACATGACTAAACAATTCACCATGTATATTGTCATTATTTAATTGCCGCACTAGAGTTTTTGTTTAATGATAAATCAACAATTTGGATATGCTGAGGTAGCTTGTCAGTTCTCTAATAGGACTGAAGATATAGCAGGACACACTAACAGACATATTTCCTACTGTAATAATCTATGACAGAATCCAACTTGAAGGTTCCTGATCTCATTATTTCTCCATCAAATGCAGTTTGGCATCTTTCAAGCAAGATCACTCTCGGATACACCTGCACACCTATTAAATAACTGCATGCACCAACCCTCAGAGACTTACAATCTACCCCCCTAGCCCCACTGCCAACAGTAATGTTCAGCAAATTAAGACAATTTATTCATTAATTTAACCAAGTAAGTAGGTTCTTCCCAAGTCCCTTTTCAGCCATTACCCTGGCACAGGTGTGCAATAAAAGAAATAAACAGAAAGCACAGTTCTGTAAAATCTTACCATAACAGTAGATGTCCTTCTCATCAGTGTTGCAGTACTCCTTCACCATAGAGATCTCCTGCCAAGGATAGCCGAACATCTGGACAGTATAACAAAGCTTTTAGATCTTGTATCACAACAAATGCCCTTTGTTCAGGAAAGTAGGGTAAAAAGGTGATGTACAGAACAGTCTCCATAGAATCAAAAGTGGGGCCATGCAAACCCAGAAGGAGAAAATGCATATGGAAAAGGGAGACCCTTGGCCAGGAGGGGAAATCAAAACAAAGCCCCCAAAAAAGGGGGGATGGAGGGAGGGAGCAAATACTGTAACGGTGCAGAGAAGGACATCTACTGCTATGGTAAAAGATTTTACACAACC
This sequence comes from Protopterus annectens, assembly GCF_019279795.1. Taxonomy (NCBI): domain Eukaryota; kingdom Metazoa; phylum Chordata; order Ceratodontiformes; family Protopteridae; genus Protopterus; species Protopterus annectens. Next base: position 867,111,349 of record NC_056743.1, read on the forward strand.
GTACCCATAGCCAGCCTTAGGCATAGGCCAGCTAGGTGGCTGCCTAGGGTGCTGCTGTAGCAGGGGCGCTTTTCCAGTATTTATTTGGTGTAGGTAGACCAGGATGGGGACACCTGGGTGGTGGTGGTGGTGGGGGGGGTGCCATGGAGCCCTTTTGCCTAGGGCACCGGCTGACCTAAGGCCACTTGACGCCGTACAATGTCCATCTATACCACTGTTGCAGTATTCTTCACCGTAGACAGAGTACAAAAGCTCAAGAAAAGGATTGGGAGATCGAAGGCTGGGAAGAGCCCTCAACCAACCCATGCAGTATGGCTTGTGCAAAACTACTCTGGCCCTAGAAACCATAAGCAATTTATAATGCTTAATAAAAGTATGCACTGAAGACCAAGTAGCAGCTTCAAGGATGGAATAGGTGTTCAACCCCTTGAAGAAAGCACCAGAAGAGGCCATAGCCCTAGAGGAGTGAGCCCTAATGTAAGTAGACAGACATTTGCCATGAAAAGAACAAAAGGAAATGGCCTTAGATATCCAGGAGGAGATAGTTCGCTTAGAAACAGCCAAACCCAATGTCCTGGGATGAAAAGAAACTGATCAGACTTCTGAATGGCCTTAGTTTTATCCAAATAATACCCGAGCTGTCTATGCAAATCTAAGGTATATAGAATCCTCTCACTAGCAGACTGAAGACAGAGAAAAGAAGGAAGGGAGTTGTACTGCCTGATTCAAAGACCACTTAGTAACCACCTTGGGCATAAGAGGATTAGTACAAAAGGGACACACTGTCACTGAGAGGAACAAAAAAAAAAAAAGGGATGGCCAATGTGGGCCTGAAGCTCAGAAAACCTCCAAGTAGAACTGCAAGCAAGCAATGTTGCAGAGAAGCTGAACATGCATACTCAAACGAGCATGGGTCAATTTTTCTAAAACAAAATTAAGGACCCATACAGAAGAAACGGGCTTCCTTGGGAGCCTAAGATGCAGGACTTCAAGAAACTGTCTGACCTCACAGCGAGAAGAAAAGGAAGATTCAAGGGCAGAAAGGCAGAGGCCAAGCCAAACTGGAGCAACTCACAAATATGACAGAACCAAAGGGACCCGCACTGAAAAAGGGTACTGGTTATGAGCATGGCACCAGACAGAAAATCTCTTCCATTTGGAAATACAAGACTTTCTAGTTGCAGGTTTTCTTGCCTCCTGTAAAACCCATAGCACATCAGCAGAATAGAGGTGCCTAAAAGGGATCAAAACCCTATCACCCACAGTGTCAGATGAAGAGTGGACAAGTAAGGATGGATGACTGACCTCTTATCCTGTGTGAGGAGGTCCAACCAGTGGGGTAACCCCTAGCCAGATGCATTGAGAAGGGGAACCAGTACTATCTTGACCAAAATGGAGTCACTAGCAAGATTTCTGGGGAGTCCAGCTGAATCTTCTGCATGAGTCCTGGAAGCGAGGGAAGGGGATGGAAGACAGAGGAACAGCCTCCTTCCAAGGGGAAAGAAAAGGCATCCATATTCCACACCAAACGGCATGGCATGGCATCCTGGAACAGGAGAGGTATTTGTGTGTTCAGAGGGGAGGCAAAAAGATCTACCTGATCTACCTGAGGAATACCCCACCAATGGACTATGTTCAGAAAAATGTCTCTGCGAAGCATACATTTGTGAGCCTACATTTTGGACCTGCTTAAAGCAGTAGTGTGTGCCCTGAATGAATATACACTGCCTCAAGAGTTAACTGATAACTGAGAGCCAGACCCCAGTCTTGAAGAGCCAGCCTGCAGAAAAGGTAAGACTTTGTGCCCCCTTGCTTGTGGTATTGCCCGTGTAAAAGAGCATGGGGTGAAAAGCCTGAAGGGCTAGAATCAAGAGCTCTCATCTCTGATGTTAATACGGTTTGACTTCTGATGGGGGGGCAGAGACCTTGAACTTTTAGGTGACCACAGAAAGTCCCTCACCCCATGTCTGGAGCAATGGTGAACAATTTTTGAAAAAGAACCAGAGGGCTGAAAGGGCAGGCCTGGGTTGAGGGTAAGTTGCTAAATCCACCACTTGAATTAACGTTTCAGACAAGGAACGAGAGGCACATTGAAATCCAGAGGGTGGCAATACTGAAGCCAAATTGAACTGAGGCTTCCGCATGTGCAGTCTGGCAAGAGGAGCATTGGAACAGTCAGGGCCACGAATCCCAGGGCTCGAAGAAACTCTTTGGCTGTAACAGCAGCTAGAGGAAAAAGACTAAAAAAAGTACAGTTGTGTACACTTACCATAAATGTAGATGTTCGAGTGTATTCACTGTTGCAGTCATCACATTTATTTATTTTATTTTATTTATTTATTTGCAGTTGGTTTACCAGGATAGTCCATTGGACCAAAATGAACCCGTTTTCAATGGAGTCCTGGGGAGAAAAGCACCAGTAAGAAGGTTACAATAGGTTTTACATTAGATTACAATGTTTACAAGTCAACAAATTAGAGCAAGACATTTCATGTAGTATGGCTTGAGAAACCAGGTTACAAGAAGGTTTTAGGTTATATTACAATATTTTCCAATGATGCAGTTTAAAGCATAATGTTTCAAGTAGTACAGACAGGTGATGAAAGTTTCAGAAGATATAATACTGGTAATGAAAACATTTCTATATAAGTACTGAGAGGTCCCTAAATATTGACTAAACTTGAAAGTATGACACACAATACAATTTATAAAAAGTTTGTTTAGAACAAGTAGAGAGAGTTTCAGTTAGGAGAGGCAGTATAGGAAGTTAGAGGAAGGGAGAGAAAAAGGAGTTTGCCAGTTTATATTGTGATGGATGAGAACAGGAGCATTCCCACTGGGATATTAGGTGAGTGAGAAGAGATTTTTTTGAAAGTGAAGTGGTTAGAGATGATACGAATGGATGGGGGTAGGGAGTTCCAGAGAAGTGCTAGGCCGTAGGATAGGAGATTTTTACCTGGGGGGCGAGTAGGTTTATGCAATTCTATTAGATTTTGGTTGTTAGATCTTAGCACTCTGTTGGGTAGGTGCATTTTAAAGGCAGAGGAAAGGGATGGACAGAGAAGGGGGTTGAAAATGAGTTTATGTGCAAGAGTCAGTTGAGTGTAAGTGAGATGATTGGAAAGTTCTAGCCATTTTAGTTTGTGGAGAAGAACAGTGGTGGGTAGATGATTTGTGGCTAGTAGCGAATTTGGCAATTTTGTTGTAACATGAGGAAAGTTGTGTTTTAAGGGAAGATTGTAGATTAGTTAAGAGTGGGGCTCCATAGAGAAGGGAGGGGATAAGAAATGAGGTAGAGAAAGCGATTTTGGTGGAGGGTGTGAGGTAACTATTTTGTCGATAGAGCATACCTAATTTTTGATGGGATTTTTTTATATTTAGTTGTAGGTGGGAGTTGAATTTAAGCTTACTATCAATTTGGACCCCAAGTAATTTAGTCTCAGGCACCAGTTCAAGAGATGTATTGTTATTACTAGTGATACAGAAAGTGTTTGTATTGATGGAGGTGACTTTAGAGGGAGTGAATACCATTAATTTGGTTTTAGAGGCATTTAATGCTAGGTGATTTCTTTTCATCCATTGATCTGTGATTGAGAATGCATCTTGTGTAAGTTTTTGCAGTGTGGGGAAGGATGTGGCAGAACAGATAATAGTTGAATCATCTGCATACTGGATGATATTTGAGAAAGGAATAGAATTTCGGAAGTCATTTATGAATAGATTAAAGAGGAGAGGACCTAGTATGGAACCTTGAGGAACTCCGGTTGGGGTAGCAAGGAAAGAAGAGGTGGCTTTCTTCCATTTTACTGATTGATATCTATTAGATAAGTAACTGGAGAACCAGTTCTGAGAAGAAGAAGATAGGTTTAGCTGAGAGAGTTTAGTTTGAAGGAGTTTGTGAGAGATAGTGTCAAAGGCTTTAGAAAGGTCAAGTAGGAGGGTAGAGACAATATGACCAGAGTCTCGGGCTTTGTTTACAGTTTCCAGGAAGGAGAGGAGGGCTGTCATAGTGCTATGACCAGGCCTAAAACCATGCTGTGTTGGAGTTAGTAGGTGATTGTCTATGAGATATGGTAGGAGTTGTAGTTGGATACATTTTTCTAAGAGTTTAGAAATGGGAGATAGGATAGCGATGGGTTGGAAATTAGTTGTATTGTTATTATTACCACCTTTATGCAAGGGTATGATGAAAGCCTTTTTCCAGATTTGGGGTACTATGCTTTCTTGGATAGAGCGGTTTATTAGGATACTGATGGGGTTGGCAATGGCTTCTGCAGCTATGCTAAGAAAGTATGATGGGATGTTGTCAGGGGCATTAGATCCTGGCTTAAGTTTTTGAAGGAGTTTTTTTATGGTGGATATGGGTATAGGTTTGAAAGAAAAAGGAGAGGAAGGGGTAGGGAGGGTATTAGAGAGTGATGACCGTGGAGAAGAAGAGAGTGTAGTAGTAGGAGTGCAGGCAGAAGTGTTTGTAGCAGAAGGTGAGGGTGAAATGGAAGGAGAGGTGTTGTCAGAGAATGCTGAGGTTAATTTAGAAATAGAATTTATGAAGAAAGAGTTAAATTGTGTGGCCAAATCTATATCGGGAGCACTGGGGTCTGGGCTGGGGTTGTCAATTTTGCCAGGATTGATAAGGGTAGCGACTCCTTTCCAGAATTTCTGAGGGTTTGTTTTATTGCTGTTTTGGAGTATGGAGAAGTAATTTTGTCGGTCAGTGATAATAAGCTTTTTGATTATTTCCGAGTGTTTTATATTCGTTATGAATGAGGGGAGACTTATTTTTGTGGTAGAGTGCCCAGAGTTTGTTTCTGCGTTCCATGGTGACTAGAGTACTTTTGGATAGCCAAGGAGCAGTTTTGATTTTTATTCGCTTAGTCCGTAGAGGAGCATGGTAGTTGAGAAGGTTTAAGAAGGTTGAGTTGAAGTGGGCAACGGCATTATCTAAAGGTAGAGTTTTTAGAATGTTCCAATTAACAGCTTTTAAGGAGTCTGAGAAGGTTATAGGGTTGAAGTTTTAATTGGTTGCAAGTAGTAATATAATTATGTGTTTGGTGTATGGGTGAAGGGAGTCGGTGTGTGAATGTGGGTAGGTGATCACTAAGAGGGTCTGGAAGTGTACCATTATCAGAGAAATAATGAGGGTGGGAGACTAAAATACAGTCTAAAATGCTGCCACTGGATAGGTTTTTTGAGGGGTGGGTTGTGGAGTTGATTAGCTGTTAGAAGATATAAAGGTTGATGTTAAGAGGGTTTGTGGGAGATTGAATGGAGGACCAATTGATATTCATGTCTCCCAGGATTATTATTTCATTAGTAATGTTAGTGGATAGCCAGAACAGGATGTCTTCGAGTGTAGTAATGTTATCACCAGGGGGAATGTAAAGGGTGGCTATGCATATGTGTTTGTGTATATTAACCTGAAATAACGCTAGGAGTAATTCAGCATTATTGAATTGGGGAATAGGTTTGTTATATGGAGTAACTGATAAGGAAGATGAGTATAGGAGAGCTACTCCACCTCCTTTTTATGGGTTCTGTCTTTTCTTATGATTGAGTAGTTGGATGGTGTTATCTCAGAGTCTTTTATGTGAGGTTTTAACCAAGTTTCAGAGATGGATAGAAAGTCTGGTTTGTTGTGTGAGCCAGGCATGGAGGTTTGGGATTTTGTTCACTATACTTTGGGAGTTTAGGGAGGTGAATAATATGGACTTATCTGTAGTGGATGAGGTGGTGGGACCAGGATTAGGGTGAATATCTCTGGATAATAGTGTAGTAATTAGATATAGGATTGGGTTGGATAGATATTTGGACTGTTTAGAATATGGGTTAGGCTTTATAATGGTGATGAGGGATATGTTAGTTGCTCTGGTGGTAGAATGTTTATGAAGGGTGATAAGTTTACAAGGGAAATATAGATGGTTGCTTATATCGTATAGGTGAGTAGATATTATGGTGTGAGAGTTTGAGGGAGGTGAGTTGTGATGGTTGGTTACATGAAAGGATTGTGAGTGATTAATATGATTGGTCTGGGTGAGGTAGTAGATATAGGATATGTTGAGGAGAAGTAAAAGCAGAGTGGAGAAGGTTTAGAAATCATAATGATGAAGTAGTTAAAGCTGGTTCTTGAGAGTTGGTATGTAGTTGCTGAGTAAACTATAGGTGTAAGAGTGCTGTATGTATAGAGGTGTAGCTATGTTTCTAATTATTCTGATGGAGTGGAGATTTTGAGTAATTTTTAAGTATTGGTGGGGTTTGGGAGTAGGTGTTGACTGAGAAAGGAGACTAATTGGCTAGGATGGGTTTTGTAGGTGTGTTTAGTGATGATTGTTATGGGTGAGGTAAGAGAGTGGGTGTTGACAGAGATGTGGAAACTTGTTGGCTAGGTAGTGTAGTGGGTGTGGTTATGAAGGTATTAATGTAGAGGTGCTGGGGGCGGGTGGGAATTTGGGGCAGGGTAGGGGAGCGGAGTGAGCATGCAGGGCGAACAGAGCGGGTAGAGCCAAGGAAGGTAGAGCGAGAACCTATCAGTGGGATGTTGGTAGGAGAAGGTAAGTACAGGGGACAAGGATTTAGAAGGATAGAATGGCCAAAGAGGTTTGAAAAAAAAGGAGGGAGAAAAAAGAAATAAGAACTTGTAGAGAATAGTAAGGCAAGTAACGTGAGAGATGTGGGAAGACAAGAGTAGTGGAGAGAGGGTGCCATCTAGTGGACAAAAGCTAGAGTGCACCTGTGTTTCCACCAGAGTAAATTCCTTGAGCTGAGAGTGTTGAGGAGAGAAGGGGACTAGTGTAACTAAGGAAGCTAGAAATATGGGGGGGGGGTGGCTGAGTTGAAAAGGGTTTGGCTGCTGGCTTTCCTGGAAAGGGAGCGTGCTGAACCTAGCAGGGTTTTAGATAAATATGGTATTACAGAGGTTTAGCAACAGTCACACATACTTATTTAGTTCCTTCTAGGAGAAGCTAGTTCAATTCCCATAAAGGGGATGTATCATCAGAGCTTGTTTTTAATGCTTTAGGAGTGGGTGTCCAAACCAGGCGTAGTCACAGAGGGAGAGCAGGGCAAGGAGGCTGGAGAGCATGTAGAGAGAAAATTGTACTTTGGGTTATCTGCCTGCAGGTAGCCCTCAGCTGGCCTGAAAACCAGAATCTTCGGATTCCTGTGTCGGATGCTGTCTCTCTTCCATGACTTCAGGTCGTCAGGGGTATAAAACATGCAGCCAATGCCATTACATCAGTTTTTCATGCCCCAGATGCCAGGTGCCCTCAACAGGAAGCAATTGAATGGTATGGTAAACCCTCATCAAAAAGCAAATACACAAGAAAAAATAAATATACCAACCAGAAGGAGAGGTAGAGCCCAAAGAAGTCAGGGGGCTGGAGGGAGGGTAACCAGGACTGCAACAGTGAATACACTCAAACATCTACATTTATGGTAACTGTACACAACTGTATTATGTTCTTTGTGTTTCACTGTTGCTTTCATCACATTTGGGTTGATTCCCAAAGCTAAGGAAGGGAGGAGGAAGTTAAAGAGCATTAGGGCCAGCTATTAATCTCTGCAAGACTGCAGTGGCAAATCCAGCTCTGGATTTAGAAAAGATAGGCAAGTGGTAATGCTTGGTGAGGGTATGTACACACAGCTCCAGGTGGCAGTTTCTAGGATATCACTGGTAGGGACCCCTCTGAGAAATGCCGCAGAGGTAGATGCATCCCTGGTGGAATGTGATCTTGTCCCCTGTGGGGTAGGTTTTCCATGGTGCTTGTAGCAGAAATTAATGCAATGGGCTATCCATTTTGAAATGGTTTGCTTTGAAATGGCCTTTCCCTCTGTCCCTGCAGCAAAGCTAACTAGCAACTGCTCAGATTTTCTGTAGGCTTAGTCCTGTCCAAATAGAATCTAAGTTGTCTGTGCACGCCCAGAGAGTGCATTATTCGTTCCCCTTTGTTTTGTGGATTAGGGAAAAAAGTAGGCAAATGAATGAACTGATTTAGGGTCACAGAAGACACCACCTTGGGCATAAAAAAAGGATTAGTCCTGAGGGGAACCCTGTCCACATGGAAGATAATGAAGGGTTCCACTGCCATGAGGGCCTGTAATTCAGACACTCTTCTTGCTGAAGTGATGGCTAGAAGGAAGGCTGTTTTCCAAGAAAGGAATTTCAACTCTGCTGTAGCAGCTGGTTCAAAGGAGGGAAGACCGAGCTTTTCCAATACAAAGTTAAGGTCCCAGGCTGGAGTGGGAGCTCTCCTGGGGGGTCTTAAATTTTTGGCCCATCTAAGGAATTGCTTTAGCAAGGGGTGAGAGAAGAGGGGTGGCTCAGTATTATAATGTGCTGAAACAGTAGAGGCATGAAATTTAATTGACGAGACGGATAAGCCCCTGTGGAGCATTTTTGATAAGTACTGTAGAATATGAGGTAAGCTGGGCACCATTGTGCCCATCCCCTGAGCCAGGCTCCAGGAGCAGTATCTTTTCCACTTTTCAGCATAGGATTTAATAGTAACTAGGCCTCCTTGCCTCCAGAATGGCATCCAGTACCTGCTTACCGAGGGATGCTAAGGGAGAGCTCAAGGGATAAGCCAGGCTGCAAGGTTCGGGGTTTGAAGCTGAGGGTGTAGAATCTGGCCCGCCTGCTGGGACAGCAGGGAAAGGGTCTGAGGCAGGTGCCGTGGTTGTAGCAGTGTCATACTGTGCAAGAGGGGGTACCAGTGCTGGCGTGGCCAGTCTGGTGCAATCAGTATTGTCCTTGGCTTGTCCCGTTTGATCTTTAGTAGAACCTTCGAGAGGAGAGGCAGAGGGGGAAAGGCATAAACAGATAGGCTTTCCCAGGTAAACGACAGGGTATCCACTTTCCAAGCTTGGCTGTGGGGAGTTCTTGTGCAGGATTTGTGTAACTGGAAGTTCTGAGGGGAGGCAAACAGGTCTACCTCTGGAGTCCCCCATTTGTTTCTCAAGAGGTTGAATATTTTGGGTTCTAGTTTCCATTCGTTTGGGTCCATGAGGTTTCTACTCAAGTCGTCTGCCAGTGAATTTAGTTTGCCTTGCAGGAATTGAGCTTGCAGGTGTACTTGGTAGCTCAAGGCTGTGTTCCACAGAGCCTTGGCTAGCCTGCAGAGAGAGAGAGTGCGAGTGGGGTCCCCCCTGCTTATGTACCACATAACTGTGGTGTTGTCTGTCTTTACCAATAGTTGTCCTGGAAGAATACGATCTTTGAAGGCTGTCAAGAGCATTCTGTACAGCTAACATTTTTTTTGATTGATATGCAGGTGCATCTGTCTTAGGGTCCATTTGCCCTGAATGCACTGCCCTGCCATGCGAGTCCCCCATGCATAGTCTGATGCGTCTTTTTAAGTGGTTGGGCGGTAGAGGACAGAGTGAAAGGGAGTCCCTTGCTGTGGTAGCAGGCCTTTGCCCACCAAAGGAACTCTGTCTTGATACAAGGAATAAAAAATCATTGTTTCCAGGTCCTGAGAATGTTGACACCATAGACTTTTTAGATACCACTGGAGTTTTTTTATATGCAGTCTCACATACGGAATTAGTAAAATGCAAGAGGCCATGAACCCCAGGGCTTGCAGTATTTTCCTTGCAGATAGCTGGGGTTTTGTGGCCAATAGTTTGAAGTAGGTTGTCAAGTAAACTTTTTTCTCTGGAGTGAGGAATGCCATCTGGGAAGTTGTGTACAAGCTTGCTCCCAATGAATACAATCTGTTGGCAGGGTACTAGGTGAGATTTATTTTCGTTGATGGTGTACCCCACTGAGGTTAGAAGTTTCTTTACAAATGCCAGGTGTTGTAATAGCAAGTCCTGTCTTTCTGTCGGAATCAGACAATCGTCCAAGTATGGGTAAATTTGAATATTTCTCTGCCTGCAAAATGCAATGGCTGGAGCTAGACACTTTGTGAATACCCTGAGTGCAGTAGATAAGCCAAAGGGAAGTGCAGAGAACTGATAGTGCATGGAACCTGCCCTGAAGCGTAGGTATTTCCTGCAACATTCCCTTATTGGGATATGCAGGTAAGATTCCTTTAAGTCTAGGGTTGCCAGCCAGGCACCCTTGGCTAACAGGGAATGTTGCAGAGTTAGCATTTTGAATTTTGGAACCACCAGAAAGGTGTTAAGAATAGAGAGGTCCAGGACAGGATTGCCAGGAGTTGTCTTTCCTGGGCACCAGAAAAAAATCTTGAATAAAAACCTTGTCCCCTTTGTTCTGCTGGGACAGGCTGAACAGCCCTGATATTGAGAAGACAGAGAACCTGCTTGTTGAGCCTCCACCCATTGATTTGGGGTCTGGCCAGCCATTTGGTGTTGGTAGGGTGTGGAAGTGGAATCTGTATCCTTGGGAAACTATGTTCAAAACCCATTTGTCCTGGGTAATGAGTTCCCAGTTTTTTGCATGCAGGGTGAGCTTTCCTACTAAGGGAGCAGGTAGCAGAGCAGGGCTTGGAAGGGTTAAGGTTAAGTCATTGTGCCATTTTTCCGTAAGGAGGTGGCTTACTACTACCTGCTTTGGAAGTGGAGTCCCCCACTACTTAGGTCTGTGCATAGCCTGAGACTGTAGCCTAGCTGGTCTGCTGTTCCTGGGTTTGAACTGAAAAGGCCTAGAAGGGACTGGAAAGGACCAGTTCTTTGAAGGCCATGGCCTACTGAATCTGGGAGGCTGTACTTGTAGGAAATCTTTAACAGTTTGAATAGATTTAGCTTTTTCCTCCATCCTACTGAGGACTTCTTCAGGTTTGTTGCCAAAAAGGTGGTGTTGGTGTAAGGGAGCATCTAGTAATTTAGCTTTTACATGATCTGTTAAGTTTTGTTCCTTAAGCCAAGCATGCCTTCCAAGTACAGGTCAAGTGACAGCAGCCCTGCAAGATGCTTCTAAAGCATCAAAACCACATTGCAAATTGTTTACCAACTTGTTCTGCAGAATGCATTAAATCCTGTAATTCTTTGTGTTCAGTACAGTCAGGAATTAACATAATTTTCTGTTTAAGGAGCCCCATAACATGCTGCTGATACTTTAACATATGAAACTGGCAATTTAAAGCCCTAATGGCCAAAGTAGCAGAAGTGCACACCTTCTTACCTAGTCTGTCTAAAGCTGTAGAATCTCTGTCAGGGGTAGGATTTTTGGCAGCAGTAACCTTAATGCATTTTGGTCCTTGGGAAATGGTCTCTGGATCTGCAGAAGGATTCTTGAAGAGGAACGTGTGAGAGTCGGGTACTCTTGTAATACCGGTCAGGTTTTCTGGGAGCTGGAGGCAAAGTGTCTGGGGAAAAGCTAGATTCCAAAAAAGCATCATCTACAATGTCCAGAACAGGAGTGATAGCTAAAGGCCTGTGTTGAGGTAGGAGTAAGAATTCCCTAAATCTCTTTTTGGAGTCAGAATAATCCTGGCTTTCCCAGCAGAAATGCTCCCCAAGAGTGTGCAAGGTTTCACTGAAAGAAAAATCTTCTGGAGGGGAAGTAGAGGGAATGGAATCCTCTGCATGAGAATCCTCATAGGTAGATAAGGGAAAATCCTGGTAATCAGAAGGAGCAGAAATATCAGATTCCTGATCAGAAGAATCGGAAGGAAAATCAGTTCTAGGTCTCAGAGGGGGAAGGCTGGCTTCCCCTAATTAAGGTAATAAGGTCTTCAGCCATTCTAAGCATTTGTTTTTTAGGCATATGAGCCTGTGGTTTGTCGTCAGTTTTCTAGACATGGTGCAAATTTTAGGCCTGGATGAAAACAATGGCGTCGGTTTAAAATGCAAGTCTGTAGGCCTGAATCCACCCACAGAAGCTGGTGTCTGCACAGCAGATCCGGACCCATCCAAGGTAGAGACATCTGCAGGTTCCATAGTCGAAGAAGCATCTTGCGGCATACCAGACTCCGAATGGGTCTCAGTGCAGGCCTGCAAATCTGAAGCAGCGGGTATCAGGGGCTGCGAAAGCTCCTCACTGAGAACCGGTGGACTGGCGACTAGCTTAATGGAAGCGTCAACGGCAGTTTTGGACCTATGCGATCTGTGTCTGTCCTTACGTTTTTTCAGAAGATCGGTAGTCGGATGGCTTAACGAAGCCATTTCAGAGTACTGAGACAGAGTACGAAAGCAACTGGCTGCAAAGATAGCCTGACGACGAACAGTTCGGGGGTTGAACAAGGCACAAAACAGACAGCGAGGGACGTCATGGTCTGGGCCTAAACATGCGATGCAGTATGAATGAAAATCTCTATGAGGTATTTGCTTTCCACAGGTAAGACAATTGTTAACTTTTACTGACACAGGTTAGAGCAAGAAAAAGAATCACCAACAGGGTACTTATCTTTTTGAAGACTTTGGATATGAAACTTGAAAACGAAAATTTCAGGAGTCAGCCGACTGGCACTTGCAAACTGCTTCTGCTTCTGGAACTGCACGGCAAGAAAGACTGATGTAATGGCATTGGCTGCATGTTTTATACCCCTGATGACCTGACATCATGGAAGAGTCAGCATCCGATGCAGGAATCTGAAGACTCTCGTATTCAGGCCTGCTGAGGGCTACCTGCAGGCAGATAACCCAAATGTGATGACTACAACAGTGAAACACGAAGAACATCTGTCAAGGATAAAACTTTTGGGGGGGGACATAACTTTTGGAAGTGGAAAAGAGGTCAACACTGGCACTGTATGAATCCTGAAACCCATATACACATGATCTTGAGAGGGAATCATGACAGACCTTTGGAAGCCGATAGTGAACTCTAGACTTTGAAGGAGATGGTGAACTCCAGATCCCGTAACAGGCAACTGATAAAAGGTGCCTAAAGCAACAGGTCATCTAGATTAGGAAAAATCTGAAAGCCTTGGAGCATGCAACAGGCAATTAAAGGAGCTAGGCATTTTGGGAATACACTTGGTGCAGTAGAGAGGCCAAAGGACAAATTAGAGAAGTGAAAATGAGAGAAAAACAGAGAAACAAAATTTCCTGAAAACAGGGTGAATAGGAATATGAAGGTAAGCATCCTTCAGATCCAAGGACTCCAGAAAAGCCTGGAGTATTAAAATAGAAAACAGGTTTTGAAAAATAAGCAAATGAAAATAAGGAACCTTGAGAAAGGTGCCGAGCAAGGAGGGATCCAAAACAGGTCTCAAAGTGCCCTGCTTTCGAGGAACCAGAAACATCGTGGAATAAAATCCCTTTTCTATTTGGGAAGGAGGGACAGGTTGAATAGTTCCCTGGTACACCAATAACCTCAGGACCTCTGAGAAAGGAGCAAGTTTTTTCCAGAGTTGTTTGGGGAATTCCTGGAAAGTGAGGGAGAGACTTTCACACCATGAAGTAACCCTGACAGATGATAGATGAAACCCAAGAATCCATGGTAATAAGATGCCAATTTTTAAAGACAGAGGGAGAGCCAAAGAGCCAAGGGAACCTGTCAGAGGTGTGGGCAAGATATCAAAGAGAAGCAAACTTGTCAGATAAAGGAGGCTTCTGGGCCACAGAAGCCTGAGAAAACTTGGTAGGAGGAGCTCACCTACCACTTTTCCTGCCTTTAGTGGCCTGATAAAACTGCCTGTGAACAAAAGCAGACCTAGTAGGATAGTTCCCCTGGAACTTAGGTATAGAAGAGACACGAATATGTTAAATGTCCTGCAAAGTTTTACCTTTTTCTTGAAGATACTTAAACATTATAAAAACAGATTTTTAATACCTAAATGAGCATCCAGCAACTTGTCGTTAATGTCTTCAGATAATGACTGCAGGCAAAACCATGAATAATGTCTCATGACAGACCCAAAGGCAGCAGCTCTGGAAAAGACATCGGCAGCATCACAGCTACACTCGATGGAATGATAAACCACCTGAGAGGTAGAGCTCAAAATAGAAAGAGCAGATGTCGTCTCAGTTAGGAAGGTCAAAAAGAACCTGACAAGCCCAGGCAATCAAGCCAAGACATACCTAGTCATGTAGCTCTGGTAATTGATGGCCTGAAAGGCCAAGGTAGAAGCAGTACAAACCTTCTTACCAATTTGCACCATTGCCCTAGTACCCTTATCTGAAGCCATAAAACTGGAAGAGGGCGAAAGTTTTGAAGGCTTGTCAAAGGAGACTGACATCACAGTAGGGTCAGAAGGACACTAAAAAGAATCAAAAACTCTCAGGGACCTTATTGAACTTCAGTTTTTTTTTTTTTTTGGAGGAGGCTACGAATCAAAATATTTTGAAGTAGCTATAAAGGTGAATAACAAAGCAACTAACACAGGAGATACTGCAGAAGGTTAATTTTAGGAGTGCACACCTGAAGCAGCTCATAATACCTTTTCTGGTTATCAGACACTTGAGAAGAATCCCAGAGTATTACATCATGCTAGCTATGCTGTCTCCAAAAGACAACTCCTCAAAACGAGAGTCTAGACTAACAGACTTTACTTCATCGGAACCATAAGCCAAAGATGAAAGCATCTTGGAAGAGAAAGTCAAGAAAGTACAGTTGTGTAAAATATTACCATAATGGTAGACCTTCTCTTCACTGTTACAGTATTTCTTACAATAGAGATCTCCAGCCTGATGTCCGGCCAGTATTCCAAAGCCTTTAGACTGCTAACGGTATGCTGTACATCACAAGTATGCTCTCTGCATACAGCGTAGGGCATAAAGGTGATGGCCGGATGTACCATCCTCAGAACAGACAGCCCTAACAGGAAAGGCAGCCCAAGGATTAGAGAGGTACCAGGCACACCTAGAACGGAAAAAAGAAACCGGGAGAGGAGGGAGAGAGTGAATACTGCAAGGACATCTACTATTATGGTACAATTTTACACAACTATACTATGCCTTTCCATTTCAATGTTACAGTATTCCTTACAACAGGGAGAGCGCTAAAGTTCATGAGGAAGATGGGAAGGAAGGACCAGCAGAGCCCTCTAAGAACCCATGAAGGATGGCTTTAGCAAAACCAGCTCAAGCCCTGGATCTCACATCCAACTGATGGTGCTTGGTAAAAGTACACACAGAAGTCCAATAGAGTTAGCATTTAAACCTTTGCAAAAAAGCACCAGAAGCCTCAGCCCTAGTGGAATGAGCCTTAACCAAAGCAGAAAGGCTCCTGCCATGAAAAGAATAACAAAAAGAAATGGCTTTAGATATCCAAGAAGAAATAGTTTGCTTGGAAACAGATAATCCCAAATATCTAGGATGAAAGGAAACAAAAAGCTAATCAGATCTGCAAAAAGCTTTGGTCTTATCCAAATAAAATCTGAGTTGTCTATGCACATCCTAACTGTGCAAACCCTTTTCACTAGCAGATTGCAGAGAAGGGAAAAGCAGGCAAATAGACTAATTAAAAGACAAATCATTCACCACTTTGGGCATAAAAGGAGGATTAATATGAAGGGACACCCCTGTCCTTATGTATAACAAACAGGGGGAACAGCCATATGGGCTTGAAGCTCAGACCCGTCTGGCAGAAGTAAGGGCCAACAACAGAATAGTTTTCCAATAATAATGCTACAAGGAAGCTGAAGCCTCAGGCTCAAAAGGAACTGAGGAAATTTCTCCAAAACAAAACTAAGGTCCAAGGAAGGAAGGAAGGAGAGGCTTCCTTGGAGGTCTATGAAGGACACCTTTAAGAAATTGTTTAGCCTCAAATCTAGAGGCTAAAGGGGGTGAGAGAGGCAAACAAGCAGAAACAGCTGACAGGTGGGCCTTAACAGAAGGATATGCCAGCCCAGCATTCAGCAATTCACACAAATAAGAACAAACCAAAGGAACATAAACAGAGTGGATCCAGGTTACAAGAAAGCCACCAAACAGAAAACCTCTTCCATTTGGATAAGCAAGATTTCCTAGTAGTGGCTTTTCTGGTGTCCTACAGACACAGACGAAACAAGATGTCTGTATGGAATCAAAATCCTATCACCCACAATGTCAGTTGAAGTGTGGACAGGTGGGGATGGATGAGAGATCCCTTGTCTTGTCTGAGTAGAGCCACCCTGTGACATAACTTATGATTGGCATATGGCTAAACACAGAAGAGGGAACCAGTGCTGTCTGGGCCAACAGGCAGTCACCAGCAATATTTTGGGAGCATCCTGTTTTATCTTGAACAGGACTTTTGGAATGAGATGAAGGGAAGGAAAGGCATAAAGAAACATCCCCTTCCAGGAAAAAGAAAGAGGGCATCCACCTTCCAGACCAGAGGACATGGGGCTCTGGTATAAAAAGAGGAAGTTATCTGCTCAGATAGAAGGCAAAAAGATCTACTTGAAGAGTAATCCTCTGGTGGACAATGTCCAGTAACACATCCCTGTGAAGAATCCACTCATGGGATTATGATAAGGACCTGTTAAGAGTCTGCCATGATGTTCTGACCCGAGGGAATGTAAACTGCCTGAAGAGTCACTTGATACTGGATAGCTAGCTCCCACACCAGAAGTGTTAGCATGCGCAGGAGATAAGATCTTGTCCCTCTTTGCTTGTTGACATACCACAAAGTGAGAGTTATGTACTTACCATAACTTGGCATCTGTGATATCCATTGTCATCATTCATCATGAATGGGTCTTGGATCCGAACTGTGATATCAGACGGCAACTGTAAAGACAGATCCAGAGCTCAAGCTCCTCCCCTTCCCATGATTCCTTGCTACCTTCTAACCTTCAGATCAAGTTTGCTAACTACTGGAAATGTACAACAAACTGTGTAAAACAACAAAACATTCCAACACCACTACACATTCCAGCCTCGCCAGAACCCCTAGAAGGAAGGGGGAAGGAGAATGGGAATGTGATGAATGATGACACTGAATAATACAGATGCCAAGTTATGTTAAGTACACAACTCTCTATCTGATGCCATCAGTGTCATCATTCATCACAAATGGGTCAGAGTCTCCAGCTACTAACTACCCTGGGTGGCCTCAAGGAAGGACATGCCCAGAGTACGGAGGAACCAAAGGAAGCCCTGTTCCTAGACACTAAGCAAGTTCAATTTGTAGTGCAAAATGAATCTGTGGATTAGACTAAGTCACAGCAGCACAAATCTCATCCAAGGAAAGTCTAGCCAAGAAGGCTGAAGACGTAGCAACAGAACTGGAATGATGGGCCCTTAATTGGTCTGTACAATTCCAAACGCTTACTGTCATAAATGAAGGAAATACAACTAGCAATCCACCTGGAAATAGTCACTTTGGAAACCACCTGGTCCTTTCTGTTTTGAGAGAAGTCCAAAAAGAGCAAGTTCAACTTCCTAAATTCCTCAATCCTCTTAGATAAAAACACAATTGCATGTGGATGTATAAACAATGAAAGATAGAGTAATTAGAGAAAAAGATCGGTAGTTGAATTGATTGATTGAGCTTAGCCTCCGAAGCCACTTTGGGAAGAAATGAAGGATTTGTTCTAAGGGACATCTTGCCCTTGCATCAGAGGCTTAACGCTAAGAGCTTGAAGTTCAGAGTCCCTTTTAGCAGAAGTAATGACCACTAAAAAGGCTGTTTTCCAAGTAAGAAATTTAATGTCACAAGAAGCAGCCAGTTCAAAAGGTTTTTCTATCAGGGACTGCAGCACCAATGTCAAATCACATGGAGGGGATGGATCTTTAATAGGACGTCTAAGGAGAAAAACTCCTTTCAGAAAGGCTTTGCACAGCTTAGAAAAAAAGGTAGGCTCCTCATTCAGATGGAAATTAGAAATGGTCGCAAACTGGAGCTTAATGATAGAAAAACTCGCTCCATCCAGAACAAGAAGGATAAGAGTAAAATATCAGGAATAGGGGGCCAAAAAAGGATCCAGATTATGTTGTCTAGCCCAAACAGAAAACCTTTTCCATTTACTAGAATAGACCTTCGTTGTAGATTGTTTCCAAGAAGCCAAGGCAATGCTCTTCACTGGGGAAGGAAGCCTGGACTGCAAAAAGATTACTAGAACTGGAAAAACTATGCGGTTAGATGAATGGTGCACAGATCAGGAAGTGGAAGCCCCCAGGGATGGGAAATGAGATCTGAAACAGGATCCAGTATCCAAGGTGGGCACCTCAGATGAGACCTTAGAAAGGAGAACCACGCCTGGCGAGGCCAGAAGGGGGGAATGAGGAAGAGAGGCGTCTTCAGGCATCAAGCTTTCTGTAAGACTTTGGGAATTAGGGGAGTAGGAGGATAAGCACAGAGGAGACCTGGAGGCCAATCCTGAATCACAGCATCGCTGGGTGACTCCCCCAGTGGAAAGATCAAGGCAAAATAATTGCTGCATCTGTGATTGACTGGAGAAACAAAAAAGATTGCAGTATGGTTGACCTCAGTGGCTGAATATTTGTCTTGTCACTGACTGATTCAGGCACCACTCATGACAGACCTGCCGAGTTTGCCTGCCAGCACTTTGGAACTTCCGGGAACACAACTTGCAAGAAGGAAGTGCCTGTAAGACATAGTCTATTCCCACACTCTCATGGCCTCCCTGCACTGAAGATAAGATCACGTTCCCACTGCTTGTTGATGTACCAGACCATGGCCATGTTGTCTGTTTGAATTGTGACGGTCCCCAGAGGGAAACACTCCTGCAAGGCTTGCAACATTAGAAGGACTGCTCGTCTCCAGGAAATTTATGTGCAATTTAGTCTCTGTGGGGGACCACGTGCCTTGAACTGTCCTGGCCTGAAAATGCCCCCCCTTCAACAGGGTGGCATCCATGGTCACTGTGGCCTTGGGCGGGGAAAGACAAAATGGCCTACCTAGAAACAGAGCCAGAGACTGAAGCCACCAAGCAAGATGGTTCCTGCACACCTGAGTCAACTTTATCGTCATGGACATAGGCTGCGACAAAATGGACCACTCGCATGTAATACCCGGAGAGAGGCACCAACTGAACACTGGCAGCCATTGAACCCAACGCTTTGAGAATCAAGTGAACAGACAGGTGTTCTAGCACCAGCAAAAGAGAGACCTGACCTCGCATGAGTCAGATGTTGTGAGAAGGCAGTGGTGCAGTCTCTGATATTGTGTTCAGCTGAACCCTGATGAATTCCAGGTTTTGGCATGGAATAAGACTGGACTTGGGAAGACTGACTGTGATGCCTAGATGCTGGAAAAGGCTGAGGATATATCTGGTTGCCATAGACAGTCAATGCCTCGTGGGATAGGTGAGAAGCCAATCGTCCAGGTACAGAAAGACCTGGAAACCCTGTAGCCAGAGATGAGCTGCCACCAATGCCATGCATTTGGTAAACACCCGAGGGGGGTTGTGGTGAGTCCAAAGAGCAGGGCTCTGACCTGATAATGACTGTCCCCTAACCAAAAGCGTAAGTTTTCCCTGGAGCATCTGTCAATCTTTATATGACAGTATGAGTCCTTGAGATCCACCGAGTACATCCAATCGCCCTTGCAAAATAGAGGCAGAATAGACTGTACAGTGACGACCCGGAATTTGGACTAGCTAACTGAGGTCCAGGATCAGATGTAGGCATGCAAAAGTGAGTGCAAGTTTCAGACCCTCATTGCCCTGTTGGGACCTTTTGGATGGCTCTTTTTTTGAAGGCGGTCTTGCACCTCCATAGGGGCCAACTCCCTTTGGCGGGGTGGAATGTCTGGGACGATCCTTTGAATTGGAGGGGGCTGGGAAAAGGGAATGGAGTAACCCTGAAAATAATTTTTAGCACCCACTGATCAGAGGTGAGACTTGTCCAAGCTAGTGGGTGAAAAAAGAGTCAGCCCGACTGCTTCCAGGACAGGACAGTCAGGCAGCATCTCAAGAACATGGAAAAGGCTTCTCTGAGACCCCTGTTTCTGCAGACCCTTCTGCCCCTGGGGCAGTGTCTCCCATTGAATTTCCTGCTCTTGCTAGCAGAAGAGGATCCCTGGGAAGCATCTGAAAGGAAGACAGAGTCCTCCAGAACCAAAGTTTCTTACTTCCCCTTTGGGTCTTAGAAAAGGACCGTTGGGGAGTAGAAAACTTAATTCTACCATGAACAAGTCTTGCCCTCCTGCTCACTGTGGGCCAAGGTTTCCTTAACAGATGGCCCAAACAAGGTGAATCCGTCAAAGGGGGCATTAGTGAAAGATGCCTTGAAGGGTTCCGCAAACTCACACAGGTGAAGCAGGAATACCACTGGATGGCAATGCCAGTGCCTGCCGCACAAGAGGTGGCCTCCACAGAATTGCAGATCAGCCTCATTGAAGCATTAGCTAAGGAGGTTAGAGTAGAAAGCCTCAGAGAAACTTCCTTAACGCTCTCCAGTAGCAACAACTCTGACAGGGAGGTGCTGAGCTCCAAAACCAAATCCCTTTAAAGCCAGGTAAAATGAGCCAAGAGGTTAGTTGCTCTCAGTCGGAAGGTAGCAGAGGCAAACATGTGCTTTCCAAAGCAGTCAACCACCAGAGACTCCCTGTTTGAGGGATGGACCAAGGAGCTTTGTTCTGCTAGCTCCTTAGCAGCAACAGCCACCATGATGGCATTGAAGGGGACCCCTTTGCTCCAAAAGGATCCATCTTTGAAAGGACTGAGGAATTTGTCAGCTCTCTTGGGTTCTGGTTCCACTGTGTCTGTTTCCTTCCAAGCCCTGCTGGCGATAAGGTCCACAAGCTCTTCAGCTGGGGGGGGGGCAGGAACGATGACACCAAGATAGAAGATAAGCCCTTCTCAAAGGCCTTCAGGAATACAAACTCCTCTGAAGATGCGGGATGGGGAAGACCACCCGCCTCTCTGCTTAAGAACTTCAAGGATGTCCCAGAAGAAAAACTCCTCAGGCAGGAGTATGGGGGACCCATCTCCCTCCTCTAAGTCCATGTCCACAGTGAGGGACTCCCTGGGGTGTCCAAGTGCCTCCTCTGGCACGATCTCTTCCAAGGGGGTTCCTCTATTGTGGGCTCAGGTGAGGACTTGGAAGAGACAAGTGCCCCAAGCAGGGCAGTGCCCGTCTGAATGCACTCTCAGCACCCAAACCAGAAAAAGGCTGGAGGGGACCTAGAGAAGACAGAGGTACCTGTTAAGATGGAGAACGTCCTCTACCATCTGGAAAGCCAAAGCCCCTCTCCCCCACAGCCACTTGGGAAAGGGGAAGGGACCCAGATGCAGAACCAACACCCCCTGACGATACTAGCCCCAAGCTGTCCAGTGCTGAAGCCCCCAAGGGAAAGCAACAGTCTAAAAAAATCCAGACCCAAACCCACCCCCAACGAACTTGAACACACCCCTCAGAGGTTAGGCGCTCCCTGATCCAAGGGCAAAGGAACAAAGCTAGCCAGGGACCCTAATGGAGTCAAGAAGGGAGCAATACTAGACACCATCAGCCTCTCACTGGAAATTCCCTTGTCCTGACATTCCAAACCCTGACGGATTGGAAGAGGAGAGTGGAGTCCTGTAAGATGGGAAGGGTTCCCCTGGCAACTTGGGCAGGGGGCGATAGCAAGCCCAACTCAATTTGAGCCTTGAGGAAGCTCATCTTCATTCTATCCATGTCCGAGGGAAGGAGATTTTTGGAGGACGTAGATGAGACTGAACAGTGACCAGATCTAGCAAGGGATCTGACCCTGGATCCCATAGCCCTATGGTTCTGGGAAGGGTATGTGCTCCAACGAAGCGGATCTGACTTCCTGGAGTACCAAGATGGGGAACTTTGACTTATTATATAATCCAACAGAACTATCGGATCCAACAGTCTAGTAGGATCCCAAGTCTTCGAAGGCATGGCTGTCATACCAGACAGGCTGGTTGGATCCAAAGATAGCTTGCACCTACTCCGATTCAAAGACTTCCACTCCATGGAAGTCCTGGATGCAAGAGACTGATCCAAATCTCTCGGAAAGGCAGATATCGGAACACAAGTCGAAGTGGTGGGGATCTGTGATCCAAGAACATCAGCTTCTTAGAGTAAGAGAAAAGGAGGACCCTCCCCCCAGGAAGGAGGAGGAGCCCTCTTTTAAGGCTCCTGAGAGGGCTTGGAAGGGGAGTCTGAGGGCAGAGGACCACCCTGAGCCAAGGCCTTCAGAAGAAGATTACGGCACTCTACAAGGGCCCTGGGGTTGAATATGGTACAGATGTTGCATTTAACCAGGTGCGCCAAACCAAAGCAATAAAAAGACTCCTTGTGCGAGTCGGAGCAGGACGGAGATAGTAAAATGAGGATGCTGCAGTAGAATCTCTGGAGAGGATGGCTTAAAAAGTAGGCTAAGTACAGAA
Organism: Protopterus annectens; assembly: GCF_019279795.1. Classification (NCBI taxonomy): domain Eukaryota; kingdom Metazoa; phylum Chordata; order Ceratodontiformes; family Protopteridae; genus Protopterus; species Protopterus annectens. The sequence goes on from NC_056743.1 coordinate 867,133,482, forward strand.
AGTTCTGTACCCTGTAACCACCCCCCCCCCCAGCCTGCAAAAAGCAATCAAAGGAGTGAGGCATTTGGTGAATACCTTTGGGGCAGCAGAAAGGCCAAATTGCAAAGCAGAAAACTGAAAAAGCCAGGAAGCAGAGAAAAACAAAAACTTCCTGAAAATGGGGATGAATAGGGACATGAAGATAAGCACATTTGAGGTCCAGAGCAATTACAAAAGCCTGAGGAAGCTGCAGACAAGATCTGAAGGGCCAACATCTGAAAGGAAGGGACCTTTATAAAGGTGTTTAAATGGGAGAGATTCAGAATGGGTCTTCAAGTGCCCTCTTTCCTGGGGACCAAGAACATTCTGGAACAAAATCCATTCCCCCTTTGAGAAACTGAACTTCCTGAACACTTCCCTGAGTCAAGACACCCTGAAGCACCTCTGGAAAAAAGGTCAATTATTCCTGATGTGTTTTGGGAATGCCCATGAAAGGGGGGGGGGGGTTCCAGACCATGAAATAACCTTGGCGAATGACGGAAAGAACCCACGAGTCCTGAGTAATCTTTACCCAAACAGGAAGAGACAGTGAAAGATGAAGAGAGAGAGGAATGTGGCTGAGAAGTACAGTGTAGTCAGATAGCACCTGTTTTTTTCAGGAAAGGGAGATTTCTGTGTGGAAATAGGGAAACAGTCTGGGTAACTTTAGCAGAAGGAGCCCATTTTCCACTCTTTTTACTTATGGGAGGAGGGTGAGACTGCCTACTAAGGAAAGCTGGCTTATTAGGGTAATTCCTTTGGAATTTAGGCACATGAGAAACAAAAATGTGTTCCAGCTCTTGTAAGACCTTACCATTTTCCTGTAGGGACATAAACAAATCAGCAGCAGCACCAAACAAATGCTTGTTGTCCAGAACAGTGTCCATCAACTTAGCCTTAATATCAAGCAAAGGTTAAAGCCTAAGCCAGGAATATCTCATAACAGAGCCAAAAGCAGCTTCTCTAGAAGAAGCATATGCTGCATCACAGCTGCACTTACCAGAACGAAGAGTCACCTGAGATGAAGTCCTTAACAAGGAGAGGGCAGAAGTCTTCCTCTCAGAGTCAGGAGGTCAGAAATAACCTGACAAGCCTGAGAAGGAGCAAAAATGTACATCTAGTCATATGGGTCTGATAACTGAAAGCCCAGAAAGCAAGGATAGCAGAGGTATATACCTTCTTACCCAGCCTTTCCATAGCCCTGCTGTTCTTATTAGAAAGGAGCAACTTCATAGAAGGCAGTAACTTAGATGGTTTGTTAGACGCTACAGACATCACAAGGGTCAACAGATGGGCACTGGGCACCTATAGAGAAATTTGTACTCATCAGGTACCTTATAACAGCTATCAGTTTTTTTAAGGGCAAGGGGCTGGAAACACAGTAGAAAAGGAATCCCACATGGCAGCCAAAACAGGAGATACAGCAGAAGGTCTAGGAGAATCCATTTGCAGAAGCTAATAATACCTTGTCTAAATCTTAGGAAACCTGGGCAGAATCCCACTTAAAAAAAATTCCATCATTCTTGAAATTGCATCCCCAAAGTAAATCTACTCAAAAGGAGTGTCAGGATGAGTGGACGCCTCCTCCTCAGAACCATTGTCTAATGGTGGAGAAATTTGGGAAGAATAAGCAAGGGATTCCTCATCTGTATCCTCCTCAGAGGGATCCTGTTCCCTGGGTTTCTTAAGAGTAGAAGACCAAGAAGGAGCTGGAACAGAAATTCCTTGAGGGAGCTTCAAGGCCATAAGGGCACTGAACAAACCGGAGTGAAATTCTGCCAGTCACTCTGAGGGTCCATAAAAGAAGAAACGTGCCTTGTTTTTTGTTTCTTTTTCTTTAAAGGGACATCAGCCTTATGAAATTTAGAAGGCTCAGACCCCGTACAGCACTTTACAACAGCAGTTAGAACCTCTACCCTAACCAAAATCTGAGGAACACCCCCTAGGCCCTTCAGAAATAATCAGCCGCTGTTCCCGCTGAACGTCCATAACGAACGTCTGCAAAGCATTCAGGGATGTGCGTGATGTCTGATCCATGCCTGCCTCTGAAGCAGTCGCAGCAGAAGAATCAAACAAAACAGCAAGGTGATCCTCTGGGCTTTCACTAGCTTTGAGAAAGATGGCTGGTGGAGGTAGCACAGCCGAAGAATCACACCTAGCTTTCTTGGCCTTTTTCATTCTGGACAGCTGACCCTCAGAGCCATGGGTTCCTTCTATAACATCTTTCCTTAAAAGTTTAAGATGTTGGTTCTCTAAATATATGACCAAAGAGGAAAGCAGACTATGGAGAGCCTTTGGGATGACAATCTGACAAAAAGAACAGGACATATGGTCGTGGGAAGGACCAGAGAAAAAATAAACACTGCTCATGATGATCTTTATGGGGAACAGGTCTCCCACACTAGAATTTACCATTTCTGGATGACATGAACCCCACAAGCAACAAAACAAAAAGAAAAAAGATAACAGCAAAAATCATGATGGGGCATTTATCTGAAAAATGGCTTGGTGAGCTAGCAAACGAAGGGAGCATTCAGACTGAATCAAAGATGGTGTTTGGGCTGGCAGCAAAGAAGTTCTGAGGATGGTACATCCAGACATCTTTATGCCCTACGCGGTACATGGGGGGCATACGTGTAACATATAGTGTATCCTTAGCAACCTAAAAGCTTTGGTATTCTGGCTGAAAGTCAGGCCGCCCTTAGCAGGGGATCCCTATTATAAGGAATACTGCAACCTATTATAAGGAATACTACAACAATAAAACGGAAGGACATTACATCATGAGACTATATCCCCCTCTGAGAAATTGGGTTCCCTAGTCTGTTTGGGATGAGTAGAAGTCCAATGGAAGTAGGCACAGAAACTCCTTGAGGAGGTTTCAGGGACATTAAGATATTAAACGGGCCCCAAGTAAACTCCTGTTATTCCCTTTGAGGATTTTTAGGGCATACAGAAGTATGCTTAGTCTTCTGCTTTTTTTTTTTTAAACACCTTTACTGAATTATCACTTGTGACAGACACATTTACCTTTATATGAAAGTAATCAAACCGTATTAACAAGTTAAAAGAAACAAACATTAACCCTGATGGGGAGGATAAGCGGTCTAGACCTAAGGGTGATTGGGGGATTTTTTGGGGGTCCATACTTCCCTAAGGTGAGGGGGGGATTCTTTGAATTACCCTTATGTTAGGTTTTTTAAATCAAAGTTCCCAAAAATCCCTTTCCCTTCCGGGCCTTTGGAGAAGGGTTTATGCTCGGTTGTTAGGCAGGAAGGGTCTTGTTTTATAGCGGTTATTGCCCATATTCTACTAATAGAAGTTTATGAGTTTCAGGTTATGCGATATATTTTCCATGTATTTTTATTCCTTTTTATACTTCCATATCACACATGTTATCCCCCACTGAATAGGTAGCTGAATGATTATATGTGATTCTTGGAATATCAAGGGATTACAGTTGATCAAAAAGAGGAGACTCTTCATGCACATGTGCTTTAAATCAAAAGCTGATATAATTTTAGTTCAGGAAACACATCTGCTCAGCCGTCAATGGGAGCACGAAAAAAGGAGGCCGTGGGTGAGAAAGATCATTGACTCCGGAGTTAAGTCGAATAGTGCAGGGGTTGCCATAATAATAAAGAAAAAATTCCCTTTTGATATTATTAAATTCGAATCTGATAAGGATGGCAGATGGTGTTTATTTAGTACCAAGCTATCCCACATTGATAAGCCCATTGTAATCTTGAATATCTACTCTCCTTGTGCTAACCAACAAAATTTCTATATGATTATTTACAACATTCTTTCCTCCTTCCCCAACCACTATTTTATTATAGGGGGAGATTGGAACTCTGTTCAGAACCCCACTACAGATAGGACGAATGGTAATACAAATTATAATAAACTAGCCGTGTCAGTATTAGCTGAGCTCAAGGAAGATTTCAATTTGCTTGACCCATTTATAACACACAGAAACCCCACTAACAAAGTTAACCTCACTTTTTTCTCCAATTGTCATAAGAGTTGGTCCAGAATTTATTTTTTTCTTCTTTCTTCGGTCCTGGCTAACTACCAAATAGAACTACATATTGATAACAGAAATTTATCTGACCACTCGAAGTTATCCCTCTCCCTAGATTACAATCAGAGGTGTAACAGTAGAAATAGTCCATTGTGGTGGTGACTTAATCCCAATCTTCTTCAAAACGAAGGAATAGCTTTGATTATAGAAGATAACTTAAACCAGTTTATACAAGCATCAAAAGAGCAGGATATTCCTATAGATATATTATGGGCCTCCACAAAGGCGGTAATTAGGGGCATTCTGATAAATAAAGCCTCTTACTTCAAGAAACTATATCTTAAAAGGGAGTCTGAACTGAGCAAGAAGATATCAGAATGGGAGAACAAACTGCAGACCAAATATGATAGCAAAGTAGAATCTCAGTTAAGTTACAGAAAGATTACTTATCTCTACAGGCAGATAATCTTTCAGTTCATGAAACCAAAATGCTGGCCAAATATTCTGATTGGGCTCAATGCCCGTCTAGGTTCTTAGCCAGACTAATCAATCAGATTAAGCCATCACACAATTTCCCTCAAATTTCTCATCAAGACAAACTCTACCACGATATACAGGATATTATAAAAAATTTTCAAAAAATATACACTGAACTTTATAGCTCACCTAGTGACCCTATCGATTTATATGTGTTACATGATACCCTTAAAGAATTATCTTTCCCAAAACTAAATATGGATCAATTTCACTTGTTAGATAAAGAAATTACTTCTCAGGAAGTCCTGGATGTGATCAATAACTTAAAATTGAATAAGGCCCCTGGCCCTGATGGGTTCACAGCAGAATTCTACAAATTATTTCCCAACAAGTTCTCACAGGCTTTATATTTGATTTATAATCATATTCTCCACCAGGATATAAGAGATCCCCATTTTAATGCATCTAAGACTATTCTTATCCCTAAAGGTAAATCAGACTCTACCAAACCGGAAAATTTTAGGCCCATCTCCATTATTAATGTGGACTTAAAGATCTTGCCCCAAATTTTTGCCAACAGACTTAAAGTACTGCTACCTAATATAGTCTCTAAAGAACAATCGGGCTTCATTAGAAATAGACAGACCTCGGACCATACTCTAGCTTTAGAAGCTATGATAACTTTCTCGTCTTTAGCTAGGTACCCCCTGTACACTCTAGCAATAGATGCTTCTAAGGCCTTCGATAGAATGAGTATGAAATTTTTACTCACTATTCTACCCCTATTTAACATTCCTACCTCGTTCACAAAATTTATTGAGACCATTTACCACAAAGCCTATACAACACTACATATTAATAATGTTATATCGGAAAGGATTAACATAATCAATGGAACAAGACAAGGATGCCCTCTCTCTCCTTTATTATTTAATCTATATATAGAGCCTCTCTTCCTTCTTATTAAACAAAAAACACATCAGATCATCCCCAAGCTACTTAGAACTAGTATACCCCTTTCGGCGTTTGCTGATGATCTAAATATTTACCTCTCTTTACCAAACTCAGACTTAGAGAAAATCATGAAATCCATTAATATCTTCTCTAAATTTGCCAACTACAAGGTCAACAAAAACAAATCTCAAATTTTTCTGGTTAATATCACATCACCATACCCCCTAAATTTTTCTTCTGAAGTTATTCCTGTTAATTCAAAACTTCGCTAGCTGGGGGTAACTTTCTCAACTGATCAATCCATTTCTTATCAGGAGAACATCTCTTCTCTTTGGAAGGAGGTGCAATGGGATTTAAAGAGATGGACTCAACTTAAGCTACCCTTTCTGGCATGATCAACTATTATTAAAATGAATATTCTTCCCAGGTTCTTGTATATTTTCAACTCTACTAATGCGATTATCCCTTTATACTTTTTCAATAAATTACACTCAACCTTCTCTAAGTTTATTTGGTCTCCAAAATTGGTGAGAATATCGTATTCTAAACTTACTTAACCAAAGGAATTGGGTGGCATTTCTCTTCCTGACTTCAAACTATACTATGATATTATTCAAAGTAGTAGAATTATTAAGATAGCAAATTATATTAATACCTCAGATGCCTGGCACCCTAACTGGGTATTACTTTACTTCAATTATATTAGATCCCTTAACTTTAATCCATCCGCCTTACCTTTCTTAAACAAAGTCAGTCTAGACAAATATAAAATCACCTATGGTCTCAAATATAACGTTATCAGATTTCATAAACTATTATCTTCTCTTAAACTTTTGCAGGCGTTCATTTCCCTCCAACCATTACATCTAAATCCCAATTTAACTCTGAGTGGTAACATGATAAATTTGGACAATTTCCCCCTTATTAAGGATAAGTGCATGGCAGACTTCCTTTTAGTCAAACATCTGAAGTTATCTGAGATTAGGCAAACCTTTAATCTATCTAAAAAATATACTTTAATAACTAGACAGATCTTTGAATTATTGAATCCATATTATGATCATCCAGAGCTATCCAGGGAAAATATCAAAATTGCCAAGGTTATTTGGAAACTTCTTCTGCTAAAAAAGAAAATGACTTCTAATGTCTACAAGTTCTTGATCTCTATTAGATCTAACAATTTGCCAGTATTTTCTAAACTTTGGACGGATAAGGACCCGAATATAACTACCACACAAATGAAAGAGGCTTTCAAATCAAGTATTAAATTTATCCCTTTTAAAAAACTATTCTATACGCAACTCATGATCACCAACAATGCGTATTTAACACCTGCAATTATTAATAAAATTCATCCCAACTCATCGCCTCTATGTCCATTATGTAAGGATCAAGAAGCCGATATATACCACATTTTCTGGAGTTGTAAATGTGTGTACAGACTGTGGTGCGCCCTTAAAGTTATTTTGGAGAAAATGGGTTATGAGAAATCAACACTTTCTTGGCAATTTGCTTTACTACATATCCCTCCTGATAATATTCCTAAAGCTCAGCTCAAGGTGGTGATTTCAATTGTCATATTTATCAAATATTATATCTCTTTGCATTGGAAGTGCCAAGCCGCACTAACATGGGAAGGTCTAAAGGAATTGGTAATTAGGCATATTAAGGCGCAAAAATATCTCTTTTATAAAGGAAATCACAAGTTCTGTTCTGAAAATTTTTGGAATTTATTCTTTGATTGTCTATTAACCTGAAATGCTTTTCTTTTTTTTTCTCTTTAGTTCATTATCTGTTTTATATATTGTTATTGATTTGGGCAGTGTATAGTTGTTTATAGTTTTTGTAGATGTTTGTACAGTTTTCTTCTGTGGTTTGTATTGTTTGTCTATATGATAATAAAATAAAAAGAATTTAAAAAAAAAAATAAACAAACATTATGCTTTACATATATAGCTATACAGCATATAACCTAAACATCACATAAATTATTCATTTCCTACCCACCTTATTTTAAAACAGTAACATCTTAAGCCATCACTTATGACATAAGCAATCATACATTTATATAAATGAAAACAAACCACACCTACAAAATCCTTCCTGTAGCTACTTTACATCACAAACCATACTGACACACTCCCAGTTGCAAATATGCATCACTTATAATCTACCCAATTGTTCTCAGTCAAACATTACATAGGGACGTCAGTCCTAGTACTGGTGATTCTGACCCATGACGAGATTCAATAAGAATACCTGAACATCTTCCCTGACCAGAATCTGTGCAATCTGTCTAGGGCCTTCCAAGATGCATCAACCATGGTCCCCCCCTCCATGTTTGGAGCAGATACCTGCAAAGTATCAGAGGACGTGCAAAAGAAGGATCCATGCCTGCCTCCAATGGGGTTGAGGCAGAGGACTCCACTTTAAACACTGTATGGCCCACAGAGTTATCACCCACTGTTATAGTGAGTATAACAAAAGTTAATAACCTTAGACAACCATTTAGAAAATGTTCTGTTTTTGACACAGGTTGTCCCTTCTTACCTTCACAAAAAAATTAATTGATCCTAAAATATAGAAGATTTAGTTCTGTCAAGATAGTACTAGAGTTGTTTGTGGACATCCAAAGTTTGGAGTATCCTTTCTCCCTTGGTTTTAGGTTCAAGAAAGTAAATGGGGAGATGGACAGTTTGGTTTAAAGTAAACTCGGATTCAACTTTAGAATTAAAAAAAGGATTAGTTTTCAAAGAAACCCTATCCCTGTGGATAATGAAACAGAGTTGACTCACTGTAAGAGCTTGCAACTCAGACTCTTCTTGCAGAGCAATCAGTAAAACTGTTTTCCATGTTAAGAACCTCAAGTCAGTCTGGTTAGCTGTTTCAAATGGAGCAAGTGTTAGATTCTCTAACACAAAATTAAGATTCCAATAAGGGACCACTGTTTTTTCTTATATAAACCCCTTTTCAAGGACATTTTGACATGATACTGTATTGAAAGAGGAGGATCCATGAGCAGACATGCTGAAATGGGTGATAAATGAACCTTGATACAGGAATAAGACAGGCCATAGAATAACTCGCACAAATATTGTAAAACCAGAGAACTAGGCCAGATTGACTACTGATTATATTATTGGCACCAACTAGAAAGCTTTTTCCATTTGCTAATATATGGAAGTTAGAGTGGCACTTTATTTCATTAGTATCTGCAGCACATCCTCAGAAAGCAGGTGCCTATAAGGAATTAAGGCCCTATTATCCAGGCAGTAGACTGAAGATGACAGATGTTGAGGTATATCAAATGTCCCCGGTCTTGTGTGACTAGATCCAGTCTGTCAGAAAGCTTGTGCTAATTGCCCCTGGCCATTTCCAAAACAAGGGACAACTATGGTTGCCTAAGACAGAAGGGGTCACAACAATGATCTTGGGGGATTCCTTCTGAATCTTTAGAATTACCGTGGATATTACTGAAAAGGGTGGAAAGGCACACAGGAACATTCCTGTCCAAAGAAAAGAAAAGGCATCTGTCTTCCAGGCCTTCCTGCATAGCTTGGAGAGGAAGCAAATAGGTCAACTTGAGGAACTGCCACACATGGATCAAATCTTGAAAGACCACCAATCCAGTTTCCATTCATGGGGGTATGCCCTGGCCCTGCTCAACCTGTCTGCTACACAATTTTGCATTCATGGAATGGAGGATGCCTGTAGAGTGAGACTGTGCTGTGAAGCTATACCAAAAGTTAACATGGCTAATCTGCAAAGAGGGTACAACTTAGTTCCGCCTTTGCTTGTTGATGTAACATGACCATGGTAGTGTCTGTAACCACTTCAAGAGGTCCTGGGGACCAAATATGGCTCAGAAAGTTGAATACATTGATCAGGGCAAGCATCTCCTTAATATTTGTATGCTGTCATCTGTCCTGCGTGTCCCACACCCCCTGCAATTTTATCCCGCCTGAAACTACTACCCAAGCAAAGTCCTAAGTGTTTGTGGTGACTGACTGCTTTGGCGCAAGAAGGGAGAAGGGGAGACCTTTAAGGATATCTACCGTCTCCACCAAAAGATTCCTTTTCTGATAACCCCCAGCACTGGGATCTCAGAAGATGAATGTTGATGTTTGGGCCAAAAAGATTTCCGATACCGCTGTATCTTTGTCATGTGGAGTCTTGCCGGGGGGGGGGGGGGGGGTATCATGAGAATAACAGATGTCATGAGATCCAAAATCCTCAGGTATTCCCTTGCAGTGACTGAAGTCTGAGTGGAAAACCTTAGAAACAGATCTAAAGATCTATTTTTATCTGAGGAACAAAAGCTCTAAACTGAGGTGTCTAGTTCATATCTCAAGAATGCAACCCTGTTTGAGTGAGTCAAGAAAGACTTTTGAATGTTCTCTAGGAATTTCAGTTTGGGCAAGAGATCTCTAACCCAAAAGATATTCCGGACACCTTGAAAAAGGCTCTGCAAAGATAAGCAAGTCATCTAAATATTTAAAAATGTGGATGCTCAGTGGCCTTCAATAAACTATACCTGGCGTTAGACACCTTTCTTTTGGTGCAGTGGATAGTCCAGGAGTAAGGCAGAGAACTGATAATGTCATCCAGATACACAAAACCTTAAGAAACATCTGAACTCTGAAAGAACACGATGTAATGAATAGCATCTTTTAAGTCTAATGTTACCAGGAAACTTGAAGAGGAAGAAGAGGTAACAGATCATGAAGTCACATTTTGAATTTGGTCACTATCACAAACAGGTTTAGAAAAGAAAAATCCAGAACTGGTTTCCAAGCATTTTCTTTCTTTGGCACTAGGAACATGTTTGAATATTGCATGAATTGGCTTCATAACTCCTTGGGACAGCATGTGATGAAGAACAGGAGGAAACAAGAGAGCATGATCTGCAGGATGAAGAATGACCTCATGGAAATGAGGAATTTCCTCCAAATGCAATCTGTAACATTGATGAATGACTTTTGGAACCCATTTGTCTGAAACGATCTGTTGCCAAAGAGAAAAATGGAGATTCAGACTTTCTGGAAGACAAAGGGGGCCAGGATGGGATGCGGTCACAAGGTCTACAAGGTCTCTTGAACAGTCATTCAACCTTGTGGGACCGTCCTTGGTTTTGGGAGGTTTGAGACTTTTTGGAGCACCCTTGCCATTTCTTCTTAAATGTCTGTTTACCTGAATTCTGTTGAGACAGTATATATTCCATATTTTGCCAAAGTTAGATGAGTAGAAAGAAAATTCCTAGGACAATTAGGAAAAGGAGGGTTGAAATATCCTAGAGATTACCTGGATCTGCTTGCCCCTTTCATCACACTTTTTGAACACCTCTGTGGTGCTAGAAATTACTGCCAGCCATGCCAGGGCAAAGTAGGGCAGTGGATGTATGACTTGTGCCAGCACAGCTAGCTGGAATTTTGTAAATAATTGTATGTCATTAGTATATCAAACTGATCTGTACAGATGCTTGTGCTGAAAATTTATATGTGAGTGTTGGTTAATTGTATAAAAATGCATCAGTGCACCCTGCTGAAATTAAGAGAAATGTACATGCATTATAGTACCGGAATTAAATGCATGTGTTTTACTAGAGGACACTGGCACAGCAATAGTTAACCAGCGGGCTTATTTTAAGAAAAATAAAGGAAATGTAAATGAGTTGTTAAATCATTGAACAGTACCCCATAGTGCTGAGTAGGCCTGGAGACAGTAGGTCTAGGAGCAGCCATCATCTGTTAGCTTTTGTAAAGGAGGGAGGGGAGCATTGTAAATGTTTCTGGCTCCTAGGCATTGCCATAAAAACTCAAAATGTGTATTGTGGCAGTCTGGCTAAAGTCCTGTCTCAAACCTCAAAAGGAGATATTGTGGGAATCTACAGTCAAGTGACCAGATGAGGTCATTTTCCAAGTCATCTTGGATATTATATTTTACAGGGAGTAATCTCAGAGGATAGAGTATTCCATTTTGGAAGCCTGTCTAGAAAGACTGCTCACATATTTCATCTCGCCTTGCCCAAGTACTAGGGAACACTAAAATTCTCTTAGATTCAGTCAGGAATATAGCGAACCTTAGTTTAGAGATTGATGGTCAGACTTGTACAAATAACAATGTTTTCAATATTTTTTGTGATTTGAAAACTCTGGTTTACTGTGAATATATATTTAGTATTTTTATGCACTTTTAATATTTATTATTAAATAGAGTTAAAACCTTTATTGTGAGTGGTCCTTGGTATCTAAACTTTGAGAGCACTTATATTTATTTGGTGACACTGTGCGGGCCACTACAGAAGGTCTAGTCATCTTGGTGAACTACTACCATTTGTATTAGTATTAATATTACACAGTACAACTGGATATGCTTTTAAGAGCCTTATATTAACTGACAGGTGGCAGTGATTATACCTTATAGTCTGGGCAAAGTTGGTAGAGCAGGTAATCTGTGCCAGCCTTTCCCAGGTGTGTGTGTGTGTGTGTGTGTGTGTGTGTGTGTGTGTGTGTGTGTGTGTGTGAGAAAATTAAATCTTAAAGAGCGATTGTGTCAGCTACTTGGGGCAGGGACACGAAGCACTGCATCTACAGAGAGGTTGCTGGAGGACTTGGCTCAGACACGCGGCTGAGGACCTAACCTTACAGCTGTACCAATGGGGAGTCTTACTCGGGATTTGGAGGGAGACGGATATAGACTCATCCAGATCATGAGCTGAGTGTGTTCCCTGTGTGCTCTTAAGGGAAACTGTACTTTATGCAGAGAGGTCTGCATCTGGAAATACTAAGTGTATCCATTTGTATTCCAAGTGCACATCCCCCTCCAGTATCAGTGGTGAGGATTCAGGCGCCTTGAGTACTGACCCAGCGTGGGGACGCACATACTGGTAACAGTGGTGGGCATCACAACTTCTGCAAGGTGTGTGTTCGTGTGTGGGTGGGTGGGGTAAACACTAAATCTCTAACCAAGGGAGAATTTAAAATCTAATTTTTTACTTCATCTGGGTGGTTTTGAGAAAGCAGCCAAACACACCTCCTTAAACCTGTACCAGTGACTACAGCCCTGACAAAGTATCAGTCATATACACACTGCAAACAATGAGTATTGACCTGCCTAATAGAATAAACTACTTAAAGTATTTTTTCTTCACAAGAAGAAACTGTAGATAAAACATTCCTCATACGTCCACAATTGTCAGAACAAATTAGCCTATGAGCCTGACAATTCAAGCATTTTTTTTCCCATAACTATCAAAAATGTTCTCATCCCTATCAGGAAGAGTAGGGTTGCAATTAATTAACAGTGGAATCAACTAAAGCAGGTTTGGGAAAAGTGTATAAAAAAAATTTAAAACATTGAGGAAATTTATACATCTTATTTGCCTTTTTAGTTACAGCTGGCTATCAGGAAATTTGCAGGCATTAAGAGGTGGCAGGTTATGAAAAATCAACAAATGAGTGCTCTCAGTGCCAATCCGAAAAACTGACATAAGTAAATAGGAGGCAGAGGGAGCCCAACCATTGAGACAAAACTTCTTTAATCCGACATGAAAAGACGTAATCCAAAAACAAGAACAGATAATAACAATAACGCTGTTGTACAAAATTCCCCTTACGTTTTCATCAAACAACTTCTTCAGATAAAATAACCTTATATAGCAAGCCCTTTATATACAGCTCTAAATTTTAAAAGGACCAATAGAAAAACATCAATTAAAATGCATAATAAAATTTGTTTCTTCCTTGTATTAAAATGACATCTAAATTTCACACAAATAAATGTGTTTATACATATATATATATATATATATATGTTGTGTCTTTCGGCCTTTCCCAGTTAGGGGTCGCCACAGCAGAACTCCAGTTCGCTAATGATTGTCAGTAGATTTTAATGTGCCGAGTTGCCGGCCCTGACGCACAACCTTCAACGAAGGTACGCCCATTCACGCATGTCTCCACACAGAAGACACTCTAGCTGAGAATCGAACAGAACGTCTTACTGTGAAGCAACAACGCTACCGCAGCATGCATATATATAGATATATATATAGATATATATATATATAAAATCAATATTTGCATAAATCAGTGTTGTCATTTAATAATGTTATTAAGTCGAGAAATGTAAAAAATAAAAATTGCAGTTACTTGAAACATGGATAAACAGCACCATCTAGTGAAATAAAGTCATTTTGTAATTCGTGCTGAAAAGCTTAAAATAAGTGTTGAGATATGAGTCTAAAATTAATTATTTTTAAAAACAGATCAAAAAATATTAATAGGGGTGAACAGTGTTGAATGTTCTAAAACTAAATAAATTAGTTAATTAACCACTAAAACGTGCTATAATTTAGCAGATCCAAGTTTTAAAACTGGCTTCAAAGATAACATATCATTAAGACCAGGGGAGTTACTGGCATCTAAAATTAATTGCCAGTATAACTCCCTATATTCCGGTCGAGCCACCCATGGGCCTCCCTCTGGGATCTAAAGGGACAACTTCTACTACAAAAAAACTGAAATTCAGCTTTATCACACATTTGTTGATGCTTGTACAGAGCATTGTTGTCATTTTTCTTTCTAATATCATACACATGCTCGCACATTCTCTGCTTCAGTTTCCTTTCAGTCTTGCCCACATAGAAGGATTCACACACTACACAAGGCAATATATACCACCCCAGTGGTATTACAATTAGCAAAAACTTTGGTACTAATATGTTTCCTCCTACATTTTAAAAATATAGTGTCACCCTCCTTAATGTTAACACAGTGTGGACAATTACCACATTCTCGAGTCCCTTTTTTGTTGCTATTGTACAATCCTGGCTCCTTCTAAAATGTTCTTTATATTACGTCCTTTTCTGTACACACATTTAAAAGGTTGATCGAAAATAAATTTCAAATCCGACAAACTAGCAAATTTACTCCACTCATTATTAATGATGTTCCTAACCAGATTACTCTCACCATCAAAAGTAGTAACCAGAGCTGCCTGGTGTCTCTTCACTTGTGTTGGAACATCAACTTTTTTATTTTGTGTATCTGAGGAAAAAAGGATCTTACCTAGAAGAGGTGCAAACCTAGAACTCCTCCCATTAACTAACTCACTCGTCACTTTTAATAACAAGACACTAGGGTACCCTCTTGCCTTGAACATGTCGTTTATAAAATCACATTCATGTTTGAAATCATCTCACTCTGAAGACATCCTACTAGCTCGCACCAACTGGCCCTTTACAATTGCCCTTTTTTGATAAGGTGGATGGGAGCTGGTGTAGTGTAAATAAGCATTAGAGAAGGTCCCTTTTCTATAGATTCTAGACTTGTAACCATTGCCTAATCTCTGTATGTTCACATCCAAAAAGCATAACTCTACATAATCAACATTGTACGTAAACTTCAAAAAGTTAGTAGTATTTGAAATATAATCATAAAATTCTAAAAATTTTAACAGAATTGTTCCAAAAGATACACATCTAAAAAAACGCCATAATAATTCCAAGAATGTTTAAAATCAGAATTAAAAACAAATTTTTCCTCCCAATACAGCTTTTCGGCACGAATTACAAAATATGACTTTCACTAGATGGTGCTGTTTATCCATGTTTCAAGTAACTGTAATTTTTATTTGTTTTACATTTCTCGGTTTAATAACATTATTGAATGACAACACTGATTTATGCAAATATTGATTACACACACACATATATATATATATATATATATATATATATATATATATACACACATATATATATTTATTAACACATTTATTTGAGTGAAATTTAGATGTCATTTTAATACAAGGAAGAAAAATGTTATTATGTATGGTTTTAATTGATGTCCTTTTAAAATTTAGAACTGCATATAAAGGGCTTGCTATAGGAGGTCATTTTATCTGAAGAAGTTGTTTGACGAAAACGTAAAGGGAATTCTGTACAACAGAGTTATTGTTATCTGTGCTTATTTTTGGATTATGTCTTTTCGTGTCAGATTAAAGACATTTTGTCTCAACGGTTGGGCTCCCTGTGCCTTGTATTTACTTTTATCAGGTTATGAAAAATCCTTCGATAACAACTCATAGTATTTTCTGAGGGACCTAGAAACCTTAGTGTTCTCCCACTGAAAACACTAGCACATTCTAGAAATAGTTACACTGAAAGAGAAATCCCCACTGGGAGAATCAAAAACTGTGCTCTCCTCTGAGGCTGAATCATATATCTGAAATTAAAACGCTGAATCTGTCACTGCAACTTCCTGTTCAGATTCAGAATCCTAAATCCCTTCAGGGAAAGAGGAATCCATCTTTTTACCAAAAACTACTTTACAAGAAGGACCAACAGCCTGAATTACACCCTTAGCCAGTCCCAGTAAACTACTCCGATCCAAAGAAATTTGAGGAGTACATACATGCTTGATTTTCTGTTTCTTTTTTATAAGAAAAATGGGGCCAACTATGATACTAATGGCAGCAACTGCTTCCCTAGGGATGGGCACAGCATGATCCCTCAACAGGGAGACCTTCCTTGCTCCTTCTCCCAGGACTGACAAGAGTAGCTCTCCCTTGCCCAATAAGAGGACTCCAAGAACCACAGAGGACATGGCTAACCCCTGGTCCATAGTGGTTGTAGGCGCTACGAGATTTGGTATAAGATGAATGGTCTGAGGTATAACAGGGCCACTGTCCAGTCACCTACTTGTGGTTGGGGAAACTGCTAGCCTGCTGTGGTGGCAAAGACTATTTGATTAACTTTTTCTTTCTGTGGTTGGAAAACAGACTGACCATAGGACTGGTACTCTGTTCCATGGTCTAGCCAAAAATGGTGCTGCTTTCCAGGAAAACAAGCAGCAAATGCCAGTAAAATTACCAGTCCAGAAAAATTACTCTTGACATAAAAAAAACACAGTAAAAAGTACTTTAAAACACTATGGCAGCCCCACAATGGAATAATAAATAGTTTCTCCATGGAAAATACATTTTCAGTTAGTACACATTGCTTTTAAACTGACAGAATGAAACAAGTGCTCTGTTTAAAAGAATGTTAATCTTGAGAAAGTCAATTAAACACTCCTAAGCTTTAAAATAACTTTCCTGAAGGGGAAAGTAATAAAACATCTACAAAATTTAAGAAAATGGGCATTTATTTTTCACCAAAGGGAACTTATCTGCCCTGCAAAGAAAACAAACCAGCTGTCAATCCTTAAATGCCTCAGAGGAGCATACTCTTCGACAGCAGTAAAGCTGAAGGGCTTCACTCCTAAACTTGTTTTTTGGTCATCTCAGAGTTGCTTGAACAGTTTTTGGTGTGTCAAAGGTGCTCTGAAACTTTGGAAGCTGGCTGACTGCTACATCTTTGGCAGGATGTAACCCATATGCAACAGTGATCAATGTGAAAAACACAGTAAATATCCAATCTACACAGAAATGCACAGTATTTCTGGTTCTGATAAACAAGGCACACTTGCCAATATATATTTGGCTAACAGAGAGAACTCTTCAAAGTTGCATCTGACAGAAAACTACTGATCTGCAGGGGGAAGTAGAGTCCTCTTGTTGAAATCGTACAGCAAGAATTTACAAGCTGCATTGCACAAAGACCCTCCCTGATGGACCCTTAGTTGGACTGAATCACAAAAACAGTAACCTCAAGCATAAGGCTAGAGATGAGTGCACAAGCACATAGACACTAAAGATAATCACAAGGCCTTCTTTAGTTATGTCAGGAACATGGGCGGAAACTCCCAGGTATGCTCTGAATTGTTGCATAACGGTACAAAATATACCGAACCTACAGACATAGCCAACATCCTGGCAGACAGATTCAGCGCAACCCCCCCCCCTGCTCTCCAAAGGAGCAAATGCCTATCCCAACAGAATGTAACCTCCCTGACATCACAGATGCACAGGTGAAAGCTGCCCTCTCCAAAGCAAAAAATCTATGGTACCGGACGGTGTCCCAGGCTGTGTCTTACATGAGTTCCAAGAAGAACTGAACCCTCACATTAAGTCACTGTTCAAAATTAGCCTTACTATAGGATATGTACCCAAAGAATGGCGTACAGCTACAGTGGTCCCACTCCACAAAGGTGGTGCCACAACGGACCCCGGAAACTATCGCCCCATAAGCCTGACTAGTCTGGTCTGTAATGCTATGGAGCGTATTATCATGGAACTTAAAGACATTGGGAGCCTCCAGACACTGGACCCTACCCAATTCGGCTTTGTTAAGGGCAGATCTTGCCTCTTAAACCTAGTTGATTTCTTTGAAACAGTTACCAAAGCCATAGATGAGGGCAAGGTAGTCCACACAGCCTACCTGGACCTCGCAAAAGCCTTCGACACAATATCCCACTCGGGCATCATAAATAAGCTTACCAGCTTAAATATCAACCCCTATATCACAAGATGGGTTGCAACTGGCTCACAGATAGAACCCACATGGTCAGAATCGCAGGTGCCATGTCCGAATCCAAACCAGTTACAAGTGGCATCCCACAGGGCTCAGTTTTGGGACCTCTCTTGTTCGGTATATACTTCTCTGAGGTTCAGGCTAACACGGGGGGATTATGGCTGACAAAGTTCGCAGATGACTGCAAACTGGGGGCCATAATCGAATCTCCAGCTGACACAAGCATCCTCCAAAAGGGTCTCACAGAGACGGATGCTTGGTGCCACAGCCACAGCCTCAAGCTAAATGCTAAAAAGTGCATAGTCATCCCCTTTGGGGAAAAACAAGGTGCCCATTAAGTATGGAAGAAGTAATTAGAGATTTGGGGACCAACGTAGATAGTAATCTCTCCTTTGATAATCACGTTGCCAAAGTGGTTAGAAAGACCTTCTATATAGCCAACCTTATCACAAAAGGGTTCGCATCTAGATCAAGACAGGTCATTGTGCCCCTCTACTCGTCACTCATCAGGCCCATAATTGAATACAATGCCCCTTTTCTGATGTACCTTACCCGACACCTGCAGCAACTGGAGAGACCCCAAAAGTACCTCACCAAGAGGATCATGGGCTACAAACAGATGTCCTATGCAGCTCGACTAAAGAAACTCCAGCTCTACTCAGTTGCTTACCGCCTACTCAGAGGCGATCTATGCCTGACGTACAAAGCCATGTCAAACCCAGAATTAATGGACATGCTCCACCTCAAAAAATCCAAGTCCCTTAGAGCTACACGCTCCAGGGACCTAAACCTCAGCACAAAAATAAATAGGACATGCTGGAGGGACAGATTAATTTCCCAGAGGCTCCCCTCACTCTGGAATAGAATCCTAGTTCACGTTAGACATAGCCCCTCGCTGACCCTCCAAGCGAAATCTGGACGCGTGGATGGGAAATCGCAAATTCACCCCTGGGATCTCTTCTGTGTCCCTGCTAGACAGAGGCACAGTAAACTAATCTTAAAAGGGTACCTTCTTTGACCTACTTTACAGAGGCACAGTAGGCTAATCTAACATGGAGGCGGAAGCCAAACACACTCTAGCTAGGCTTATAAATGCCCAAGGGCAGATAGCCTAGTATCTACCTATGAACCTAGAGTATGGACTTCTAAAATGTGGTTTGAATCACTGTTGCAATTCCTCACTCTTGACATATCTTGCAATGCAAGTAGCCAGTAGCCAGATAGTCTTCCAAAGCTCTCCACAACAGTTCTGGTCAAAGTCCTTTTTTCTGGAATAAGTACAACAGTAGTATGAAGGGTTCATTGGAAAATACCATCTTCATCTTCATGATAATGCGGTGATGGTGCTGCGGTAGCGTTGTCGCCTCACAGTAACACGTTGTCTCATTCGATTCTCAGCTAGAGCATCTTCTGTGTGGAGACATGTGTGAATGGGTGTACCTTCGTTGAAGGTTCTGCGTCAGGGCCGGCAACTCGGCACGTAAAAATCTACTGCCAATCATTAGCGGACCGGAGTTCCGCTGTGGTGACCCCTAACCGGGAAAAGCTGAAAGACACAACAACAACAACATTGGAAAATACCGCCTTCATAACTTTTTCTCCCTGGCAGAACCAGGGAAGGAGCTCCTGCCCATACAACACACTGGACCAGGTGAAACATCCCCTATGGGCCAAGATCCGGTCTACTACGCCCAGGTCCAGTGAAAGGGGACCGACTCCAACAGAAATTCCATATGTTGTGGCTCTGCAGTGAATGGCACCCACACAGTCCAATGACTCATCCATATTCTTAGCATACAAATGCCATCATGAAGACTGTGACAACTACTAAGCCCAGAAGATGAAACAGAATCCATCCCTGACCCTTGCTCTTTGCTTACATTCAGCTGGCATAACCTCTCATGCCCCTTCCAATGGCAGAAACACTGCAGTGTCTATAAGTTCATGCCTATAAAAATAATCTTCCCTGTAACACAGAGGATACTTCACAATTTATAAAGACACCTCATCCATAGACTGTAGCTAGGGAAGTGCCTGCTCTAAGGATGCTTCCCAAGTCTTCCTGGATGGGACTACCAGAAGCCAGTCATCCAAACAGGGAAACACATACACCCAGGGATCCTCATTTTGAAGGGTTTTGGCCACTATGGCTGACACCTTAATGAAGATATGGCATTAAAGAAACAACAAACAGCAAAACTCTACCAAGGGGAAATCCACTCAAAGTAAACTGGAGGAACCCACTGTATTGTTCCCAAAAGCGCCATGTCAAAATGTATCCATTACAAACCTACCCTGCAGAGTTTGGAGGGGGGGTGGGGGTGGAAGCCCTGATTATGACCCAAGTGACCTGCAGCACAGGTGCTACAGGGACCAGGTGAGAAGGATGAGTTTGGGCAGTTAACGCCAGGTGGCTCAGCTCACTACACTGACATTGCCCACAGGCAGGTACAGACTCTCAGGTGGAAAGAGCCATGCAGACTTGTGTTGTAGAAGTAATGTTAGCACCACTAAGTAGGGGAGCAAACGTGTAGGTGGATACACGCCTCAATCTGCAACCAAGCAGCTGTCACAAGTCAGAAACCAGCTTACAGGGGGGTGTCCCTTCAGAACTAGTGCCTTGTTCATTTCTTAATGTCCAACACTCACCTTACAAGAGATTAGATGGCTTCCCCATACAGGGACTGATGGATTGCATGTCTTATCATCCAGTCCTAAAATGCCCATCTCTCATCCCTGAAGAAGTGAGTACATCAAAACAGGTACAAGTCTAATGTCAGAGCAGGCATGGTGGGAGAAGACGCATTCATTACGCCCAGCAATATCATGCCGGAGGGATCAATGCCATGAACCCCTGCAGGATGGCCATATGGAATTCCATATGCTGACTGAAGTTAGTGATGTGCAAGAAAGGGACAAAACTATTTGTCCCCTTTATGACTACGAAAAAAAATAAAATGAGGAGTGAGACAGCCCCTGAACCATTCTGAAAACAGAAGAATCCCTAACAATCCTTTCAGCTGTAAAGTATGGGCCTGTTCTGAAAGGTCAACTAACTACTACTGGCCCATCGGAGATCCCCTTTCTATGGAAGCAGAAATCAGCTTCATAATGTGACTGGGCATGATTACTTTTAGAAAACAATAGTTCTTCGATACAGTTATACAAGACAAGATGAACCTGGAGAAATGCAACCCTTGTGGTACAGTCTCTTACAAGAGTTAGTATGGCAGTGGCAATGTTAACAAGGATGCCTTCTTCAATGACTTGGTATGCACAGGAGGAAGCAAGTTTCACATTTTATTTTCCTCCAGCAGGATGCATGCTTCATATTTCAAAACTAGCTAAGCTTCAAAGATAAAGTGGCAAGTGGTGGCTTTCAGAGATCATTCACATCATCATGGAATTATTTCTGCCTGAAGAGGTTGCTAATTAGTTTCCAGGTAACTTAAATGAAGAGGAATTAGTCCCTTAAGTGGGCATCCAAGTTGTTGTTTCTGAATTCCTCCTTGAAGGAGAGGAGTCTAAGCCATGCCACATGGGCCAGGCACACATTTAAACTTGCAGCCCAAACCAAAGAATCTGCACAACTAAATCTACAGCTACATACATAACAGCCTGCTTTGAAAGCTGTAAACACAGCTTCATGAGATCCTTCTTACATTTTGAGTCAGGGGAGCTCCTCAAAATTTTCTAGTGGCTTATATAATTAGATAATACTGGACCTTGGACAGATGGGATGAGTAACAAAGTGCTCCAAATCCTATGCCCCAGTATGGCACAATATACTACAAAGCCACACCTGTCAAAAACCTTGGACTCTATTCTCAAGGAAGACTGGCAAAGTGTTGTGCTCTCTGTGACCAACAGTGGACTAAAGAAATTACATAGGAATCAGCATTAGGATGTTTGGTCAGAAGCTCTAGTCATTTACAGTGGCAGATGAGAGACTTTAGAGGGCAATCACTTCCTTGAGTGCCAAAAGGCAGAGCCAAGGTACAGCATTCTTAAACACTTTTCAGAGTGAGGTATGACATGCAACTCTTCAGACTTCTTCCCAAGAAGCACTACCAGCGCTTTTGAGGAGAAGGAAAATGGCAGTGAGGCCAATCCAGGACAAGCCACATGGGCATAACAGCATTTTCAAAGATATCATCTTGGCATGGCAGTGAGGCCAATAACCTCAGCAGGTTCTCTACTGTATTTCCAAGATTCAAGTGTGAGCCCTGAAATTGCAAAACATAAGTCCAAAAGTAAAGGAGAACAGAGAATGTTCTAGTTCACTGCTCTATAAAGCTGCTTTTTTTTTATATATATACATAGAAGCAAATATGCCAACACAGAGATCACCATACCTCCGAGAAAAAAGAATATTCAAAGAAACATCAATTTCAGACATAATACATACAAGTCCATATTTTTAGTCCTTTGGTGTCTATTCCAGAACAAGCGCTAAGGAGCCTTGGAATATTAAAGTCCCTGGTCTTACTACCCCTTGTCAATCTAAGACAATAATCTTCAGACAGTGAGTCCTCAAATGAGACTGTGTGAGATGCATGCATCCCACAAGACCTGGGATATTGCAAGATCTTGAGAAAATGTGGGCATGTGCATGACAGGTCAGGTGTTGGGCGACTGAAATCATGTAACTGATCACATGCTAACTGAAGGTATCATTTTTGGTAGACAAGCCTGTCCTGGCTGTATTCCCTAAGGGTTAAGTGTGCCTATGAGAAGAGTCCTCATATAGCGAACAGGATGCCTAAAGCCCAAAAACACAGACCTTAAATACGGAATGACCTGATCATACCCCTCCCACCAAAACAAATCACGCATTCCAAGTGTGAAACCACAAGAGGGGGAATTGTTGATCAAGTTCTTCTAATCCAAGATCAGATGACTCAATGAACCACTCCCTCGCAGAGGACTAATCAGCTGCAGCCTAAAACAAATCAAGAGGGGCTATGTCTGTCTAACACCAAGGGATTCACCCTTAAGAAAAGTCCTAATATTGGGGAAGGGTCTCTGACTGCTAACACCATCACCAAATTGAAATCAACATCTTAGGGCACTAGCTACAAGATTTCATGGAGGTATGATACACTCACTCACATGGGATTTAACTACACTAAACTAATCACAAAGAGAATATTAGCAATCAGAATCATTAAAATTCTAAAAACATCTATCCAAACATGTCACATGTTCCAAGTATAAGAGAAACTAATTCACTTAGAGTAAAACAGTACCAAAGAAGTACTTTCAAAGGCATGACAATTTTTTTCATTTGGGTCCCAATGCTATATTTTAAACACAAAAGTTGCTTTTATCTTCTCAAAGGGGATTCCTTTACGTAGGGCTTTAGAAGGGGAAACCAAATCTGTATGGGCCACAATGTCACAATGAAGATGACTTTGGCCTTGCACTGAAAGGCTTTCTGTATGAACTTCATCATGAGTGGGATAGGGGATATGCCAACAGTAGCCCTTGGAGGCCAGTGAGTGTACACAGTGTCCCTGTGGTTCAATTCCTGCTGCAGGAGAATAGTGCAATAATTGCTGCATTTGGTATCATGTGGGATCAAAGAGACGGCAGCATGGTTTGCCCCAGTGGTGAAAAAAAAAAAAAAAAAAAACTTCTTTGCTACACTGGATTTAGGGACCACTCATGAGGAACAATGACATTCTGCTAAACCTGTCCACGTGGTCGCTTAACCTCCCAGGGATGCCTGTTGCAATCAGAAAACAGTGAGAGGCCACTGCCTATTGCCATAGCTTCTCAAGCAGAGCAGGTAGGATCTGGATCCCCCTTGCTTATTTATGTACCAGATTACTGTCATATCTGTTCAAATACTTCTCAACCCTAGAAGAAGCCTGTCATGTAATTCTTGCAACACAAGTTGAACTGCCTGCATCTGTAGGGCATTTATGTGAAGATGAGCTTCTGAACCCGACCACGAACCTTGGACCATTCTCCCTTCACACACTCCCAACATGGAAGAGGCTGCATCTGTGGTTATAACAGCTATGGGAGGAAGGATATGAAAGGGTCTACCTGCAGCTACCAGAGCGGATGAAGCTACCAACTTAGATGCATTCAGCATGACTGAGTTACCTGTGAGGGAAGAGTCAGAGGGTCATACTTCTAAGACCACTGTGACTGGAGTAATGATTACAGTCTCCTCATACGGTAATGGGTGAACTGTACCATGAGGGTTGATACTGCAATTAATTCTAACACTTTCAAGATCGACCTAGCTGGAAGACGAGAAGGGCCTGAGCCACACACTTCACGGATGCGATTGTGGGAGATCAGTGGTCCAAAAGGCAACCCAGAAGTATGCACTGAGAAGTGACTAGATTGGATTTTGCTAGATTTAGCATGAGCCCCAGAGATGCAGAAAAATGAAGCAGATAGTCCTTTGCTTGCAGGAACTCTGGATGAGACAGCCAGGAGTCAGTTGTCTAGATACGGAAAAATGTTGAATACTTGTAGTCATAGATGAGCTGCTGCTACCATCATGCATTTGATGAACATCTTGAGGGCTGTAGTGAGACCAAATGGGAGGGCTCTGAACTGAAAATGACTGGTTCCAAAGTGGAACTGCAAAACCGTCTGAATTCTTTCACTACCTTTACATTAAGGTAGGCATCCTGGAAATAATATAGAACACATCCACTCATTCTGAAGACAATGAAGAATAGATTGCACTGTGACCATTCAAGAGTGGCTTTTTGATGTATGTATATAGGAGACGGAGGTATTTTGTTTTCTTTGAAACCAAAAAGTGAGAGTAGATTCTTAGCCCTTGCTCATCTGGTGGGATCTCCTAGATGACTCTTTTTATAACAGAGAGTACCTCTGACATAGCAGCCTTTGCCTGACTGGGTGGGATATCTGGCAATGGTGTTTAGGGGGATGGATGGAGTTTCCAAAAATGGAATTTGATAACCTCTGGATATTCTCTCCTAATGATGTGTCCCATGTGATTATGAACTACAAGTGAGGATAGATGGACATGCGAACCACAAATGCCTCCAGAGTGAGATGGTCAGGCAACCCTTCAGTAGTTCTGATTTCACCTGTTGGAGAAGGGCCCAAGACATCCCTGGTGCTTTGGACCTCCTCAGCCTCTGGGCCTGAACCCACTGAAGTGGACTCCTCTGCTGCAGTCAACTCTGTCAAAACAGAAGTCATACTGATGTCAAGACTTACGAAACAAGAGTGATCAATCACTCTGTTTTCTATGACAGGTGTGCTGAGATGTCTCCAACTTCACTTCTAATGCAGAGTGTCTTGCCATTTTGCTCAGACTTCTGCATTCATTCTTTAATTGTCCTACCAAACAAAGTGTTTCCATCAAAGGGAGTGTTTGTGCATGTGTGTATATATATATATATATATATATATATATATATATATATATATATATATATATATAAAACTTACAGTTGCACGAGTACAGCCAAGTGTGGCACATCAAGGTAATGCCTGCTCCAGTTGCCCTTGATGCTTCATCTGCTGCATTATATAGTAGGCACATGGACAAGTTGATAATACTGGACATTGTGGACACAGTAACCTGAAGTTCCTTCCTTGATTACAGCATAATGGGGTTCTACAGAGAGGACAGATACTACTGTGCTAGATCCCTCTGGAACCTAGTCATACTGAATGCATACTCTCACTTCTCCAGTCTATTCACAATGTGAGACTCCTGTTGGGTGGGTAGACGGATATTTTTTCTGACAACTCTTTATTGGTGGCTGTCACATTCATGATGGAGTCCACTTGCAGCGGGGTTTGCCCCAAAAGGTTTTATCTTTTGGGGGGATCCAAGTATCCTGTCAGGCTTCCTGGGGACAGAGTTACATGTATTGGGTTCCTGCCATGCTTTACTAACTGCCAACTTCACCATTTTGTAAGCTGGTGGGGCCACCCAGAAGTAGAAGGGGTTGTTCCATATGCCTCAAACAGTACTGCTTCTTCCTAAGAGGGATGTTCAGTTGGTCAGGATCCCATTTACCTTATAACCTACAAGGTCTTTCCAAAGGACACATCTTTGGGAGGGGGTTGTGGGGAACCCTCTCTACCATCCAAATCAGTAACTCATGTGACAGACTCATCCAGTGAGTCAATGTGATTAATTTTGCTCAGCCACTAGAGGAGTGGTTCATGGGATGATGCTCCCGAGGACAGTCTCTGCTGTAATGCAGAAGGTTTGGGGCAAACGGAACAAATTTTTTCAGATGATGCCTATTGAGAAGACAAATCCAAAGAGGGAGAGTCATAGGATGAAACCATGGTCAGGTGATCCTGTGTGTTTACCTTCGAGGCGAGAGGATTCGAACACTCATAAGGCTGTTTCAACCTCTAATGGGTCTGAAAAAAACTGCACCCATGGTTGGATCCAATTCTCTGAATGGGAAGAAAGCTGACTTAGGTGGATTTCTCTGAAATTACTTGAGTGGGTGGCAGGGGAAGCCATCTCCAACACTACTAGAGGAGACATCCACCAAATTCTTTGACTCCGTCAATGGATATGGGAGAAGCAGAGATGGTAGAGTTGAATCAAAATCCCCTGGAGGTGAAGAACCATAGCTCAATGACTCTCGAGCCACAGGATACAGATGACCAAACGGATCTGATGGTAGAAGAGTCAAACAGCAGACCACTGAGAGAGTCTGGATCGGGTAATGTGCACAGATCTGTTCAGCTTCAGAGTCGATGGAGTCATGATGATCCCCAATTTGATTTGGGTTTGGAGAAACTTCTGCAATAAGCAAGCCATATCAACTTTGGGAGGCACTTCAATAAGATTTAAACAACCCTGTCAACAGGACAGACTTTGGTCTGGATACAGGCTTCTCCACTCTCTTAAGTGTGTCATTTATCACAATCAGGACTGGTGGCTCTGGATCAGGATGCAGGGTATAGGTTGAGTTTGGCTAGATTTTCTTCAAGCCTTGGAGCTTTTGGTGTCAAAAGCTGGACATTTCTTTGGCTCAGTCTTTAGGCTTCAGAACTTTTTCTGAACATTTACTTGCTTTAGATTACTCCAGATCCGGAGAAAGAAGACCTTTGAGGATAACTTTATTCCTCTTATCAGAAAGAACTCTGGACCAAAAGACAGAACAGATGTCACATGCGGTGTTTAGGTGCACCACCTTCAAACAGATCACACATAACTCATGGGGTCCTGGAGGATATTTTATGCCCACATTTATAGGATTTTATTTATTGATTGATTGATATTTGTTTACCGGGATAGTCCAGCTGGACCAATCAGATCCCATTTTCAGTGGAGGCCTGGGAAGAAAAGCTCCGAAATATACAAATACAATAAAATTTAAATGCAAAGTGAATCAAAGCAGAAATGAGTTACAAATAATACAATACAATTTAAAATACAAAATAAAACAAGGCACAATCAATAGGCTTGGTATTTTTAGATATTCTGTCTAATAGTAGATACCTGGAAGAATTTCAGAGAGTTCATAGGATTAAAGGAAGTTACTACTCTAATGGCCCTAGGGCCTTTACCAGCATAGGCAAGCTCTTTCCCTAATTTCCATGATCAGCACCTATTGCCCCTGACCAAGAGGGATATAGGTGGAACCCCTGGGGTGAATTTACATTCACCCAGCCAATCGTCCGGATTGCTTTTGAAGATGGCCAATGAGGTGGCTCTGTTTGACATGAAGTGGGAGTCTGTTCCAAAGGTGTGGTAACCTCTGGGAGACAAATCTGTTCCTCCAGCAGGTTTTATTAATGTCACATACCAGGTTAATGTTTTTAGAGGGAGTAACCAGTGTACCATATGACTTACAGACATGCAGCATTTCCAATAAAAAAGGTCAGAGGATTGCATTGTATGCAGGCACAGATCACCTCTTGAGTAGTCTGTATGAAACAGAATAAAGTGAGTGATTTCAGGTGATCCCCATAGGAGAAATGCTTAAGACCTTGAAATTTCCTTGTGAGGAACCTTTGCAGTTTCTCCAATTGCTGCAGGTGCTTGGAAATTTACATACCAAAAGGGGCATTGTACTTGAGGAAAGAGTACAGGGAGGTTGTAACTTTTTTTCTGGAGGCAATGTCCTTACTTACAAGATGAGAAATATACAATGCCCTTCTTACTATTGTGGAGAAATGGTGGTCAAAGGTAAAGCTGCTGTCACAACCTGTGTGCACAGGTCTCTCACCACTGAATGCATAATTAAGGTGTTGCTATTGATGTGGTAGTTAGCAGGAACATCGCTTTTACCAAAAGGAATGAATACATTTTTTGCATTGAGTTTAAGGCCATGATTCTGGCACCAATCATTTGCTTGTGTAAGACCCTCTTGTAGGATGTTAACATCATTTGGAGATTCTATGACTGCTCCCAGTTTACAGTCATCAGCAAACTTTGTTAGCCATAAACCTTTAGTTTTTGCTTGTACTTTGGAGAAATAGATTCCAAATAGTAGAGGTCCCAAAACTGATACCTGTGGAACACCGTTAGTTACAGGTCTGCTGTTGGAGGTGGATTCTCCTGCTTTGACTATATGAGTTCTATCACTGAGCTAGTTAGTGGCCCATCTTATGATATCAAGGTTGATGCCTAGTTGGGTGACTGTCAATAATGCCTGAGTGGGGGATAGTGTCAAACACCTTGGCTAAGTCCAGGTAGGCTGTATGCACAGATTTCCCCTTCCTTCAATAAATTCTATTGTCTTCTCTTTCCTTTATACTTCCAATATCCTCTCATTTATTTTTTCTTTTAAGAGTAGAAACTACACTTTCAAAACTCTTTCCCTAGAGTGCTGTTTTGTAATAAACAGCAAGTGGAAAATGCCTCACTGAGTTCCAGAGTTACAAAAGAAGAAAAAAAAAAACACTAGCATATTTTCATGCATTTTTTCAGTTGGTGTTTATTACAAAACAGCACTAGGGTTAAGAGTATTGAAAGTGTAGTTTCTGCTCTAAAAATAAAAAAATAAACGAGAAGATATTGAAGTATTAAGGAAAGAGAAAAATGGTTAGCTAGTACATAGAAAGTATGAGTGAGAAGTAGGTTAATCCAGACTACAGGAAGACAAAGGGGAAGTTATAGCAGAAAAAATGCATTCTTAGTCAGGTTTAGTACAAAAGCAGATCCAAGTCTTAGTCTTTTAAAGTAGTCTTAAAGGAAGAAAAGTCCTGGTTAGTTCTGATTGTCAAGGGAAGAGTGTTC
The DNA here is from genome assembly GCF_019279795.1 of Protopterus annectens. NCBI lineage: Eukaryota > Metazoa > Chordata > Ceratodontiformes > Protopteridae > Protopterus > Protopterus annectens. The sequence goes on from NC_056743.1 coordinate 867,162,585, forward strand.
CAGACTTTAGCCACAGATTAAGAGTAAAGATACTGACCACCACACTTGTTAGGTTTATACTTCACCAGAAGTTATTTTCTGATCTGAGAGATCTACTGGGTAAGTAGTTGTTAATGAAACAAGGGCAGGGTAGGCCATGGGTTTGTAGATTAATTTGTGGATAGTTGTAAGTTATAGACAGGTAAGGTAGTGTGGGAGTTCAAGCCACTTAAGAGAATGCAAAATTTACAATGATGAGTGGAATATTTAGCATTTGTAGCAAACTTGGCAATTTTGTTGTAGCACATTACTAATGTACTTTTCAGGGAGGATTGTACATTGCAAGTATGGGGCATCAAATATGAGTGAGGGAACAGAAAGGTAGAGGTAAGAGTCTGTTTAGTAGAAATGTTGAGAAAGTGTTTGTGCCAATAAATAATGCAAAGTTTCTGATGTGTTTTTTAATGTTATGTTGTATGTGCAAGTCAAATTTTAAATGATCAATTATTACCCCAAGCAGTTTGGAACAAGGAACAACTTCAATTATTGTGTCATTTTGTGAAAGTACAGTGAAGTGAGATTTGTTAAGAAAAGTTGTTTTAGGCATGAAAAGGAGTAGCTTAGTTTTTTGTAGGTTGAGTATCAGTTGGCTTTTGCTAAGCCAGGTCTCAATGGAGGTAAAGGCCTCTTGGGTGATTTGTTGTAGATGTGACATGGAATCTGAGGAGCAAATAATAGTTCAGTCATCAGCATACTGTATCTGAGTGCCCTGGCAGGAGGAAATCTGTAGCTTATTATTAAAGACATTAAACAGCAGAGTTCAATTACAGAGCCTTTGGGAACACCAGTTCTATTGCTTAAGTAGGGAGAGGAGTCCTGCTATTTGACTACTTGTTGTCTGTTTGATAAATAGCTAGAGAACCATTTAAGAGAAAGGGGGATTTAGTAGTAAGGGATGAAAGAGTGTCAAAGACCTTTGATAAGTCAAGAAAAAGAGAAACACACCAGAGTCTCTTGCTCTATTAATAGTGTCCATGAAGGAATCCGTGTGGTGTTTAGAAGTTGATTGTTGAGAAGAAAGTTTAGAAACTGAGTATGGACATAGTTTTCTAGGAGCTTTGAGATCAAATAAAGGATGGCAATAGGACGGTAGTTAGAAATATCTATAGAGTTACCCCCTTTATGCAGAGGTAGAATAAATTATCTTTTCCAGAAATATGGAACATAGGATTCATTGATGGACCTGTTAATGAGTATACTAATAGGATATGCAATGGCTTCTGCTGCCAACTTTCAATATTCTGTAGGAAGACTGTCAGCAGAGGTGGAGCCAGGCTTGAGTTTAAGAAGTAGACTTTTCATGGCAGTAGTTGACACAGGATTACGAGTGAAGTTAGGTGGACTAAGAGTAGTAGCATGGGTTAATTTACAGGGGGGTGAAGTAGGAGGTGGATGCCAGGGAGAAGACTGGCCTAAAACTTATTCCTGGGTTATGTGAGGGTGGGAGAGGAGAGGAAGGGGCTGGGAAGTGCTAGCAGTGAGTTTAGATAAGTTTTCAATGACTTGAGAGTTGAAAAGGGTGGCAATTTGCATTGTCTTATCAGGACACGGAGAAGGATTAATTTTAGTACCAGGGTTGAGTATTGTAGAAATGGATAACAAGATTTTTTTTAGGATTCAGCTTATTTTTTTGTGTTTTTTTTTTACACCTTTGTTTACTCTTTTTTTTTTTTTTTTTTTTATACCTGGTTACAGAGCTGCTTAAATTTCAACAGGTCTGAAGTTTTGTTTTTCAACCACTGTTTCCAGGCTTTGTCCTCAGTTGACATAAGAATTTTTGTTGGTCTAATAAACCATGGGGTAGGAATTAGTTTTGACAAAGTTGGGCAACACTGTTTAGAGTATTCAGAAATATGTATTTATTGCATTTGTTTACCGGGAAAGTCCACTGGGCCTAAAAGAGCCATGGTCAGTGAAGGCCCGGGGAGAATAGCTCCGATAACATCACATATACAGAAAATATTAAACATTAACTGGTACCAAAGGAGATACAGTATTACACGTAGTGATAATAGTAATATATACAGAATACATTCACAAAAGCAGGAATATTGTCGGTTGCCAGAAGAATTAATTCAGAGGGGTATAAATAGAGATATATTAATCAACATTATTGTACCAATGTATTAAAGTAATTCACAGCTTCATCTAAAGGTAATATTTTAGAACTATTATTATAACTATTATTGTTGACTGCTGGGCAAAGTTAGGTTTCAGACATTTTTATAACAATGTTCTTTTTATCTGGGATGGACTGTTCTATGGGCATATGTGGGGAGATAGTCACGAAGTGTATTACGGAAAGTGCCAGTTTTGGGGAGCTTATCGGGATCAATGACAAGTCTGGGATAAAACCATGTTTATTCCCATTGTTAAATGTAGTTGAGTGGTAATAAACTGGGTATAATTTGAACAGATTAATGCTTGAGGATGGGAATTTACAGCAAAGGTTTAGCCAGTTAATGTTGACATCTCCTAAAATAGTCTTTTTTTTATAGTATGGGAGATCCAAGATAGAATACCTTCCAGTACTGGTATGCTGTGGCCATGGGGTATCTATATAACTATTATATTAGTTAATTATTCACTGGTCACTTGACTGTGCTGGTTGTTAATATAAACTGAATGCTAGCAGAACTGCATTTTTGTTCTAGCATTGAAAAAGAGTTGTCCCAACTGGAAACTCTCCTCCTTTTATTAATTTGTTTCTGCTTTTAATAAAACTTTTAGATGATAGAGTCCACATTTTGTTTTCTTCTGTGCATTTATATTTTAACATTTGGGGCCCATTTGGACACCTGGAGAGTTCAGCCTGATATACAACTGTGATGCATATACTTTTAGTACTTATTTTTAAGAAGGACATTAGAATTTCAGGGTTAGAGAACTTAGGGATAGGATAAGAGAATGGGGTTATGTTGTTTATGTTTCCAGAAAGAAGTGCAATATCTCCAAGCTTTTTTGTAAGGTTATCTGCCCTAATAATAATACAGCCAGGAGGGAGAAATTCCGAATCTTATGTGTGCTATGAGCCAGGTTTTGGTTGCGGCAATATCATCAGGTGAATTATGACTTACCCAGGCTTGAGAGTTGGCAATTTTGTTACAAATACTCTGGAAATTCAGGGTAACCAAGTTTAGGATTTTGGAGGAATTAGAAGATTTTGGTACAGTTTTAGGAATATGGGTGGAAGTGTGGACTGGATTAGCATGGATATCACCACACTGAAGTATATTTGAGAATATAAAATAGCGTATAAAGTTAATATTCTATTGCTGTTTGGTCTATTAAGACGGTACTGGAACTGGAAGATAAAACATTTTGGATTAAGTATTTTCAGTTTAGGGAAGAACAGTGGGTTTATTGGAAATAAACTGGGAAGCATCTTGGAGTAGCAGTTAGATGAGTAGGTTTGGAAAGTAGAGGCAGAAGTTGACAGGTGAAAAAGGGAGTTAGGGTTAAGGGTAGTGGAAGTTTTTAGAGAGATGGAGAGACAGGGAAATGAAGGAAAAAAGAAAAGCATTTAAATACCTGTTAGATATTGAGGATGGGGGCTGAGGAGGGAATGTCAGGACACAATAGGAGTATGGTAAGTATGGGTAGAAGGAAAGAGTTGGATAGCGAGAATGGAAAAGTTACATACAGGTGGTGTCTATAAAGGATAAGTAATGTACAGCAGAAGAGTCAGAATTATCCGATAAAGGACTGGCAAGCCAGATCCGTAACTTCGAGATAAGGATTGGCTCTAAGGTCTGGGTCGGTCTGGCTTGGGCGTGAAGCTGGGCTGGGCAAGCGCCATGGCTGGACGAGGTGTCATCCCCTCGGCACACCCCTCCTTCGGGGGGGGGGGGCAGCAGCTCTGGATGCACACTATGCCCTTCCTGTGGATCAGCCAGGCTGTAGTGGGCACCACTCCCGACTAGCATCCCACATAGTCTGGCAGCTACAGGTAGGCAGGCACATTACATTTCTGGATCTGAAATAAATTTTGGAGGAAAATAAAGTTTTACGAACAGTATACAGAAAATCTGAGGATGGTAATCGGTATTTAGAGGGGAGCAGTTGCCATCCTACACATACTATAACTTCTCTCCCTTATGGAGAGTGCTTAAGACTGAGAAGATTGTGTAATGATAGAGATTTTTACAGAGAAGTGGATGTAATATATGCTATGTTCACATCTAGAGGTTATAATAGTCATTCAGTACAGGTGACAATAGAGAAGATTTTAATAGATTCTTCTGACAATGATAATCATGAGTGTGTTAAGCAATTAAACTATAAGACAGAGAAGAAAAATAGTGATAGAAGACAAATATATTTTGTCTCAACATATGGAGCCTTTAGCACCATTTTGACTAATTTGGTGAAGTATTATTGGAAATATTTATTAAATTCAGTGGACTTGGCAATGGTAATTTCCCCGAACACAGGTATTTCCTTTAGAAGAGGTAAAAATTTAAAGGAGATCTTGGTGCATAACATTTTCAAACTTCCTATGTGTAATAGAAATTTTAATGTAAATACGAATGGTACATATTGTTTTGGACATTGAAAGGTATGTAATTATGTGGTTAGAATTTATACATATAAATGGCCAAGTTTACTACCCCAATGAAAGATATACCTGTGAGACTGAGGGCATAATATATGCCCTACAATACCCTTGTAGTCTCGTATACATACAGGAAACTAAAATAAATGTTAAAGGAAGGCTCCAGTAACATGTTAGGAATATTATGAAACAAAAAGGAGAGAGTCCTGTGGTTAAACATTTTATGTCATTTCACAATTCAAATCCTGAAGGCTTAATAGCCACTATTTTACAAAAAGTTTCAGATGGTTTTTATTCTAAATATTTGTATAAAAATAAAGAATTTTTATTTTAAAATATAATACCTTGTCTTCTTGGGGTCTTAATCTGGAACGTAACTGGAGGTTATTAATTTAGTATGTAATTGGATGATTGTTTAATTGTCAAGTGTATTTAACTAAAGGTGAATTTTTACTCATCTGTCCTTGAAGGTTCTTCTGAAGTGCTGGAGAGTGATTAAAGTCTATTTTTTTGGTTCCTGCTTGTCGTTATTTTATATTTAATTTATTTAGTGGTATTTTATTTAGCAGCTGACTTAGAACTGGTGCAGACTGGTGGAATCCGACAGACTGTTTAATTAAACCAACGCATTGCAAAGGCCAGAGATGGGTGTTGATGCGATGTGATTTCTGCCCAGTGCTCTGAATGTCACAGTGAAGAAATTCAATGAAGTGCTAGTAAAAAGCAGGAGTAACTATGATTCTCTTAAGGTAGCCAAATGCCTCATCATCTAATTAGTGAAATGTATGAATGGATGAATGAGATTCCCACTGTCCATACCTACTTATCTAGCGAAAGCACAGCCAAGGGAACGGGCTTGGTAGAATCTGCAGGGAAAGAAGACCCTGTTGAGCTCGACTCCAGTTTGGAGCTCTCACTTCTGCCTCCAAGCGCTCAGGTGTTCAGAAGCAACCTACTATGGGGACAGTGTCAGTTGGGGAGTTTGACTGGCTGGTACACCTGTCAAGCAGTAATGCAGGTGTCCTAAGGCGAGCTCAGGGAGGACAGAAACCTCCCGTGGAGCAGATAAAGGAGGGTAGACAATAAAGGAGTAATAAGGTTGAGTTTAGAGATATTAGAAAGGAGATAAAGTGGGGAAATTAAAGAAAATTAAGTACGGGTAGTATATGTAGAAGGTGAGTAAAAGTGCAACAGGACTGATGGAAGAACAGGAGATGGAGGTGACTTAAACATTTAAAAAATGGCTACAGTATTGGGGATGAAGGCTGTGTCATATGACTAGGTATAAATTAGATGAGGTAATTTCCAGATTCTGTGATTGGATAATCAGGAATAGTGGGTGGAAAGAGGGTCTTGAAATATTAGGCTAGATGGGGTGGGTGGGAATTGGGGGTAGGGTACAGGAGCAGATTGAACCTGAGCAGAGAGAGGGTGAATGGAGCAGGTTGCACAAAGTTTGTGTAACTTGCAATTGTAGAGGAAGCAAAAGAAAAGACATCAATAAAGTACATCTTTCACCATGTTTTTGTTAGGTAAAATATGTCCAAAGTTGTATTCTAACTATTTAAAGGTCTAAGTTTGAAGAGCTCATCTAGGGCAGTAAAGGGATAAAACTATCATAGGAGAGAAGTGTTTAAAAGTAGACAATCAACACATTTCTTATCATGGACTACTTTGCATAGTAGATTAGAGAGGGGTATAGTAGCTGATTAATTGGTATGTGTAATGGAAGATGCTTAAATGTAAGAAAGGTAAAGCTATGTAGAAGATAAGGGCAGAATAGTTGGGTAGCAATGAAAGAGTTAAAAAAGCAACATCTGAGGAACTCTGGTAAGTTATCCCTAACAAAACACAGTTGAGATACAAAACCCCTGTTACTACTACAGCTAGCATAATAAGTAATACCTTTGATGAAAAATACAGGGGGACTAAAATAAGCAAGCTTTACCTATGTACAAAGGGAATATACAAGTCAGATTCACCCTTCAGGTGAGGTAGGCATAGGGAGTTGACTAAAGTTAGCCACAGAGATCACCTCCAATGGTGGCAACACACAAATGGTATTCTACAGGGCACAGTCCTTATATTATGGGAAGAACAGAGTTCCAGGGATGAGCTGGGGGGGGGGGGGTCCTAACAGAGTGGAAGCAGAGTCAGAAATGATTTCTTGAACCTTGCATTTTGATCCTTCACAAGTTGCAAAAATCACCATGAAAAAGTGGCACACCACCACACTTTGGTTAAATAACAGAAATATCTATATACAAATGCTAAATAGCAACCTACACACAGATACTATAAATAAACAGACAACTAGCAACAAGCTCTACAACAGAAAAAGGTCTAAAGTCATATCAAGCAACACTTAACTATACTATTAAGTGCTGTTGGTAAGATGACGGACAGAAAAAACAAGATGCCATGAGGCCACAAAAGGAAGGGCTGAATAAATATTTAAATATAAGCAATAACTTTTCAACTGGAAGAAAAACTATCATTACACAAGACTTTTAAATACTAAATGGCCACAGGCTAAAAATAGGTATTTTTTTTACAGGCAAACTATCCCAATAAATGGGTGGAGCACTTACTGGCAAGGCCTACAATGCTCTTCCAACAGGTGGCACACAATATCAGAGTTATTCAGGGAAAAGCTAAGCATTTTGGGTAGGTAAAAAGTTAGGAAGGGCTTGAAGCTGGATCACTAAAATGGCTGGACTGGATCAGAGTTTGGGATAGATGACCTATACATCAGATCGGATGGGCTAAATGAATGATCTTGCCTTCCCTGGCTGACTTACTGATAACTTTACAGCAGTTTTGTGGATACACTATATTCCAGAATCTTCTGAATATGTTTACTGCTTGCTGTAAAAGCAAACCATCAGATATCTAGTAATTATTGTTGTCAAAAAAAGACTTCTTCAGTAAAAAGTCCACAATGTCTGTTGATCTTGGCTGGTAGAGACTACACAGAAAAACTAACTTATGAAACTTTTCTGTGATGCATCTGTGACTCAGCATTTCACTAACTTATGACTACATTTGTTAACAGGAAGAATGAGCAGGAACAAAGACCTTCTTCAACCACAATCCAGAGCTCCTGTACCCATATTTTAAATATGCACTGTTTCCCCTCTATGAATGCTACAAGAACAAAATGTTATATATCACCCTTTCATTTTGGCAAAATGCCAGTTGATGTACCTGATATTTGTCACACTTGATGAATTATGTAGAACTAGATCTAATCCACAGAAAACATTACATCTGTGGCATTTAAAAAATTCCAAAGGGTAAAGAACAATAGCATTTTCCTACACTCTTTGGCAGGACAAACAGACCTGCATTAAAAAGCCAGTTAATTCCTGCCATTATAAAAGGAAGCTAAAAAAAACTAGCCAGTACCATCAAAGTAGGTGCAAAATTACATTCATAACCTTGAAAGCAAAAATCTGGCCTCGCTTACAGTTTAACACCACCCTTAGGGCTCTTTTCTTTTTGCAATACAGTTCCACTGTGGTTCAGTTACCATGCCTAAAGCACAACTACCTGGGGATACCCCTCTTGGGACAAGCAGTGTGGTAGTTTCTTCCTCAATGGACCAGGTCCTAACTACTGTACTTACTACGCTGCAGCTGAATGGTAATACTCATCCTCTGACTGCTGGTCCAATGCAGACTCGGGCACACAATGTATGCTCTCTGCATGATATGTCATGCCTGTTGGCAACTATCCCTCTAAGCTGATCCCTACCTCTAACTTTAAAAGAAACCTCTTGGAATTAGATATTAGCCCACAGACAGGTCACCACCAATGCCATCTCTGTCTTAACCTTTTCATTATTAACATCTGCCAAGGAGTTTATTGCTTGCATGGCAAAGGGTTAATGCAGCCACGCCACCAGAAATTGGGCATAACACCTCCAGACCTCACATCTCATAAAAAGACATAGATTTTCTTACCACACTTAATGACACTCAAACTTGAGTGAGGATAATGCAGATGAATTAGCATGCACTTCTCAAATTTATTCTCAACAGGGGATAAGATAAAGATGAAGAGTCCCCATCACTTGGCTCCCCTCCCACAGATTAATAAACTAACGGAGTAACATTGCCAAAAAGAACCTAATAACCAAAGTAAAAGCACTGCTGGAAATCCATGACAGACTGAGTTTGAAATAGGCTTCATTCACGTCAACATCGTTATAGTTAAAAAATACTGTGACCTTTATAGGTTAATTTTATTTGTTCAGATATAACTTCTAAAAGATCACTTTGAAAGACCATCATAAATAGAATATACACTGAGTCGGGAGATAGGTATGTAATAAGTGAAGTGTAAAATACTTGTGACAGTAATGGGATGATTTACACTGCAATTTGCGTAACATGCAGTGCATTTTACATTGGGAAAATGCATGTATTTGTGAGTTTTGTCACTGTATTGGAACTGTGATTAAAGCTTTCAAACTCAATCTATCATGCCCCCTCCCAAAGATAACTTCTTCAGAGAGAGAGATACAAAAACATGCATAGAGAGACAGAGGGAGCACTTCAAAATGTGTGTGGGTGGTGTGAGGTGTCCAGGGAGTCTTCAGACTCCCAAGACAGGGACACAGACTGGCTTGCTCACTGATCAGCCTAAACCAGACAGTGCAGTGTTCCAGACATTTGATGATCCCTTTTAAAACTACATCCATGGAATTAAATAGCTAACTCCCTTGCACCTACAAAAAGACCATTTCAACAGAGTACTAAAATCTGCCAAGTGTTTTACTTTATTTATTAAATTTGTTAACCAGGGTAAGGACTGATCCAAGTGGAACCATTTCAGCCACTGCTCAGAAGACAGCAAATCAACAGACTAGTAAAACACTTACATAGAGGTAAAGGTAATACAAAAACATAAGCAACCTGGCAATAGTAATGGTAAAAACAATAAATGCACAAATGAGAAACACTACATGCATGGCAGGGTTAAGCAAGCAGGAAAATTACAATGGCAAGACCAACACAGCAGGCTAAGACCCACAACTGTATTAGTAAAGACATGCAATATTTGCAAGTGTAGTTTTTCAAACATTTGCAAGGTCTAGTACTTTACAGTTAACAAGTGGCTACTGCTGTGACTAAAATTACTGATTTTCAGGTGTACTCTTACAACAGCCTACCAAATCATCCAGCAGTCACCTAACTAGACATGAGAAAGGATTCAAAACTGGTCAACAAGCACACCAAAAAAACAGGGTAAAATATTAGATCATTACAGCAAAAAGTTTATAATTCTGCAATTTTAAATACTGGGGCTATCTTCCAGACCCAAAATCTACAATATCATGGGCATATTCTAAAGCTGGAAGAGATGGCAGAATCTCTCCAATGCCACTGAGACTGAATTTCTAAACTTATTCAGACATCATGCCACAGATGCATCTGATAATGTCTTCTGCTACTGGAACATTTGTTAATGGGCAAGCCAAATGGGCACAGTCCCTTTACAAAGGCAAACCAAGAACAATGTCTGCTTAAGTTACTTAATGTCATACAACTGACAAACAGAAGCCGTCGGAATCTAAACAATAGTAGTAACAGTGTTTAGGTCTAGTGGCATACAATCTTAAAATGCTATGCCAAATCGCTAGAAAAAGGCATGCCCGGCTCAGAATTCAGCTTCTTCTTGGGGATGTCACTTATCAAATTTTAAATGCTACCCTTGGCTAATTTTGGCTCTGCAGCCATACTGCTCAATAGGTCTTTAAGAAGTTACAGGAAAAAGGTATGACTATGCAAATGGCAGAAGGCTTTTTGTTCTTTCCCACAATCCCAAAATACTACAAAATAATGCCTCTAACAGGCTGGCTTTTATGTAGACAACAAACCAAAACTGATCAGGCTTAACAAGAAAGGATCTTTCAAAAAGGGCACCTAGGAAGGAGGAGGAGAATGCTGAAGCACATAAAAAAAGTGGAGGGGGGCAATGGACTCTCCTTTCTAAGGACTTATCTGTCAAGTCTACATGTAGGACAGAATCCTCCTCCCAAAAACTACTACTCCATTTACAACAAAACAGTAAAGCAAATTCATTACCTAGATAATTAAAACACTGCAGAAATACCAATAGACCCATTCTTTCTCCCTCACTGGTCTTCCTCAAAATCTCGACAAATCACGTGGAAGGTTAAAGTTACCCATATGTTTATGGTTCACCACATCAGACTCCCAGGGAATAGAAATTATACTGTCAGGCTACCCAAGAGTTCTAATACATCCCTCTTTTCACGGCTGTACCTCAAAGCCCTGCAGAACACATTTCTATGGTAGGGTCAGTGACAGTCTAATATTGAACAAGGACTGCTGCACAGCAGATATCCTACTCCTAAGAAGGCAGTAGGTTTTACTCAGGGCTCTCCCTGGTTCAAAGAATGTCATGTCCTGGACAACTTTTTTACATCTTTACTCTATAGGCAATCTCCTAAGAATCAAATAATTCAAGACACTAACCCCAAAGGCACCCTTAACCACTTTAATTTTCCCAGACCTTCATGGTAACCCTGAAATGGAAGAGAGATTAACTCCATATGCTGTATCATTCAAGGACACTCAAGGTTCCTGAGGTTTTGGACATGCCCTCAACACTTCTATTTCACTGTTTGAGCTCTACACTGTATCTGATATTTCAGCAAACACTTGCTCATGTTCATCTCAGTGGAGTCCATCTCTAAACATACATGGACAACTGCCTCACCTTGTTCCTTATTCCCCCTGCCCAGAAATGTAACTCTAACAGATACAGCAGTGCACTGACAGTTACAGTTCAAAAATCACTTCCTGGCTTCTTGCACATTTAGATCATTTAATTTCTAGAAATAAAGTGTATTAATACAATTATGATAACAGAGAAGTAGAAAAAAATGGTGTAAACTAACTATACATTCACTAAACTGACAATCTTCTTTTGCCAGCATAAAATTAAGCACAGAAATAAAATATACCTTGTTTGCGGTTTCTTTCAGCTCCTGGATAAATTTAACAAGATCATCTGGGCCTCTAATAACCTTGAAGTTAAACTTTTCCTGTCCAAAGCCTGAAATAAAAAAGGAAAACAAAAGCCCAACATGTAACTGCCTGAAAAACACTACGATGTACAAAAGCGAGCAGTACATTTGCAGCTAAAATAGTTGCCATCTTAAGACCAACGCTTTCAAAATTCAAGAAAAATTATGAGTACAGAAATTTAGCTAAGTATCAGTGTTAGTCAGAATTTCCTCCATAAATTTGCATAAACGTTATTCATTTAAAATGAATACAAGCCAAAGCCATTGCAGGGAATGATTGGGGGGGGGGGGAGTGGTTGCCCCAGGTGATAACTTGAAATGGCACCAATCAGCATATGCTACATCACAAAAATGAAAAACATTTGACAGTATTAAGCAATCTATTACATACTGTAAACTATCAAACTTTTCTTTTTACAACCTGTCAGTGTCTGCAATTAATTATAGCTTGTAAGCTGTTCTTTTTAAAGGAAGCAATGGGTTATTAGGATGTTACATTAATAAACTGTTGTAGCAGTTTGACTGCTTACAAGTGATCATTAACCAATTACAATGGCATATCAACAACAATAGGAGACATGCCAAATGCTATTGTTGTAGCTCAAGCACCAGCATTAGCAATGCAAACATTTTCACAACAGTCACTTTCATTCAGCTTATCAAACAGCCTTACAAGAAACAACAGGATGTACGAAATGGATGGCAGTGGTTTGAGGGTTCAGTTTACATCCCTATTTAGGTGACAGACTGAAAAGAAAATACAGAATACAATGAAAAATGGAAGCTGCAGTGGAAAACTTTTTTGGTTATTTGGAGGGTCTATTTTGTTTGTGGATGGCAATTGTTGGGAGTAGTGTGCACTAATTAATGTTGCTTTTTACATTTGTCTCAGGGACACTTGTCAAAACAGGTCAATCTGCAACATCCTTTAGAAATGATTATGTTGTCCTACATTCAATTTGAAACTGAAAGTTTATTACTGGGATACCCAAGAGCCTGCACTTTACATTAAATGAAACTGCTCACTCTTCTCAGTGCTGTTATGCTGTCATGGTTTCCTAATAAGAAAATTTCACATCACTCATACCAAGGTTTCATGTCTAATTTTTGCTTCTCAACAGGTTTATGGACATATACATACATTTGTTTCTCAATGATCCAAGTGCTTGTTGGAGCATGTCTGTTGGTAAAATGAAGTTATGTCTTACCATAATGTTCCATCGGAGTTTTTGATCTTCCAGTCATCACTGATGGATTCGGTTCCGAGCCCTCGGGACCAAGTCGGCCTTATACCAAGCTTGTGTGCACCAAAAAACTCTCGAGCTAAGCTGCTACCCGCAATGCCCTTTGCTCAGTTACCTCAGATCGAGTTTGCATGCAACATACAGAAGAAGAATAAGTCAGAGACCATCTCTGCGCAGAAACCCAAACACACCACGAAGACCCAGAACATCCGCCAGGAACCTTAGGAGGGGGTCGGTGGGAGGGTGTGATGACTGGAAGAAAAATCAACAACTCAGATGGAACGTTATGGTAAGACTTAACTTCTTTATCTGACATTGTTAATCTTTTTCCTATTCATCACTGATGGGACCGAGTCCCCAGCTACTTGAAGAACCTGCGAACCATAGAACCAAAGGCCACTCTTCCCCTGGAGATTAGATCCAATTTGTAATGCTTGATAAAAGTGTGGGGCTTAGCCCAAATGGCAGCTGCACAAATGTCATCCATGGAGGCCCTACAGTGGAAGGCAACAGATGCTGCAATAGCCCTAGTTGAGTGAGCTTTGATTTGGCCAGGCTTCGATCCCTCCGTAAATGAATATGTGAAGGCAATGCAATCCCAGAGCCATTTAGACAAAGCAACTTTTGATACTGCGCCTCCGATTCTAGGATTCACAAAGTGAATGAAAAGCTGGTCTGACTTGCGAAAGGATTTAGTTCTGTCCAGAAAGAAACAATTGTCTATGAGCATCCAAGGAATGAAAGCAATATTCTCCCTTGTTAGAGTAATTTGGGAAGAACACAGGGAGCTCAATGGACTGGTTAATCGAAAAATCAGAAACCACTTTGGGGAGAAAGGATGGGTTAGTACAAAGTGATACTCTGTCCTTATGAAAGATCAGATAAGGGCTCTTGATACATAATGCTTGTAATTCAGAAATTCTTCTGGCTGAAGTTATAGCCACCAGAAATATAGATTTCCATGACAGGAATTTTAGATCACATGTCGCAGCTGGCTCAAAAGGGGGCAGAGAGAGAAACTGCAGAACCCAGGACAGATTCCATGCCTCCACCGGCTGTCTGATGGGAGGCCTGCTGTGGAAAATACCCTTGAGGAAGGTCTTGCAAAGGCGAGAAGAAATAAGTGGCACTCCATCAGACCTGTTATGGAAGTTGGAAACAGCTGTTAGATGGACTCGAATGGAGGAAACTGAGGCCCCCTTGTCGAACAGTTCAGCCAGCTAATGAAGAATAGTGGCTATGGGGGCTGAGAACAGGTCTAGCTTCTGATTACGTGACCAAATAGAGAATCTTTTCCATTTGTCCCTGTAAAGTTTCCTGGTGGATGGTTTATGAGAGGCTAAGATAATATCACGGACGGGTAAGGAGAGGGTTTCCTGCCTGGCAACTAACGAAGTGGAGAAACCAAGCTGTCAGCTTGAGAGTGGACAGATTCGGGGGAGTCAGCCCCTTGTGGGTGAGATATGAGGTCCTGACGAGTGTTTAGGATTCAAGGAGGTTGTAACAGATGAGGTCGAAGGAAGGGAAACCACACTTGACGAGGCCAGAACGGGGCAATGAGGATCACTTTGCTTCTCAACAGAATAGCTTTCCTTAGAACAAGGGGAATCGGAGGAATCAAAGGATAAGCATAAAGGTGAGACCCATGGGCCAATAATGGATTAAAGCGTCTCTCGGTGACTCCCCGAGAGGGGGAAAGAGGGCAAAGTAGCTGCTGCATTTTGTGTTTGAAGGGGAGGTGAACAGGTCGCAGCATGGCTGGCCCTAACGGCTGAAAATTTCCGCCGCCACAATCAGGTTGAGAGACCACTCATTAGGATGAAGAATGCATTTGCTCAGCTTGTCCGCAATCACGTTGGAGCTCCCTGGGATATGCACTGCGATCAGAAAGCAATTGGAAGCTAACTACCACTGCCAGAATCTCATGGCTTCGTGACATAGGGGATAAGATTTGGTCCCTCCCTGTTTATGTACCAGACCACAGACATGTTGTCCGACTGGACAGCAATCATTCCGGACGGAAGGAGCTGATGAAAAGCTTGTAACGCCAATAGCACCGTTCTTAACTCCAGGAGATTGATATGCAAATTGACCTCTACATCGGACCATGTGCCTTGGACTGACTTTCCCTGGAAGTGGCCCCCCCCACTCCATCAGGGAAGCAGCCGTGGTCACTGTGGCGCTGGGCTGTGGAACCTGGAAGGGGCGACAAAGATTTTGTCTGTACTCATCCACCAGAGGAGATCTTGTTTGCAAATGTTGGTGATGAAAATCTGAGAGTTCAGGGGGTGAAGACTGGGTATCCACTGGGCCTGAAGGAGCCATTCTAGTAATCTCATGTGTAGTCTGCTAAGGGAACTATGGGGATGGCTACTGGCTGTAGCCATAGATCACAAGGCTTGGAGGACTTCCCTTGCACACACCTTTCTTCGACAGAGTATCACTTGAACTTGTGCCCTTAGTCTCTGAAGCCTGTGGAGAGGAAGTGAGATCGGGCTTGCCTGGGTGTTGAATATTGCCCCTATGAATTCCAGTTGTTGTGATAGTTAAAGGTTTGATTTCTCCCAATGTATGGTGATGCCTAGTGATTCCACTAGAGCCAGTGTGTAGCGGAGGGCCCTGACCAGAAGACGCTTGGTGGGGGTGAAGAGGAGCCAATCGTCTAGGTATAGAAACACCTGGAATCCCTGAAGTCTCAGATGAGCTGTTACCACTGCAAGGCATTTCGTGAACACACTCGGGGCCGTCGAGAGACTGAAAGGCAGGGCTCTGAACTGGTAGTGATTGGCTCCCAACCAGAAGCGAAGGAGGCTCCTGGAGTGCTTGTCCATCTTGATATGATAATACGCATCCCGGTGGTCTAATGAGCATATACACACACCCTCCCACAGAAAGGGAAGGATAGTTTGAATCGTGACCATGCAGAATTTGGCCTGAACTACCGATTTGTTTAGATGGCTGAGATCCACAGAATGGGCCTCCAGTCCCGTTTTCTTTGGCACCAAAAAAAATCTCGAGTAGAACTCTGATGTGCACTGATCTGGGGAACCTGTTGGATGGCTCGTTTTTGACAGTTTTCGTATTTCGGAAGCTGCCTCCTCCCTTTGACTGGGTGGAACATTGGTAAGGGATTTCGGAGGTCCTGGATAAGTTATTAGGGGAATATGGTAGCCTCTGGTAATGATTCTCTGCACCCACTGATCATTCGTAATGGACAGCCAGGTAGCTTGGTGCAGAGAAAAAGGTGCCCCAACTGCTTCCAGAGGAAAGCAATTGGGCAGTGCTTCAGGAGAGATGATACGGTCTACCCGAGAAGGAATCTTTGGAGCCTTGGGTCTGGGGACCCCCTCTGCCTCGAAAGGGATGTCTTCCATTATTGGAACCCCCTCTGCCTCTGGAGGAGTCCTCACCATGTGCGTCTCGGAAAGGACCTTGAGACCTCTTGTGCCACATCTTTCCACTCCTCTGATTCCTGGAGAAGGAACGCTGAGGTTTGGAAAAGCGTAGACCAATGGCAGGTAAGGTCTTCCCGTCTTGCTCACACCTGGCTAATGCATCCTTAACCTTAGCACCGAACAGAGCAGATGGCTTGATAGGTGCATTTAGAAAGAAGACTTGAAGGAGTCTGCGAGGTCGCAAATGCGCATCCAGGCGTGGCGTCTCATGACTACACCTGCACCCGCAGCTCTAGCTGCTCCTTCGGTTGCGTCTAACAGCAACCGCATGGATGAATTAGATATTGTTTCTAGAGTAGCAAGTTGGGAAGAACTTTTATCTCGTGCGCCATCCGATACTTGGCCCATGAGGGTTCAGGAGAGTTCGGAGATAATATCTCTCTGGGGCCTCGTAAAATGTGCCAGAATGTTCAGAGACCTAACTGCAAAGGTCGCTGACGCAAAAACTCGCTTCCCTAACCTGTCCACTGCCCGGGACTCTGTTGGGTGGGTGAACAGCAGGACTCTACTGCAAAGCCCTTTTTCGTGGCTGCCGCCACCACCATAGCATCCACTGGCAAACCCCTAGACCAATGGGGTTGGTCCTCTGGAGGGGAGAGTACCTTGTCTAATCTACTGGGGATGGCCTCAATGGAGTCCGGGTTCTTCCATGCCCATTGCATCATGAGTTTAACAGCGGGGGGGTGGGTCACCCAAGAAGTAGAGGGCCAAGGGCGAAAGGCCTGCAGGAATACGGATTCCTCCGAGGAAGGGTTGGAGGACTTCCTGTCACCCCTCTGTTTCAAGATTTCCATGATGTTTCCAAAGGAGACATAGTCAGGGGGTGACCATGGGGACCCTTCCCCCTCATTGTAGTCCATACCTTCCGTGAGGGACTCCCCTGGGGAGTCCGTGTGTTTCCTCACACACACCCGTTTCCGAGGGGGTTCTTCTGTGGTCGTTTCTGAGGGGGTTCTTCTGTGGCAGCATCCAAAGAAGACTCAGAAAGGGAAATACCCTGGACAGGGGTTTCCTGGGCCTTGTGCTCTCGGAGTCCTGGGGGGTGGGCCTTTGACAGCTGCAGTTGAGAAGGAACTGGGGGGAATAACCAATGGAGCAGGATTGCTAGCAGCAAACACCCTCTCCATCATCCAGAAAGTGGGCCTGCCCAAAGAGAAGTGGGAGCCCAGAATCAAAGAAGACAAAATTGGAACCGGGGTCACACCCCGTTCCAGATGGTCTGCCTCTGTTGACAGAGCCTCAAGCAGACTCTGAGCGGTAGTCAACCTCGGATCCGAACTCGGGACCAACAAAATCATCGGAACCGAGACCGGAACAGGAGGTTCCACTCCCCAAGCATGAGATTGAGGAAGGGTGGGCTCCGATGGAACAGACACCCAAAGGGGTCTCGAGGCCTCAGACAGTGTCATTGTTGGCACCGAGGAAGGGCGTCCTCTAGTAAAAGTTGGATAAATGAGCCTTGGAACCGAGGGATCCAAGGGATGAGAGTAAGTAGGAGTTGCTGGAGAAATAGACCCAAGGCCTGGAGTGGGACAGGGTCTAGGCGGATTTGAAATTCCCTTGGAGGTTAGCAGCTGGTCAAAAAGGCACACCACATCCAATTCCGAAAAGCTCTTTGTGGATCTCACTGATGCCCAAGAGGGAATCAGGCTGGTCCAAAAAGGGGCTGCATGCTTGTCTGGCAAACAGCTTCACAGTAGACGAGTATTGGGTCCGTGGTAGATCACAGAACAGCACCGATGATTCCAGTTTCGAAACTGGCAACAACGGTATGGTTGGAGCCGTGAACCGGCTCGGAGCCGAGGTTACAATAGGGGTGGGTGACAAAAACGGTTCCGAAGTAGTTGCTGGAACTGGTATCGGAGCAGAAATGGGCGATGGTGCCGAAACAGAAACCGAAAAGCTTGTCGGAACTGAGGCAATAGACAGCACTGTAATCGTCGGTGCCAGGGTAGGCGCCGATGAGGCGACCTCGGTAAGCTTCGCTGGAGTCGAGCTTGAAGTCGATGTAGTAGTCGGCACCAAGGAGGCAGAACAGTGTTTTGATGAGGACTTATGGGCCTTGTGTTTGTGACTTTTACCTCTGTCACTGGCCGGTGAAGAGGGGTCCGAGTGAGGAAGTTTCTTGCCCAAAGAAGGAGGGGATGATACCTCCGTCACAGAACTAGCCTCCGAAAAAAATGAAGCAAGTAGGCCCTTCAAAATCAGTTTGTTATGATGTTCATTCAGTGTCTGCTGACTGAAGATAGCACAAATATCACATGGAGCTTTCACCGACAAATGCGGAACCCCCAAACAGTGTACACACTCTTCATGGAGGTCACTATTCGGTAGTTTACCACTGCAAGAAGAGCATTGTCTAAACCCCATAGTTCCCTTCTTTTGAGACATCCCAGAGCACACACTCACACAAAAGGGAAATTGTGAGGAAAGTGAGGAAACGAAGAAGAAAGAGAGGAAATACCAACAATGGTAACAAGATACCAACAAGGGTAGAAAGTTAAAAAATACGAACAGTGTTAAGAAAGAGGTGCCTGTGGGTAGAGCTGAAAAAATATAGATATCAAGAACAGATTATAGAGAGGAAAAACTTTTACAAAAACTAAATATATCAGAAAAATCATCACTTAGCTGGAGAGCTCGGTGAAACGCTGCTATATGGCTGCACGGCAAACAACTCAGCAAAGGGCATTGTGGGTAGCAGCTTAGCGAGAGTTTTTTGGTGCACGCAAGCTTGGTAAGTTAATACATTTATTTTCTGGTAGTACTGCAATGCAAAGGAGAAAACTTTTGCAAAGCCTAACTCCACTCAGCCCTATCCCGTTCACTAACTCAAACCACTGCATTTACTTGCACTGCTCAAATACACAACTCCTTTTCATGATCATCTCAGATCACAAAGGCAGAAAAATACAGCCAGTGTGCAAGTAAATCCAGTGACCACAAAAATAAAAACAAACAAGTAAAATAGAAGTCATTTGAACCAAGAGCAGCTGGTAATGAAGTAGTTTTAGACTCGTACAACTTTTAAAACCGCTAGAAAAAACTTTTGCCTTAAATAAGGCTTCTTCTGGCAGATCAAACAAAAATACCATCTACTATTTATATAACATCAAAGTGGGTCACATCATGGCAACCAGGCTCGTTTGTGTATCTCTTTCAATGAAGACTTTAAAGATACATAGCCATTCAAACCAGGTAAAATATGTACCCCTAAACATAAAATTCAATTACATTCTTCCTTTTCAGTTTAATCATTAATACTACCCCCACATATATTATTATGAGCTACTCTTAAAATTGAAAATTTAAAACTATGTCCAGAACCATTGTCTCTAATGTGTTTATATAGTGCATTTGTAACTATTTCTCTCACAGCAACTGAAGATCAATCGTGCCACTGTAGGACTGAGATACCACTCATGAAGCATCAGGATAGTTCTGTTCAGTTTATCTGCTAAAGTACATTTGTGTACCTACCATAGAGTGTATTCACTGTTGCAGTCATTACTCTTGGGTTATCCTGCTGGCAGGCTACCCGCAGTTGGCCTGAATTCCAAAGTCTTGGTCCGGCGTCGGTTGCTGTCACCTCTTCCCTGACATCAGTGCACCAGGGGTATAAATGATGCAACCAACGCCATTTTCTTCAGTTTTTCTTGCCCCAGATGTCAGGTGCCCCCAAAAGGGTAGGCTAAAGAAATGCCAATAAGTATGTATGCACTAAAGTAAACCTTTCCTTCATCTACAAGCAAATACACCACATAGGTTGTATAGAATAGATAAGTACAAATAACATAAGTCCCAGCAAAGAAAAGGGGGATGGTGGGTGGGTAACCTGGACTGCAACAGTGAATACACTCTAACATCTACATTTATGGTAGGTACACAACTGTACTATGTTCATCGTGTTTCACTGTTGCAGTCTTTACTCTTGGGTTGAATCCCAAAGCTGAGGTTGGGTGGCTGGGTCTAAACAGGGTTAGGAGAGGCTATAAGGCCCTGCAGAACTGCAGTGGCAAAGTCTGCTCTGGATTTAGAGTAGAGGGGTAAGTGTTAGTGCCTTGTAAAAGTGTGCACTGAACTCCAAGCTTCAGCCTCTAAAATGTCTTTGGTTGGTACTCTTCTGAGGAAGGCTGCTGACGTGGCTGCTGTTCCGGTTGAATGTGCCCTAATGCCCTTAGGCACTGATTTGCCATGTTGTGAATAGCAGAAACGAATGCAGGGGCCTATCCATTTCGAAATAGTGTGCTTTGAGATAGCCTTTCCTGGTGATCCTGCAGCATATGCCACTAAGAGCTGTTCAGTCTTTCTGAAAGCTTTAGTTCTGTTCAAGAAGAATGCAGGAGTCTCTCACCCTTATTCTGTGGGTTTGGATAAAAAGTAGGCAAATGAATGGTTTGGTTGAGGGCCATACTGGACACTACTTGAGGCATGAATGTCGGGTTTGTCCTTAGAGAAACCCTGTCTGTATGAAAAACGATAAAAGGTTCCACAGCCATGAGTGCCTGTAACTCTGAGACTCGTCCTGCAGAGGTTATTGTTAGGAGCAGAGCTGTTTTCCATGATAAGAACTTTGTCTCAGCTGTATTGGCTGGCTCAAAAGGAGGTAGCGTAAGTTTTTCCAAGACATAATTGAGGTCCCATGCAGGTATTGGTGCTCTCCTTGGAGGTCTTATGTTTTTGGCCCCTCTGAGGTACTGTCTGAACAATGGATGAGAAAAAACTAGTGGTTCCGTATTGTTTGTGTCTTTCGGCTTTTCCCGGTTAGGGGTTGCCACAGAGGAATTCCGGTCTGCTAATGATTGGTAGTTGATTTTTACGTGCCGAGTTACCAGCCCTGACGCACAACCTTCAATGAAGGTACGCCCATTCACGCATGTCTCCACGCAGAAGACGATCTAGCTAAGAATCGAATGGGGCAGCATCTTACTGTGAGGCGACAATGCTACCACAGCACCACTACCACGGGTCCGTATTGTAATGAGCTGAAATGGCAGAGGCATGGATTTTAATTGATAAAAATGATAGGCCTTTGTCCAGCATCTCAGTTAAGTATTGTAATATCAGAGGAATATTTGGCACAAACGTGTCAATTCCTTGTGCCTGGTTCCAAGCACAGAATCTCTTCCATTTTTCTGCATAAGATTTTCTGGTACTGGGCCTCTTGGCCTCCAAAATTATATCCATCACTGCTTTAGAGAGAGATGTGTTATGAATGGCTACATTATCCGCCATGCTGCCAGATTTAGGGTCCTGAGTTGGCTGTGCAGGATCCGATTGTTTTGTTGGGTCAGTAAGTGAGGTAATAGAGGTAATGTCCAGGCTGGGCCTGGAGACAAGCTCTTTAGGATTGGGTACCAGTGCTGGCGGGGACAGTCTGGAGCAATCAGAATCATTTTTGGCTTCTCTTGTTTGACCTTTAGGAGTACCTTGGGGAGGAGAGGCAGAGGAGGAAAGGCATATACTGTTAGGGTTTTCCAGCTGAATGAAAGAGCATCCACTTTCCATGCTTTCTTGTGACAAGTCCTTGTGCAGAATCTCTGTAGTTGACAGCTGTGAAAGGAGGCAAACAGATCTATGTCTGGGCATCCCCATTTCTTTGTTATCATGCTGAAGACTTGTGGATCCAGTTTCCACTCGTGGGGATCCGTGAGGTTTCTGCTTAGTTAGTCTGCCAAAGTATTTATCCTTCCTGGCAGGAATTGTGCTTGCAGATGTACTTGGTAAGTCAATGCTGTGTCCCACAAAGTCATGGCTAATCTGCAGAGGGGATAGGAATGTGAGCCTCCCTGCTTGTTTATGTACCACATGACTGTAGTATTGTCCATCTTTATCAGAAGTTGTCCTGGATGAAGCAGATCCTTGAAGGCTGTCAGGGCATTTTGAACAGCTAGCATCTCTTTTTGATTGATATGAAGATGCATTCGGCTTGTGGAACGTGCCCTGAATACATTTTCCTGCCATGTGTGCCCCCTCAGGCATAGTCTGATGCATCTGTTGTTAATGTCTGCCTGGCTGTGAGTAAAGTGAATGGCTGTCCCTTGTTGTGGTGACAGGCTTGTGTCCACCATCGAAACTCCTTTTGCAGGCAGGGAATGAGTGTAATTAATGTTTCCAGGCTGTGGCAATGTTGAGTCCAAACACTTTTTAGATACCATTGTAATTTCCTCATATGCAGTCTTGCATATGGAATTATCAGAATGCAGGATGGCATGAAACCCAAAGCCTGCAGAATTTTTCTTGCAGACAACTGGGTCTTTGTTGCAAACATTTTGAAGTAAGAAGTCAGTTGCCTTTGTTTGTCTGGCGTGAGATAAGCCATCTGGGCAGTTGTATTTAAGCTTGCACCCAGGAATATTATCTCTTGAGAGGGTACTAGTTTTGATTTCTTTTCATTTACTGTGTACCCTAGACAAATTAGTAATCTTTTTACAAACGCCAGATGCTTTAGCACCAAACAAAATATCATGCTGTAGTGGAGCATCTAATAATTTTGCTTTAACATGATCAGGCAGATTCTTTTCCTTTAACCAAGCATGCCTCCTAATGACAGTACCCATAACAGCGGTCCTGCAGGAGGCCTCCAGGGAATCAAAACCACACAGCAAAGTATGCTTTCCCACTTGTTCAGCTGCATGCAATAAATCCTGCATTTCTTAGTTTTCTGCACATTCAGAATTTGTCAACATTTTCTGTTTAAGCAGTGACATTAAATATTGCTGATATTTAAGCATATGAAACTGACAATTTTAACACTCTTACACCCAAGGTAGCAGAGGTATAAATCTTTTTCCCCCCATCTGTCCAGTGCCCTTGAATCCCTGTCTGAGGGGATAGGGTTTTTTGCAGTGGAAGCCTTGACCCCTTTGGGACCCCGGGATATAGTTTCTGTGTCTGCAGCAGGGTTTTTATAAAGAAATTTATGGGAATCTGGAACCCTGTAGTATCTGTCTGGCTTCACAGGTGCTGGAGGTAGAGAGTCTGGAGACAGTCCGGACTCTGAAAATACATCATCTACAATGTCTAAAACAGGAGGAATAGCAAGAGGCCTGTGCTGAGGAAGTAAACGAAAGTCTCTAAGCCTTTTCTTAGATTCTGAGTAGTCTTGGCTCTCCCAGTGGAAGTGCTCCCTCATGGTATGCAGGGTTTCCCCAAAACAATAATCCTCAGTCAAAGAGGCTAAAGGGATAGATTCTTCAGCATCAGAATCCTCATAGGGAAGAAGAGTATTTATGTTCAGAAGAGGAATCAGAAGAAATGGAAACCTGATCTGAAGATTCATATTCTGTCTCTTGCCTAGGCCTCTTATCAGGAGGGGGATGGGAACCCCTGATCAAAGTAATTAGGTCTTCGGCCATTTTGAGCATCTGTTTTTTAGGCATGGAGGCCTGATTGCTGTACTTGTTTCTTTGTCTTTAGTGGAGCTTGAGTCTTTGCCTTTGAAGCTGAAGTCGGTTTTACATATAACTGTGTAGGCCTGAAAACACCCACAGAAGCCGATGCCTGCTCAGCGGCTCCAGACCCATCTGAAGGGATATTTTCCAAATGTCCAATACCTTGAGTTTCCTGCGGCCTAGTCGGCTCCACGTGGGAGTTGGTAGCAGGCATCAGGGGCTGCGAAAGCGCCTCACTGAGAACCAGCGACTGGCTTAGAAGAAGCCTAGTAGTCAGTTTTGGACCTCGGATGCCTGTCCTTTTCCTTGCGTTTTTTGTGAATTGCGGTAGTCGGATGGCTATCCGATGACATTGTGTAATTAAATCTTCAGCCAAATTAGTGAAAAGCAAAATCGTGCCAACGCTTAATAGTGCGTTGGTTAAATCTAGTACAAAACCTACAATTAGCGACGTCGTGATCAGGGCCTAGGCAAGGAATACAATAAGAATGGAAGTCCTTATGAGTTATTTTGCTTCCCACAAGAAATACAATTATTAACTTTTTCTGACATCGGTCTGGAGCAAGAAAAAACTTTCCCCAACGGGGTACTTAGCTTTAAATTAAATGAAATTCGAACATGAAAATCTCAGGAGTCGGCCGACCAGCACTTGCGAACTGCTTTTGCTTTGGGCACCGTGCGGCAAGAAAGACTGAAGAAAATGGCATTGGCTGCATCATTTACACCCCTGGCGCACTGACATCGGGGAAGAGGTGACCGCAACCAACGCCAGGTGAAGTCTTTGGAATTCAGGCTGACTGCGGGTAGCCTGCCAGCAGGATAACCCAAGAGTAATGACTGCAACAGTAAAACATGATGAACATCTCACTGGCTGACTCCAGGATGTGCACTGTGGTGTGAAGACCTCATCCACTGCCAAATTCTCATGGCCTCACAACAGAGAGGATAAGAACGGGATTCCCCTCTGCTTGTTGTTTTACCGTATCACCACCATGTTGTCTGACTGTATGCAAATCACACCCTTGGGAAGGAGATTCTGGAATGCCTGGAATGGTAGGAGATCTGCTTTCGGCTCCAGGACAGTTACGTGAAGACTGGCGTCCAAGATGACCACACACCTTGGACCACTCTCTCTCTGAAAAGCCCCCACCCAAGGGGAGCTGTCTGTGGTTATCACAGCTACTGGTGAATCAGAGTGGAAATGGCACCCTCAGTTACTGATGGAGGTGTTAACCATGAAGCACTGTATTGTCTACAAACTCAAGTAATTTAAATCTTTGCATGCAATGGATAAATGGACTGAGATTATTGTACTGCTAAAGTCCATTACAGATGGTGTCTGGCTAGAGGAACCATCAGAATTGTGGACACTGCAAGACCTAAAAGGAGTGGCACTAACCTCGTTGGCAGTGATGGATGATGTAGTATCTGGAGGGCATGAGGCGATATGATAAAACTTTGGACTGGGGCAGGCTGACTATCTGAAGAGTGGTATCTAGGTGGCATCCCATAAATTCTATTTTCTGGGTTGGGGTCAGGTGGCATTTTGGTAGATTCGTGGTTATCCCCAAGTCCAGTAACAACTGCAGTACTTGGTCTGGATGGTACAGTAGTAGATCCTAGGAGGTTGCAGTAAAGAGCCAATTGCTGAGGTAAGGGGAAAACTTGGATCCCCAGCAGATCCAGGTGTGCTGCTACCACTGTGAGGATTTTGAACACTCTGGGGGCTGTTGTGGAACTGAAAGGCAGAGCTCGGAAAGTACAGTTTTGTACCTACCATAAATGTAGATGTTCGAGTGTAAACACTGCTGCAGTCATTACACTTGGGTTATCCTGCCATCAGGCGGTCCCGCAGTCAGCCAAAGTTCCAAAGTCTTGGTCTGGCATCGGTTGCTGTCGCCTCCTCCCTGTCTTCAGTGTGACAGGGGTATATAAGATGTAGCCGACGCCATTTTCTTCAGTTTTTCTTGCCCCAGATGTCAGATGCCCCCAAATATGTAGGCAATACAAATTGCTAGTAAAAAATACAAAAGAAAAGCAAACAATCATTTTTAGTTACCAGCAAATACTCTCCCATAGGTAATAAAGGGTATATGCCCTAAGTAAATACCAGAAAGTAAGAGGGGAAGGAGGGAGGGTAACCTGGACTGCAGCAGTGTTTACACTCGAACATCTACATTTATGGTAGGTACAAAACTGTACTATGCTCATCGTGTTACACTGCTGCAGTCATTACAATTGGGTGGAATGAGGTAGGGAGGCTGGATCTATAAGACATTAGGAGTGGCTATAAGGCCCTGCAGTACAGCAGTGGCGAAGCCAGCTCTGGATTTGGAGTATAAAGGCAAATGGTAATGTTTGGTGAAGGTATGCACAGAACTCCATGTTGCTGCTTCCAAAATATCCTTGGTAGGTACTTCTCTGAGGTAGGAAGTTGAAGTGGCTGTTGCCCTGCTGGAGTGAGATCTAATGCTGCTAGGTACAGGTTTCCCATGGTGGGGTATAGCAGAAATGTATACAGTGTCCTATCCATTTTGAAATAGTCTGCTTTGAAATTGCTTTTCCCTGTGCTCCAGCAGCGTATGCTACCAATAATTGCTCAAATTTTCTGAAAGACTTGGTTTTGTCCAAGTAGAAGCATAACTGTCTGTGAATGTCCAGAGAATGTAGTAGTCTCTCCCCTTTGTTCTGTGGTTTTGGATAAAAGGTTGGCAAGTGAAAAGTTTGGTTTAGAGCCACACTTGATACCACCTTTGGCATAAACGTAGGGTTGGTTCTTAAAGACACCCTGTCCTGGTGGAAGATGAGGAAAGGTTCCACTGCCATTAGTGCCTGTAATTCTGAAACTCTTCATGCTGATGTTATTGCCAGTAGCAGCACAGTTTTCCAAGAGATGTATTTTAATTCTGCTGTGTTAGCTGGCTCAGGAGGTAAAGTTAATTTTTCCAAAACAAAATTCAGGTCCCAAGTAGGTGTTGGTGCTCTACGGGGCGGTCTTATGCAGTCTTATGTTTTTAGCCCCTCTCAGGTATTGTTTGAGCAAAGGATAAGAAAAAATTGGTGGATCCGTGTTGTAATGAGTAGAGATAGCTGAGGTGTGGATCTTGGATGAAAAACAGAGGCCCTTGTCCAGCATCTCAGTTAAGTATTGCAGTATCTGAGGAATGTTTGAGACTAGATGGTCAAGGCTGTGCGCTTGGTTCCAGGCACAGAATCTCTTCCATTTGTCCGAGTATGCTTTCCTGGTGCTATGCCTTCTGGCCTCCAGAATGACATTTATAACAGCTTTGGAGAGAGGCATTGCTTGCTTGACTAAGGAATTTTCCATGCAGCTAGATTTAAGGTCTTTGGCTGTGGAGTATCTGATTGTTGTGCTGAGTCAGCAACTGTGGAATTTGTGGTAAAATCCAGGGTGGTTCTTGTGTCAAGTTCTTTAAGATTGGGTACCAGTGCTGGCGTGGCCAGTCTGGTGCAATCGATATCATTTTTGGCTCTTCCTGGCTTTTATGAGTACCTTTGGAAGGAGAGGTAAAGGGGGGAAGCATATACTTGTAGTCTTTTCCAGCTGAATGAGAGGGCATTCACTTTTCCATGTTTGTGGATGGCAGCTCCTTGTGCAGAATTTCTGTAATTGGCAGTTCTTTGGGGTAGCAAACAGATCTATGTCCGGGCTCCATCATTTTTGTGTTATCATTATGAATATTTGTGGGTTCAGTTCCCATTCATGTGGGTCCATAATGTTTCTGCTTAGGTCATCTGCCAGTGTGTTTTTCTCCCCTGGCAGAAATTGTGCTTGCAGATGAACTTGGTAGTTTAGAGCTGTGTTCCACAAGGTCATGGCTTGTCTGCAGAGGGGGTAGGAGTGTGTGCCCCCTTGCTTGTTTATGTACCACATAACTGTGGTGTTGTCTGTCCTTAATAGTAATTGTCCTGGATGCAGTAGGTCCTTGAAAGCTATAACAGCATTTTGTACAGCTAGCATCTCTTTCTGATTGATGTGGAGATGTCTTTGCTCTGTGGGCCACTCGCCCTGGATACATTTTCCTGCCATGTGTGCTCCCCAGGCATAATCCAATGCATCTGTTGTCCATGTTTGCCTGGCTGTGGGTTGAATGAAAGGCTGTCCCTTGTTGAGGTGACAAGCTTGTGCCCACCATCTAAACTCCTGTTGTAGGCAAGGAATTAGTGGTATAACTGTTTCCAAACTTTGACAGTGTTGAGACCATACATTCTTTAGGTACCATTGTAGTTTCCTCATATGCAGTCTGGCATATGGGAATTAGTAGTATGCAAGATGCCATGTAGCCCAAGGCCTGCAGAATTTTTCTTGCAGGAAGTTGGGTCTTTGTTGCCATTAATTGAAAATATTGAGTCAGTTGTCTTTGCTTGTCTGGCGTGAGACAAGCCATCTGGGCCGTTGTGTTCAAGCTGGCACCCAGGAATATTATCTGTTGTGAGGGCACTAGTTTTGATTTCTTTTCATTTACTGTGTACCCCAAGCAACTTAACTTTTTTACGTACGCCAGATGCTTTAGTAGAATGTCCTTGCTCTCTGCTTGAATTAGCCATTCGTCCAGGTATGGATAAATTTGAATTCCTTTTTGCCTGCAAAATGCAATTACTGGTGCCAGGCACTTTGTGAAGATGCTGGGCGCACTAGATAAGCCAAAGGGCAGTGCAGAGAGTGCATGGAACCAGCTAGAAATCTGAGGTATCTTCTGCAATTTTGCCTGATAGGGACATGCAGGTATGCCTCTGAGGCCCAAAGTCACAAGCCAAGCTTTCTTGCCCAGCATGGGAAGCTGCTGTAGTGTCAACATTTTGAATTTCGGAACATCCAGGTAAGTGTTTAGTGTAGAAAGGTCCAGAATGGGTCTCCAGGCTTTGTCCTTTCTGGGAACCAGAAAGAGTCTTGAGTAAAATCCTTGTCCTTGTTCCTGTGGTGGTACCTTTTGAATAGCTCTCATGTCCATGAGTGCTGTAATTAGTTTTTGAGCCTCTGCCCATTGATTTGTTGGCAGATTTGGCATTCCTTTTAGCCTTGGAAAGGTGTGGAAATGGAACCTGTAACCATGAGATACAATGTTGAGAACCCATTTGTCTTTGGTGATGCAATGCCAGTTGTGATAGAAAAGTGCCAGTTTTCCTCCTAAGGGGGCTGCCAAGAGAGCACTGTTTGGCAGCTGTAGTGGAAAGTCATAGAGGATGTTTTTTATAAGGTTGAGGCCTGTCTTCCCCTTCTATTTGGCCTGGTGTGCCCCATTGTCGAGGCCTGTAAGGGCCTTGCGTCTGACCTCTACCTCTTAGACGTCTGTATCTGCCCCTTTGAGGTCTATCTGTGACTGGAAAGGACCAATTCTTTGTTGGCCAATTTCTGCTAAAACGAGGAGGCTGAACCTGTAAGAAATCTTTCACCGTTTGCATAGATTTTGCCTTATTCTCCATCTTCTTTAATACCTCCTCTGCCTTAACTCCAAACAGCACATCCCGCTGTAAAGGTGCATCCAATAGTTTGACCTTAACATGATCTGGTAACGTATGTTCTTTTAACCAAGCATGCCTTCTAATGACAGAGCCTGTAACTGCTGCTCTACAGGAGGCCTCTAAGGAATCAAACCCACATTGCAAAGTATGTTTTCCTACTTGTTCAGCTGCATGCAATAAATCCTGCATTTCTTTTAAGTTAGGAGGATCTGAATCTGGAAGCATCTTTTGTTTCAACTGAGACATCAAAAATTGCTGATATTTTAACATGTGAAACTGGCAATTCAAGGCTCTCATTGCTAAAGTGGCAGATGTATATACCTTCTTTCCCCATCTGTCTAATGCTCTGGAATCTGTCAGAGGGAACTGGATTTTTTGCTGATGAGGCCTTAATCCCTTTGGGTCCCTGAGAAATAGTTTCAGGGTCAGCAACAGGGCTTTTGTACAAATATTTGAGAGAGTCAGGGACTCTAATATCTATCCGGTTTAACTGGGGCTGGGGGTAAGGAGTCAGGGTTCAAACTGGATTCAGTGTACACATCATCCACAATGTCTAAAACTGGTGGGATAGCAAGGGGTCTGTGTTGGGGCAATAAAAGGAAGTCTGAGTCTTTTCTTGGATTCTGAGTAATCCTGGCCTTCCCAATGGAAATGCTCTCTCATGGTATGTAAGGTCTCCCCCAAAAGAGTAATCCTCAGGCAGATAGGCTGATGGAATTGATTCCTCAGCATCAGAATCCTCGTAAGGGGGTAAGAAATATCCTAGGTCCGAGGAAGAGAGTCAGAGGAAATGGACACCTGGTCAGAAGATTCATAGTCTGCATCCTGCCTGGGCATTTTATCAGGAGAGGGATGGGACCACCTGATCAGGGTGATTAGGTCCTCGGCCATTTTTAGCATTTGTTTCTTAGGCATGGAAGCCTGTCCTGGAGAGAGTTGTGTCCGTTTCTTAGCCTTAAAGGGGGGCTTAGACTTAGAGGGTTTAATAGTTAATTGGGTAGGTCTGAAAACACCCTCTGTAGCTGTGGATTGCTCAGCTACTTCGGTTTTCTCTGCAGGTATAAGATCGGTAAACTGAAGGCCTAGTGCGTCCGAAGGCCCAGCCAGCTCCACGTGGGAGTTGGAGGCGGTCTGTGGTTCTGTAGAAGCGGTCGTCAGGGGCTGCGTAGGCGCCTTGCTGAAAACCGGAGAACAAGTGCCTGGCCTAGAAGAGGCCTCGTCGTCTGTTTTGGGCCTCGGATGCCTGTCCTTGCCTTGCACTTTTTATGTATTGCGGTCGTCAGAATTTCCAATGGCATGGTGTAATTGAATTTTCTACCAAAATAATGTTGGGCAAAATCAAACCAACGTTTAATAGTGCGCTTGTTAAACCTAGCACAAAACCGACAACCAGTGACGTTGTGGTCAGGGCCTAGGCATGGAATACAATAGGAGTGGAAATCCTTATGAGGTATTTGCTTCCCACAAGAAATACAGTTATTAACTTTTACTGACATCGGTCTGAGGAAAGAAAAAGTTTCCCCAACGGGGTACTTAGCTTTTTTGGAAGACTTCGGTTCTGGATTCGGAATGAAAATCTCAGGAGTCGGCCGAACGGCACTTGAGAACTGCTTCTGCTTCGGGCACCGCGCGGCAAGAAAGACTGAAGAAAATGGCGTTGGCTGCATCTTATACCCCTGTCGCACTGACGTCAGGGAGGAGGTGACAGCAACCGACGCCGGACCAAGACTTTGGAACTCTAGCTGACTATTGCGGGACCACCTGATGGCAAGATAACCCAAGTGTATTGACTGCAGCAGTGTAACACGATGAACATCTAGTAGTGGCTGGTTTTGAGATGGAAGCAGAGAAATCTCCTGGAGTGTTTTGCCATCTTGACATGACAGCAGATATCCTAAAATGGACTGAATTGGAACCATCCTGAGTTTTGTCTGTTCTACAAATTGGTTTAGGTGATGGAGGTCCACAATGGGTTCAAAGTCCTCCATCTTCTTTAGTATTAAAAAGAACCTCAGACAGACTCTGGATTCTAACTGAACTTGGGGGACCAGTTAGAAATATCTTTTTCAATGTCTTCGAAACTTCTACAGCAGAGTCCAACTGACTGCAACACAGGGGATTTTCTTCTTTTTTCTGATGCAGAAGGGAAGAGAGAATTCAGTAGCCTCTGTAAATTATCTTTAGCACCCAAGAATCTGAAGTTAAGCAGTGCCAGGCTTGAGGAAGCAGAGACAGGCACCCCCCCCCCCCGACTACCTCCAGAGTGCAGCAGTTGGGCAACTGTTGAGGAGTGCTGACAGGCTTTCTTGGTAAAAAGGACCAAGAGAGCTCTGATTATGCGATCTGCCTCTAGGGTATCATTTGTTACAGTTACCTCTCCCTTGCCACGAGTAGGACCATCACCTGTGAAGGCATGGTATGATTTACAGAACCACATCATCTTCCCCAATCTATCTCAGATTTCTAGATAAAGATCTTTATAAGGTTGATAACTCCAGACTCCCACTGCAAAAATATTTTTACCACTCTGTTGACTGCTGGTGTGTGTCTTTAACCTTAGATGCAATAAGAGTTGATCCATCAAAGGGGGGTGTTCACAAAGGGCAAACTAAAGGCTTCTGCAAAATCATAAATATACATCCAGGTGTGACGGTGCACAGCAATATCGATGCTTGACACACTGGTCGTGCCATCAGCTACATTGGAGAGCAAGCACATGACCACATTTGAGGTGGACTGTAGGGTAGAAAGTCAAGAGTCCACAGTTTCCTGAACATTATGCAGGCAATACCCCCAGAGGGGGACTTTGCGATCTCTTTGGTCTAGTCTCTCTGGAATCTGGTTAGATGAGTCAAATAACTCAGTGATCCGAGACTGAAAGTCACTGATGCATCGGCCAACTTCCAAACCTGTCCATTGCCCTCAACTCTCTGTTAAGACAGATAAAAAGATGAACTCTCTTCAGACAGTTTTTTCTTGTGGCTGCGGCCACCACCATAGTATCTACTGGTGGGCCTTTGCGCCAGTGCTTCCTGCCCTTAGGAGCAGCTAAAATGCGATCAGCTTTCTCAGAAATAGGTACCACCATATCAAGGTCCTTCCATGCTCATTGAGCCATAAGGTCAATAAAAGGATCAATGGGCGTTGCCACTCAGGATTATTTTAGGCTAGAACCAGAAGCTTCCAAGAACACTGCCATCAGTTCTGATCTGCTAGCACATTTCAGGTCGGGCTTGAGTGAAGATGTTGGCTTCGGACAGCAGTTTTCCCCAGTTTTGATGGGGATTTGTCTGGCTTTCCATTTGAATCTTTTACTTTTCCCCTTTTTTCCTTTTCTTTGTCAGATTCCTAGTCCTTTTCTTTATCTCGAGTCTTAAGTTTTAATTTTTTCTTGCTTTTTGGAAGAAGTTAAGTTGTTGAAGGTGCTGCCCCTTTCTCCCTTCAGCATTAACTTGTCCCGCCTAGTCTGAAGAGTCTTTGCACTGAAGACAGCACAAGACTGGCAAGCCTATATCTAAATGGGCTGAACCCAAACTAAAAATGTACTTGGAGTACGGATCCTGGGGTGGGAGCTTATGTCCACACTCCAAACATTTATTAAATCCAGAAGACTCAAGACATCCTAAGGTACATGAAAAAGCAAACTGACAGAATCCTAAAAAGAAAAAAAACAGTTCTAAATGTGCATGCGCGCACACACACATTAAGCTAACTACATTAAATGAAACATTATATATATACTTTTTTAAACAGATACTACTCTTGACCTTAGCTAAAAGGCTGAAAAAATCAGAAGCAGTGACCAAGACCTGGTTCAAGGCTGCAGAGAGCACCCCTGCACTACCAGGCTATAACTCATACCACACTTTTCGGCCATGTAACCTGGACCGAAACACCAAAGGCAGAGGAATGTCCATATTCATTAAGGATATCCACACCTCCAGGCTAGTTGCTCAGCATAATGCATCCGAGGTTATCCAAGTGGAACTAACTCTGGGCAAAACTGCAATCCAAACTGTAGCTTGCTACAGATCCTCCACGATTCCCATTCCTCTTTTCTTGATGTACTGGAAAATATTAGGGTTCAACCAAACACCCTAATAATGGGTGACTTCAACTACCCCACCATTAACTGGGAAAACTACTCAAGTACCAACTCCTTAGCTCAACGCTTTCTGGAATTCATAAACTCCAATGCCCTGGATCAACTTATCCACAAGCCCCAGCAGGGGCAACAATATCCTACACCTAGTCATTACCGTGTTCCACACCTGAAGTCAACTCCTCATTGGTCTGATCGACCATAAGCTAATCACCCTTGATATCCACATCCCACCCCCACCCCCCATTAAGGAAACCATAGTAAAACATTTCTCCAAAGCCAGCTTCATGCTTAAGACAGACGTGGTGAACTTCATGACGCCCATGCAGATGGGCAATACAGTTACAACTACTGAATCCTACACAAATGCACTCTATAAGCACTGACACGAGTGCATGGATCGTGCTATCCCAAATAGAACCAAGACGCTATCCTCCAAAAAAAAGGAAGCCAATCTGGTGGTCCCCTGCCATAAACAAACTGTACAACAGAAGGAAGAAACTGTTGCAAAAGAGAGGAAAATACCATGAGTGGAGGAGCTCCCTGGTCAGCCTCAGTAAGAAGCTGAGATCCCTTATAAGATCCTCCAAAGCTAGCTATGAAAACAAAATCGCCACTAATTCCAAGGACAACCACAAAGCATTCCATAGCTATGTCAAGAATCTCAATGGCAACACCCAGATCTGCTCTGAGTTACAGCACAAAGGCAAAAACATTACAGAACCAACTGATATTGCCAACATCCTGGCAGAGAGGTTTAGTGCTAACTTTACCCCCCACTCACCCCCTAAAGGGCCCATATCTATACAGGAAGAATGCAGAGTCCCAGTAATCACAACTACGCAGGTAAAAGCTGCACACTCTAAAGCCAAAAACACAGCATCCATGGGACCGGACAACATCCCAGGCTGCGTTTTACACGAACTTCAGAATGAACTGGCTCCCCACTTAAGCACCATGTTCAATAATAGCCTTGCATCAAGCTTTGTGCCCACTGAATGGCGCACAGCAACAGTTATCCCACTCCACAAAGGGGGAGCCACCACTGATCCCGGGAACTATCGACCTATTAGCCTGACGAGCCTGGTCTGCAAGGCCATGAAACGTATCATCATGGAACTCAAACAAAGACATTGGTAACCTCCAAACTCTGGATCCCACCAAGTTTGGGTTTGTGAAAGGCAGATCATGCCTCCTGAACCTGATCGACTTCTTTGAGGCAGTCACCAAAAAAGGTGGTTCACACAGTCTATCTTGACCTCGCAAAGGCTTTCGACACCATCCCCCATTCTGGAATTATAGCTAAACTCACTAAACTAGGTATAAATCCCTACATCACAAGATGGGTTGCCAACTGGCTCACTGACAGATCCCACACTGTAAAAGTTGCAGACTCCAAATCTGACCTCAAAGCAGTGACAAGTGGAGTACCACAGGGTTCCGTCCTGGGACCTCTCCTGTTTGGTATCTACTTCTCTGAAGTACAGGCTAACACAGAAGGCCTCTGGCTAACGAAGTTCGCAGATGACTGCAAACTAGGAGCCATAGTAAAGTCCCCAAATGATGTGGACATCCTACAGAAGGGCCTCGCTGAGACAGATGCCTGGTGTCAGAGCCATGGCCTCAAGCTCAATGCCAAAAAGTGCAGCGTCATCCCCCTTGGGTAAAAACTCTGTACCCATGAACTACCACATAGGCAGCAATCTACCAAATGCATGATAAGAGACCTTGGGACCCAGGTGGACAGTAGTCTCTCCTTTGACAGTCACATCGCCACAGTAGTCAGGAAGTCCTTCTACATGGTGCACCTCATCATAAAAGGGTTCTCATCCAGGAAAAAAGAGGTCATTGTTCCCCTCTACTCGACACTCATTAGACCCATTATAGAGTACAACACCCCTTTTGGAATGTACCTCACAAGACATCTGCAGCAACTGGAAAGGCCACAGAAGTACCTCACAAAGAAGATTACTGGCCTCAAACAAATGCCCTACACTGACCTCCTCAAAAAACTCCAGCTTTACTCCGTAGCATATCGCCTACTCCAAGGTGATCTCTACCTAACATATAAAGCTATGTCAAACCCAGAGCTGTTGGACATGCTACACCTAAAGAAATCTCAATCCCTCTGAGCTACACACTCTAGGGACCTAAACCTTGTCAACACAATAAACAGGAAAACAGGACATGCTGAAGGGATAGATTCTTTGTCTCAGAGACTTCCCATACTCTGGAACAGGCTACCCCCATCTATGTCAAGCTTCTTTATTAGCAGTCTTCAAGAAAAATCTTGAGTGGATGGGAAATAGGAAATACACCCCGGGGATCACATCTGTGTCTCTGCTCAACAGTGGCACAGGAAAATAACTTTCTTGGGTGGCATAAGCCAAGGAACCTTGTTGCCTACGTAGGCCCTTGGGCCGATAGCCTAGTACCTACTTATGAACCTATAAGAGAAAAACTAAGCCAATACAACAGTTATAGAGACAGCAAACATCTAACTGGAAGGTCATTATAATCTAAATATAATTAGAAAAATAACACTATAACAGAGACAGAAACCCACTCGGATAGGAGTAGAAATTCAGGTGGAAATCCAAAAAGGATACAACACGGCTAAGGAAAGAGGTTTCACACATCAGATTACTTCAGGCAGCAAAGGGGATCTGAGCAGCTGAGGTGCAGTCCAGAGAATTATGGGTAGGGGAGAAGTCACAGCTCTGTATCTTAACAACTTCAGAGTCTATGCCACAGTCGCATCTGGTTGGATCTGACAAGCCATATGTTTGAAATGGGTGAAAAGAGATCAAAGGGGACATCAAAAATTGTGGGCAGTACAGAAGTATCAAACTCCTGTCATGCGCATGAAAGCTCTGGAGAGGGTGATAAACTAATGCAGAGTAATAAAAAGTAAGACTGGAGATAAGCCCTTTTGATTCAGATCAGGATGCACTACAACTGACCCACTGTTTGATGGGACAGATAGTTAAGAAGCTAGAGATGTGGGGGAGTCCAACTGGCCATTTCTAGACCTGGAGAAAGTATATAACAAGGTCCCAGGTGATTTGGACAGTACTGCTGTGGAACATTGGTATAATTAGAGCAGGCTATGTACAAGGTCCCAATGACTCGAGTATGAACAGTGTTTGGTCTCGCAGAAGGGTTCTCAGTGGGAGTGGGTGTGCACCAGGTTTCAGCACTGAACCCACTGCTGTTCATACTGGTGATGGACTACATAACTAAACAGGTTGGAGAGGACAGATCAACAAAGTTGCTGTATGTAGACAATGTGGCATTACAGAAAGACTCAGAGCAATAACTTGAGTAAAGGATAGGGGAATGGCATGCAAAACTGGAGGCACATAGGATGAAACCAAGTACAGTGAAAACTGTTGTAAAGGCACCAAATGGGGGAAGTCAGAATAGGCTGAAAAATGGGATAGTAGGAAAAATAGTGGAACAGGTTTACAGCTTCATGTATTTTGTGTGTGTGTGTGGGGGGGGGGTGACACAGGAGAAGGCAAGTCTGAATGAGGAGGTCAAAGCTAGAATCACAGGGGATGCAGCCAACTGACAGTGTGGCAAGGAAGTGTATGACAGAAGAATGCGAAAGAAGCTGAAAAGTAAGGTATACAAAACAATGGCTATACCAGTACTACTGTATTAGAACAGAAACCTCGGCTGTAAATACACAGCAGTTGAGGAAGCTAGAGAAAATGGAGAAGTGTCTGAGATGGGTGGGTAGGATGCACACTGTGGAACACATGAAGAAATGAGGGCATCAAAATAGAATACAAACTACCTCCAAATGCAGAGAAGTCAAAGAGAACAAATTACAGTGGTTTGGACACATGGGTGAAAAAAAAAGCAAAGAATCTTGTCCACTGTCCTCATCAGATTTGCAATTCTCTGAAACAGACTTGCACTAGAGCCATGTATGGGAACACAACCATGAGAATTAGCTGTCTCAGGACACTCTGCCAAGGAAACCACACCAGTCTTATAAACAGCTGTAACCTGATGATCAGACATATGATGTAGTTGCTCCTCCTTTTTCTTGTGAACTTCAATAATACATAAAATATCTGGGGACAGTGTATTATATCTGGCAAGGGGTCTCTTACCCTGGACTACTCCTGCAGCTAAAGGGCTTGGTTCTACCATACCTACACAGGTACTGGAACAGCCTTGGAAGATGTGTTTAATCCCTGTTCCATAACTTCAGACAATGCTGTACACTACAGAAATACTGGGAAAAGATAAGTGGTCTGTGGTTTCTACAGAATCACTAACCATAGGCTGAGGAATATTTTGTTTTTTTTTTTCTATGTGCATTCTCTGTGCAACCAGATTTGATTGGGGGCTGGGGAGTACAATAGATAGGATCCATCAAAAGTCAGGGGAGAGAACATCAGCTAGAATAATAAACTGACAGCAATGCAAAATGTAGCACAATAAGCACTTAATATTTTTAGTAATAGGTTTTGTCCCCACACAACAAACTCTGCCAAGTAATACTATCACTATAAAAAGTTGAAATTTGCTTAGAATTCTTTTACAACTGACAAATTAAAAAATCACTAGTGCAGAGTGTTAGTACATTCTGCTGTATAGTTCCTTAATCAAACCAGTGTACTGACGAGTACATCACCAGGAAGCAACAGCTGCATAACTCTCCAGTAAGTGTCCCCTCCTACCCCAACTACAGTCTATTTTCATTTGAGAAACACTTAAATCTATAAAATAGCATTCCATTACCTCTCGTTTCATCTGTAACTAACCCCAGCTTTAATTTTAGATCCTTTT
The DNA here is from genome assembly GCF_019279795.1 of Protopterus annectens. Classification (NCBI taxonomy): domain Eukaryota; kingdom Metazoa; phylum Chordata; order Ceratodontiformes; family Protopteridae; genus Protopterus; species Protopterus annectens. The sequence goes on from NC_056743.1 coordinate 867,200,724, forward strand.
AAGAATTTCAGGTTAAAATTAGATAATGTCTACACTTGCCTTAATTTAACAGTATAAAGTAGAGTGACTGTGCAAAGTAGCATACCTTTGCTTAAGGTTCACTGAGTGGTTTCTAACAGCTGACTATTGATCTGGGCCTGCCCGCTACACTCGGGCTTCACTCTGCTCCCCTACCCTGCCCCCAATTCCCAACCGCCCCCACTATCTGACAATTTATAGATACAAGACCACACCCCGCACCCACATCCCACCCACCACCTCAACCAATCTCAAAACAACAACACAGTTCTAAATAGGTTCATAAGTAAGGTACTAGGCTATCTGCCCGAAGGCATTTATAAGCCTAGCCAGAATGTGTTGGCTTTCGCTGCCCCCTTAGATTAGTTCCCTGTGCCTCTGTCCAGCACACCCATTGAAGTGATCCCCAGGGTAAACATTGTTTCCCATCCACTCCTCAAGGTTTCTCTTGGAGAGTTAGTGAGCAGCTCTGCCTAATATAGATTGGAATCTTGTTCCAGAGCATGGGAAGTCTATGGGACAGGAATCTATCCCGCCAGCATGTCCTATTTATTGCTGTGGTGAGGTTTAGATCCTTAGAGGGTGTGGCTCGAGAGGATATGGTTTTCTTTAGGTGGAGCATGTCCATCAATTCTGGGTTGGAAATGGCCTTGTATGTCAGTCAGAGATCACCTCTGAGTAGGTGGTATGCAACAGAGTACAGTTGGAGTTTCTTCAATCAAGCTGCATAGGGCACCTGTTTGAGGCCAGTGATCCTCTTGGTGAGGTACTTCTGTGGTCTTTCCAGCTGTTGCAGGTGTCTTGTAAGGTACATCCCAAATGGGGTGTTGTACTCTATGCTGGGTCTGATGAGTGATTAGTAGAGGGGCACAATGACCTCTTTTGATCTGGATGCAAACCCTTTTGAGATTAGGTGGGCCACATAGGATTTTCTAACCACTCTGGCAATGTGATCATCAAAGGAGAGGTTACTATCTATTTGGGTCCTCAGAGCCCACATCTTCCATATTTAGGGGACTACCACCTATGTGGTAGTTTGTGGATACTTTGTTTTTTCCAAAGGGGGTGAATATGCACTTTTTGGCATTTAGCTTGAGGCCATGGTTTTGACACCAGGTATCTGTCTCAGTGAGACCCTTTTGGAGGATGTCTGTGTCAGCCAGAGAGTCAATAGCATGCAGTCGTCAGTGAACTTGGTCAGCCATAGTCCTCCTGTGCTTGCCTGTACCTCTGAGAAGTATATGCCGAACAGGAGGGGTCCTAGGATTGAGTCCTGGGGAACGCCACTTGTAACTGGTTTAGAGTCCGACCTAGCTCCTGCTACTCTTACCATGTGGGTTCTGTCCGTGAGCCACTTGGCAACCCATCTCGTGACACAGGGGTTTATGTTCAAGCTAGTGAGCTTGTCTATAATACCTGAATAGGGAAAGGTGTCAAAGGCCTCTGCGAGGTCTAGGTAGGCTGTGTGGACCACCTTTCTCTTGTCTATAGCCTTGGTAACTGTCTCAAAGAAGTCCACCAGGTTTAGGAGGCATGATCTGCCCTTAAAGCCAAACTGGGTAGGGTCAGTGTTTGGAGGTTCCCAATGTCTCTGTCAATGAGATCCATGATGATGTGTTCCAAAGCCTCGCAGACTAAGCTAGTCAGGCTTATAGGGCGATAGTTCCCGGGGTCTGCTGTGGCTCCACCTTTGTGGAGCAGAATAACCATTGCTGTGCACCAGTCTATGGGCACGTAGCCTGTGGAGATGCGGAGTTTGAACAGTGCATTTAGGTGAGGGGTTTGTTCATCTTGGAGCTTGTATGACGCAGCCTGGGACACCGTCTGTTCCCATTGATGCTGTGTTTTTGGCTTTAGAGAGGGCAATTTTAACCTGAGTATCTGTGATTTCAGGGGCACTACATTCTTCTGGTATGGTTATGGACCCTTTTGGGGGTGAGAGGGGGGTGATGTTTGCATTGAACCTGTCTGCCAGAATGTTGGTGATGTTGGTTGGTTCAGTATATTTTGTGCCATTCTGCACTAACTCAGAGCAGATCTAGGAATTGCCACTTAGATTCTTGAAATAGCTAAAGCATGCCTTGTGGTTATCTTTGGAGTCCTTAGCAATTTTTCTTTCGAAGCTAGCCTTGGATGATTTTATGAGGGATCTTAGTTTCTTGCTGATACTGATCAGGGATGTCTTCCCTTCTTGGGATATTACTCTTTTCTGTACTAGTTTCCTCCTCCTATTGTACAGCTTGTTTATGGCAGGGGTCAACCAGACTGGTTTCCTTTTCTTGGAGGAGTGAGTCTTGGTTTTGCTTGGGATAGCATGATCCACGCATTCTTGTATGTGCCTGTAGAGTGAATTAGAAAAGGATTTTGCAGCTTGGACAGAGCTATCCTATAGCATGGGGGCTTTGAAACTTTCCACCTTGGTCTTAAGTAATGTGAAGTTTGCTTCTGAAAAGCTTTTCATGGTGGTTTCTTTGACCGGGGGTGGGGGCGGAATGTGGATATCCAGAGTGATTAGTTTATGGTCAGATCTAACCAGCGAGGGGTTGAACTCCGGTGTGGAACACCGGTCGCCCATGTTGGTGATGACCAGGTCCAATATGTTGTCACCTCTGGTGGGGGTGTTAGCCAGTTGATCCAGGGCGTTTTGAGTTTATAAATTCTAGGAAATGTTGGGCAAGGGATTTTATACTTGAGTAGTTCTCCCAGTTAATGTTTGGGTAATTGAAATCACCCAATATCAGGGTGTTTGGTAGGACTTTTATGCTTCCCAGTGTTTCCAGAAATGTGGAATGGGGGTCCTAGGACATGGTGAGTGATCTGTAGCAAGCTACAATTTGAATTGCAGTTTTGCCCATTGTTAGTTGCACGTGGATGATTTCTGAAGCATCGTGCTGTGCCACTAACCTGGAGGTGTGGGTATCCTTGATGAATATGGATACGCCCCCATCTTTTGTATTTCGGTCTGGGTTTTGTGGCCAAAATGTATGGTACGAGTTGTAGCCTGGTAATGCGGGGGTGCTCTCTGGAGCCTTAAACCAGGTTTCTGTTACTGCACATATATCAATTTTCTCCACACTGAGGAGTGCCTCGAGTGTGTGCATTCTGAGGTTTAGACTTCTGGCACTGAGTAGCATTACCCTCAGTTGTTTGTTACTTATGCTATTTACGGTGGTGGGTTTGTCTTTTGAGCCTTGCTTAAAAAAGGCACTATAGGGGTGGCAAGAGCTTTGGCCAGTATTCAAAAACCTAGGGGTGACAGGTGCAAGCCATCTCTAGCGAAGCAGCATGGCTTGTCGAACATGTCATCCCAGGTTGACCGACACTGGATCCCCTTTGAATGACACCAGAAGGTTAGCCAATTGTTGAAATTGATAATTTTTTTTCTTTATACCGTGGCATCATTCCTGGTGAGGGCAGGATGCTATTCAGGGTCAGGGTCATACCAGCCTGGGATACGTGATCAGATAGCTCCTAAATGTCTCTTTTCATGTAGTCCAGGGAGGTACGGCTTAGGTCATTCACACCGACATGGACAATGACAGAGTCGTATTTGTACTTGTTCTGGAGTGACCTGAGTGCTTGTGTTATGTGGCGGATCCTGGCACTTGACAGGCAGCTAACAGTAACCTTTTCCTTGTTCAACTTAGTGAGTGGGACGTCAGTATGCCTGACTATAGTCTCACCTATTACTAGTGTGTTGGGTATGTTATTTTGCCTTAAGGGCTATGATTGCTTGGCACACTGGTTTTGTGAAGTATGTGTTTCATGGTTTGTGTTGGGGGGTGGAGGTTGCTTGGATGCCTGCTTTGGAGGTCTCTTTTGCTTTTGCAGATTTTTATTTACAGCCTCCAAGTATGTTTTCATGTATTTATGTGCGTTTTTTGCCGGTGCTGGTTTCATAGGTCTATGCGAGACTGGTGTTGTGATGCAAGTAATTCCCTTCTCCTCTTGACTGCCTGGTCCAGTCTGGGGTTGAGAGAGTTTAGCCCCCAGTTTGGCTGTATAATTGTATCTCTTGCATGTATTAGTGTTTGGGGGTAGGAGGAGAGGGTTGTCTGTGTACATGATGCAGTTGTAGCATTGCCTCAAAATGCCCAGATTCACCAGTTGGATCGGAGAGTACACCTGAAGCTGCCCTTTGGACATGCCTGGATAGGTAAAGTGAACGGTTTTACTGATTGGCTGGTAAGGTCGATTAGAGAACCTTGTCCTTCTCTACAGTAAGGGGGGAGGGGGTCTAGTGCTAAGGTTTATTAGTGCTTGCTATGAGTTTTGATTAAGTGCTGGGCTGAGAAGTGAATGTTTGAGTGCTTAAGTTGAAAGTTTGTCTAGTTCCAAGGGAAAACTTGAAGAGTAGTCTTAGTGGAGCTGGGAATAGTTATACGCTAGCTAACAGGCGCTGCCCGGCACACAAAACCGGGCTAATGCGGGTTTTATAGCAGGGAATGAAAGGGAAAGAAATTAGCCAAAAATTGCCAATAAGCTACTTATTTCTAGGCTGAAACCACTCCTCCAGGGACAGATAGGCTGCTCAAAGTTCCTCTTTTTTACAGGTGAACAAAGAAACTTCCTTCTATCAAAGTAAGGTATGGGCAAACACAGAAACTTGCAACACAGCCCTGAATTCAGCACTAACCTGAAAACTGGACTATACTAGCTTTGAAAGCTGGGAAAACAAGTATATATTTTTTTCAGAAAATAAAGCAGATACTATCAAAAAAATACTTTAAATGCACAGAAATGGCTATCACACTTGAGTGTGTTGCCTTAAACACAAAAACAACTTTGATAACGTGCAGGCAGTAAAATAAGTACAATATGTAGCTGAAACAAGCTTTTTAATATATTTAAATATTAACAAGCTCCCATCCTCCACCCAAGTCCTCCTACCATACCCCATACTATCACCACCAACCAAACCACTGCCCACAAACCCTCAAGTAACTATGTTTATCTCTCATCTATTACTATTAGCTACCCTTGTTACACTGTTACCTCCTACCATAATGCTCACAAATTTCAACCCCAGCCCAACCCTAACTTCCACCTTCCAATCACATAGTAACACTGCCTTCTCCTGCATCCAACTTCACTTACTGAACTACTCTACAACTGAGCTATGCAAAAATCAAATAAATTAATTCCACCATACATTCCACCAAACCCAACAGATTAACTAAACTTCTACTCAAACTTCAACCTCTATGTCTATTCCTGCAAACAGCTTCAAATTTGTGGTGATATACATCCCAACCCAGGCCCCACAACTGATACTACCAACCTCACTAGTCGAAACATTCAATATGCAATTAACTGCAAAAAGTCCTGTGACCTACTTATACTTAGTATGAACACTAAAAAGATCTCGAACAAAACTGATGAACTACAAGCCACAGTGTTCGCTTACAACCCAGACATTAAACTTATTAGAGACCTGGCTCAAACCCCACATTAAGGACAATGAGAGACTTCCCCCAGGTTATAATATAATCAGGGCTGATAGAACTATCAAAAAAGGTGGCGGCATCGCCATAACATACAATGCAGAAACTCTTCACCAAAATTCAAATCAATCAACAGAAGCAACTAACCCTAGTGGGGATTTACATACCCCCAGGTGACAACATACAGACTCTGGAGTCCACACTAAACTGGACATACGTAAACCTGCCACAGGAGACACTACTCCTAGGGGACTTTAACGCGGACTGGAAATCCATTAACACAACTATCCCCTCTAATCACATCAACCTGTATTCCTATACTCAACTTATCCAAACACCCACCTGCATTGACAAAAATACAAACAAGGAATCCATACTAGACTGGATCCTTACAAACCATCTACTGTCCAATATTATGGTACAGTACCAAATGGCCTTAGTGAGCATGTACCCAAATTCACATTAAGACAGCACCTCTAAACCACTAAAACAACCATCTTACATGAATTCAAAAAATGTCATCCCTGAGCATTTCATTAATGCACTAAGGTATTGCAACTGGACTCCCCTAGCAGCCCTCACACTAGACAAGGCAGTGGAGTACTTCAATTCCACCTTTTTAAACATATTAAATCAGATGGCCCCCTTATGCACAATTTGAATAAAAAACAACCCAGCCCCATGGCTCTCTAAAAACACAAGAACCCTTCTCAAACTTAGGGATAAAGCTTGGGATACACATGGTATCACAACAGGCAGATTTTCCTCGAACTACGTAATAAAGCAAAAAAACAGACAAGGCAAAATAAGAAAAATCACTACAAAGAGCTACAAGTAAAACATACCACTAACCCCCCCAAAATTCTGGGCAGCTGTCAACCAAGTATTACAACCAGGTAAGCCCACTACCCCTCCTCTCAGTGTTAGAGGAGATAATATAGAGATAGCTACCAAATTTAACTACTGCACTTCTTCTAACCTTAACCTAACTAGTAACAGCCAGCCTTGCACTCTCCCGCAACCAATCAGCAACCCAAACACATACCCTCCATTCACTGTCAAACCTTTTCCTACCAACATAATACACAAGCACCTCACTAAACTAAAACCCACCACTTTGGCAAACAAACTCCCTGCAGAGTACCTCAGAATTGCAGCTAGTGCTATAGCTTATCCCATCTCGATACTTATCATCCGGTCTATCAATGAGCATACAATTCCAGCCATTTGGAAAACCTCCTACACGATACCCTTAACACAAAGCTGGCCCCCTCAACTGAGCTTACCAACTACTGCCCCATAGCAATCTTACCCCTCCTATCCAAAATCCTTTAAAAATATATCCATTCTCAGCTGACAATACATTTACTTACAAATAGTCTCCTCACCAACACCACTTTCGCCCATTCCATAGCACCACCACAGCACTCATATCCTTCACCAACCTGTCAATCAATATAGGAACCAAGGAAATCTAGTGTCTGCTATCTTCCTTGATCTCGCCAAAGCATATGATACAGTATCCCACAGCAAACTACTTACTATCTTAGCCAAACTCAACCTAAACCCCTCGTTGCTTTGGCTTCAAGACTACCTATCCAACCGCCAACAAGCAGCTAAGTGGCATACTTCCCTCTCCCCCCTTCTCCCAGTAATAGTAGGTGTACCACAAGGATCCATACTGGGACCCCTACTATTTAATATCTTTACAAACACCCTCCACAGCACCACCCAGCAAGATACAGTGGTCCAATAGGCAGATGATACTACACTGATCTGCTCAAGCAAACGAAGAGCTGGCAAGTACGGTAGATACACAGGCCAGAGAAACTTGTATGAAGACTAAACAGCCAGCACGAACCACTGAGGAAAGCTATATGCTGAAACCGGTCTGGTTATAATAAACACCTTCTGCTTCATTTTTTCCTGGTGCTGGCTGTTTTGTCTTCATACTGATCTGCTCAGCCCTCACACTCCAAACACTCCAGACTAAAACTTGAGGCCTTCTCCAATATCTAAAACTGGTTAAAAAACTCACAACTAATACTTAACCCCAAAAAGACTCAACTTATGCTTTTCCACCCTACCAAAACTATTGACTTCTGCTCTTCTCTATCCATTCTGCTGATAACATACAAATCTCCCCAATATCACAGGCTAAACTTCTTGGTGCAATGCTTGACCAAAACCTAAAGTCTGACAAACATATAGCACAAACCATATCCAAAGTTCATAAAACACTTGGAACCCTATACCGCTGCAAAAACTATAAAACTAAAAACACCAAAATTACTATATTGAGAACTCACCTTTTCTCTACACTGCTTTATGCATCCCCTATATTAACAAACCTTAACAAGACAGACCTACACAAATTATCGATGTACTATAATAAAATAGCTAGATTCACAACCAACTCTAATTTCCACTCCCACCACTGTCACTCACTAAAACAATTAGGTTGGCTAGAACTCGCCAACTTACTAAACTACAACCAACTCACCACGGCTCATTACATGCTGTACCACCAAAACAAGTTTCCTGATCTCTCAGGCTTACTCAACTTTCACAATTCTGCTCACCAACTAAGATCCACAAACAAAGCCCTTCTTGAAGTAGCTAAGTGTAGACACAGTGCTGGTGAATCCCTCTACTCCTACACAGTTGCTAAAATCTGGAATTCTCTTCCACCAGATTTCAGATTGCAAAACGGAAGTCCCATTTTTAAACCCAATTAAAAGCCCACCTCCATCTCATCTGGCAATGTACACGTACTGACCATGGCTAGCCCTGCTACCACCATTCAGATAAATCTTCCTCTGGCACTACTCAAAAGTCAAACACACAGAAAAAAAAAACTATCATAACAAATTGTATTTTTTAAATGTATGTATATAACTGTATATATTACAGCACTGTCTTACATTATACTTCTGTTCATAGCCGGCCTTAGGCATAGGCCAACTAGGCAGCAGCCGAGGGCGCCACTGTAGCAGGGACACTTTTCCAGTATTTATTTGGTGTAGGTAGACCAGAATGGGGGCACCTGATGGTGTGGTAGGGGGCGCTGTGCAGCCCTTTTGCCTAGGGTAACAGTTGACCTAAGGCCGCTCCTGCTTCTGTTTTACAACTGTTACACTTTATATTGTACACTTCTGTAACTTCTCATCGTACTATGCTATGATCTACTGTTGTCTGCTCTATTAATTTGTACTCATCTCTGACTTTTGTATTTTTATCATATATGTGGACCTTTTGTATTTTTGATTGTCATGTATGTGGTGCTTTTCTCCCCAAGTCTCTGCTGAAAACAGGCACCTGATTGCCTAGTCAGACCAACCCGATAATCAAATATAAAATAAACAAACACCAAAGCAACTCATTTTCAAAACCACCGTTAATAATTAGCTCCACATACTTCAGCCAAACTAAACTGCCACAAAATGTTTTAATAGCACCTTAAACTACATTTTCTTGTCAGAGAAAGTAAAATTGTGTTAAACTCACAAGGCAGAGTCATACACATAGCATATAGCACAGGACTGCTAAAAGAAATCCAATTTCTGCAATATTTTCCTTCAGAAGATGACAGTAAAGCGCACACACTGCATGTCAGGGAAATACTGAAATTCCTTAGAATCAGTAAAAACAAGTATTATCAAACATAGAAGCCAAATAAACATTGCTACAAGCTGAAATTTAACAGGAATTACATTAAACACTAACAAAAACAAATTCAAATATTTTTAGTTACACAAAAATAAAAACAGAATGTTGTTCTGTTGTGTCTTTCGACTTTTCCGGTTAGGGGTCGCCACAGCGGAACTCCGGTCCGCTAATGATTGGCAGTAGATTTTTACGTGCCGAGTTGCCAACTCTGATGGACAACCTTCAACAAAGGTACGCCCATTCACTCATGTCTCCACACAGAAGACGCTCTAGCTGAGAATCGAACAGGACGTCTTACTGTGAGGCGACAATGCTACTGCAGCACCACCACCGCAGTATAACAAAATTAATAATTTATGAAAGGAAGGAGTCCACAAGTGGGGCTTGTCAGAGCAGTAAGCAGGAAATAAAATCAGCCCTGGATCTTGTGAATAGGCAAAGAGGATTTGGTTCAGTCTTTTTCCTGCCATTCAAAGAAGATTCGCTTCCAGTGACAGCTGAAAACTTCCCTCTCAGGGTATGCTTAATCAGGTGACATAGGAAGAGAAAAAGGGGAAGGAAGTATGATCATTTGAAAGCTGGCCAGTATTAGGTTATCCCGGCAGATAACCCAAAATGCCACTGAAGCAGTGGGAATAAAGATAAAGTTATTCCTGTGAAAGACCAACCATGGCTCTATATACATAATGACCTTCAGGACAGACAGATGTCAAAAAAAACGTCATGGCCACATAAGGTGTACTCCAAAAACAACCTTCAGAGGTCAATCCTGCCAATCATGAAAATCAAGTCTCATAGGTGAAACAGCTTCTTCACAGGAGTTGCAGAACTCCTTTCAGGGGAAAAGGAACCAAGCAATAGCCCCTCTACTTCCAGAAAAAGATAAGTCTAAAATGTGCCTTACAGAACTGTCAAGGCAAATACAGTCTCCACCAACAGAGTGGATATCCTAGTGTTTTTCAAGGACCTACAAAACAGAAGGTCTGGATAACATCTTCAGACAACAAAGGAGGAAACACTTCTGTAAAAAGCTGCAGTTACATTTGCTGATTTGGTGGAATGGAGTCTTACCAGAAAGCACAGTAGTGCATGCAAACTTACCATAAAGTAGAATCTGAACAGATCACTGCCCCATTAATAAAAGCTATATGGGTTACATCTTGCCTAGGATACAACAGGCAGACAACTTTCAAAGCTTAAGGGCATCTTCCAGAAGACCAGACTGTTGAAAGCTCAAGCAAGGCGGGGAGAATCAGCTGTCTGGGCACCAAGCACTTTGCAGCTTTCATGCCAACTACAAAAGGGAGGCTAAAGCCCTGAAAAAAAGTCAATGCAATGTATATAAAAATCACTGCCCTCACCCTGGCAACCAAAAATTATAAAAATAAGGGTGGGGGTGCAACTACTGCAGCACTGAACTATATGAATAGCTATTGTTAAAGTTTACTATGTTTTTCATTAGACCACTGCTAATGTAGCCTAAGCAATATGGGTAGAATATCAAAACTTAGGAAGAGTGGAAGGTGGAAAGAAGAGGGTCCAGTAATCATACTCTAGACCTGAAAAAGGAGTCTAGTTTGTAGAGCTTTGTTAATGTACATACAGAGAACAGAGATGCTGCCTCTAGAATACTTGGGAGTCAACCCCTTTCAAAAAAGTCACTGAAGATGTCACGGCCCTAGTAGAAAATATTTTGAAATCACCTGGAATTGACTGGTTATGCTGCAAGTAACAAAAAGAAATAGCATAGGACAACTGTTTGGAAATAGTCTGCTTTGACACCAGCTGTCTATTTTTTGTACCTTCATATGGAATAAATAACTGATCAAAATTTCTGAAGGTTTTAGTTCGGTCAAGACAGTATTAAAGTTGTCTGTGGACATCCAAAAAGTATGAATATCTCTTTCGCCCTCACTTTTAAGTTCCGAAAAGAAGATGGGGAGATGGACAGCTTTGCTCAAAGTAAATTCAGACATCACTTTAGACATAAATGAAGGATTCAGTCACAAAGAAACCCTGTGTGTGGAAGGCTGATCCACCATAAGAGTTTGCAAGTCAGACACTCTTCTTGAAGTCAGAGCAATCAGCTGTTTTCCATGTGAAGAACCTCAAATCAGCTTGATCAGTCGGTACAAAAAGAGCAAGTATATTTTCAAAAGATAATCACTATTCTAAATGAGAAGTCACCTAATTTGCAGGTAGTCAGGTATGCAAAATCCCTTGCAAAGACAGCTGGTTATGGTAATGCACTGAATCCTGATAGAGAAATAAGAAAGGAGAGGGGATAACTCATACAAATATTTTAGAACCATTAAAACATTTGCCTTAAGAGTCATAGTTAGTAAAACGTGGCCTCAGTTAGAAAATCTTTTCCATTTGCTAATATACAATTACCTAGTTAGCAGGTTACTTTGCCTCCTTTAATGCCTGCTGTAGGTCCTAGTTGAGCTGGATCAAAAAATCCCTGTCCAGTCTTAGCAGGTCTAATACACACGGAAGGATCAATTGCACTTGGCTATTTCCAAAAAAGCAAGAAAGTACAGTTTTGTACTAACCATAAATGTAGATGTTCGAGTGCTAATACAGCTGCAGTCATAACAGATGGGTTCTCCTGCCATCAGGCGGGTCCTTGGTCAGCTGAATTCCAAAGTCTAGGTCCGACGTCGGTTGTCGTCGCTTCTTCCCTGATGTCAGTGCAACAGGGGTATAAAGGAACCAGCCGACGCCATTTTCTTCAGGTTTTTCTTGCCCCAGATGTCAGGTACCCCCAGAAGGAAGGCAATACATAAATTTGTGTAATAAAGCAGTGCAATATAATCAAAATACAGTAGTTGCAAGCAAATACACCATAAATGAATACCCTAATCAGGTTGTATGAGGATGTGTTAGTCCCAAGAGGGGAAGGAGGGAGGGAAACCTGGACTGCAGCTGTATTAGCACTCTAACATCTACATTTATGGTAGGTACAAAACTGTACTATGTTCATCGTGCATACAGCTGCAGTCATAACAGATGGGTAGAATCCCAAAGCTAAGAAGGGGGTGGTAGGCACTAGGTGGAACTAGGAGGAGCCAGGATGCCCTGCAAGACTGCAGTGGCAAAGCCTGCTCTAGTTTTGGAGTATAATGGTAGGTGGTAGTGCATGGAGAAGGTATGTACAGAACTCCAAGTGGCTGCTTCCAAAATATCTTTGGTAGGAACTCCTCTGAGGAAAGCTGCAGAAGTAGCTGTGGCCCTTGTGGAGTGAGATCTGATGCCTGTAGGTGCAGTTTTGCCATGAAAAGAATAGCAAAAGCGTATGCAGTGGGCTATCCATTTTGAGATTGTCTGTTTCGAAAATGGCTTTCCTTGAGCTCCTACAGCGTAGGACACAAAGAGCTGTTCTGATTTTCCGAAAGGCTTTGTTCTGTCCAGATAATAACATAGTTGTCTGTGGATGTCCAAGGAGTGTAGTAATCTCTCCCCTTTGTTTTGAGGATTAGGATAAAAGGTAGGTAAGTGTATGGCCTGATTCAAAGCTACCCTGGATACCACTTTAGGCATAAAGGATGGGTTGATTCATAAGGAAACTCTGTCCTGATGGAAGATGATAAAAGGCTGCACAGCCATGAGAGCTTGTAGTTCTGAAACTCTACGAGCTGAGGTAATAGCCAGAAGGAAAGCTGTTTTCCAGGACAAATATTGCAAATCTGATGAGGCAGCTGGCTCAAAGGGAGGCAAGGTCAGTTTTTCCAGAATGAAATTGAGATCCCAAGCAGGTATTGGTTGTTTTCTTGGGGGTCTTAGATTCTTAGCCCCTCTGAGGAACTGTCTTAAGAGAGGGTGAGAGAATAAGGGTGGATCAGTGTTGTATTCTGCAGAAATGGCTGAGGCATGGATTCTGATGGAGGAGAATGAAAGTCCACTGCTTAGCGGCTCAGCTAAATACTGTAGTATTTGAGGTAAATTCAGTTTTTCAGGATCCTGGCCCTTTTTCTCACTCCAGACACAAAACCGTTACCATTCTGCAGAGTAAGCTTTTCTAGTTGACGGCCTTCTGGCCTCCAAAATGACATCCTGCACCTCCTTGGAGAGTAGGGTCTGTTGTGATGCTAAGGAATCTTCCTTGTGGCTAGATTGAGTGTTTTTAGCTGACTGTGAAGAGTTTTGAAGCTGTGCTGAGTCAGAAGAAGAGGCATTAGAGGCAAGGTCCATGGTGGGGAATGCGTCAGGCTCCTCAGGAGTGGGAACCAGTGTTGTCTTGGCCAGTCCGGAGCAATGAGAATCATCTTTGGTCTGTCTGCTCTGGTTTTCAATAGGACTTTGGGCAGCAGAGGAAGAGGTGGGAAGGCATAAACTGTCATTGAAGTCCAACTGAAAGAGAGAGCGTCCAGTCTCCAGGCCTTTGGATGAAAAATCCTTGAGCAGAATTTTGTCAATTGGTGATTTTTGTGGGAGGCAAAGAGATCTATGTCTGGCCTTCCCCATGCTTGGATTATTTCTGTAAAAACTTTTGGATGCAACTTCCATTCGTGTGGATCTGTCATATTTCTGCTTAGGTTGTCTGCCAGCGTGTTTTCCTTGCCTGGCAAGTACTGTGCTTGTAGTTCGATTTGTAAGTCCATGGCCATGTTCCAAAGTGACATGGCCAGTCTGCATAGGGGGTATGACTGTGTTCCTCCCTGTTTGTTTATTACCACATAACTGTGGTGTTGTCCGTTCTTATCAATAGTTGACCTGGTTGCAGAAGGTCCTTGAAAGCTAGAATTGCATTTATTACTGCTAGCATTTCCTTTTGACTGATGTGAAGGTGCTTTTCTTTTTGGGACCATTTGCCCTGAATGCACCGATCTGTCATGTGCGCCCCCCCAGGCGTAGTCCGAGGCGTCTGTTGTGATGACTTGATTTGCTTGAGGCTTGCTGAATGGAAGACCTGTGTTTGTTTGGCATGCTTGAGCCCACCACAGAAATTCCTTTTGCAGACATGGAATTAGTGGTATTATTGTTTCCAAACTGTGGCTGTGTTGAGACCATATGTTTTTCAGGTACCATTGAAGTTTCCTCATATGCAGCTTTGCACATGGGATTAGTAAGATGCAAGATGCCATGAATCCCAGAGCTTGCAGGATTTTCCTTGCAGTCAGCCTGGTGCAATTTGCTAGTGCTCTGAAGTATTGAGTTAGTTGCCCCTGCTTCTCTGGCGTGAGGTAGGCCATCTGGGTGTTTGTGTCCAAGTTGGCACCCAGGAAAATTATCTTCCGAGAGGGTATTAGCCTTGATTTCTTTTTGTTGACTGTGTATCCCAGAGAGCTCAACAACATTATTACATAAGCCAGATGTTTCAGAAGAATGTGCTTGCTGTCTGCTTGGATCAGGCAGTCGTCCAAATAAGGCTATATTTGTATCCCTTGAAGTCTGCAGTAGGCAATTACTGATGCCAGGCATTTTGTGAATACTCTGGGCGCAGTAGATGAGTCAAAGAGCAACGCAGAGAATTGATAATGGGTTGAACCTGCAAGAAATCTGAGGTATCTTCTGCAATTTTGTCTGATTGGGACATGCAGGTATGCCTCCTTGAGGTCCAATGTTACCAGCCAAGACTCCTTGCCCAGCATGGGAAGAAGTTGCTGTAGAGTGAGCATCTTGAATTTTGGTACGAGTAGAAATGTGTTTAGGATGGACAGGTCCAAAATAGGTCTCCAATCTTTTCCCTTCCTTGGTACCAGGAATAGCCTGGAATAAAAACCTTGACCTTGTTCATGTGTAGGTACCTCTTGAATAGCTTTCATGTCTATGAGATCTGTAATTTGCCTTTGTGCCTCTGCCCTTTGATTGTGTGGCAGGTTTGGCATGCCTCTCATTTTTGGAAGGGTGTGAAAATGGAATCTGTAGCCTCTGTTTATAATAGGTTCATAGGTTCATAGGTTAGTACTAAGCTATCTGCTCTTGAGAGCCATTTTAAGCTTAGCCAATTATCCCTTGTGAGACTCAAACCCTGCACTTTGTGTTTGTAAGGCAAACACCTTAACCATTAGGCCACCCTCCCAACCCCTGTCCAGGATCCATTTGTCTTTTGTGACAATATGCCAATTCTTTGAAAATAATGCCAGCTTTCCTCCTAAGGGGGCTACCATTTGAGTCTTGCTTGGCATGCAAAGGGGAAAGTCATTGGGCTTGCTTTCTGAATGATTGCGAGTTATCCTCACCACCTCTGAGTAGGAGCTTGCCATTGTCTGCCTCTAAAGGATCCTTGGGATTGTTCTCTGCCCCTCGGGCGCCTGTATCTGCCTCTTTGGGGTCTGTCCGTGGCTGGAAAGGACCAATTTTTGGAAGGCCAATTTCTACTGAAACGTGGGGGTTGTACATGTAGAAAATCTTTCACAGTTTGCATTGATTTAGCCTTTTCCTCCATTTTCCTTAATACCTCCTCAGCATTAGCACCAAATAATACATCATTTTGAAGAGGGGCATCTAGTAATTTAGCTTTGACATGATCAGGCAAGGTTTGTTCCTTGAAATATACACAGATCCTCCACTTCTTCACCAAAAAAGCATACAATATACAAAATGGAGAACACCGACTACTGCTGAATGCCGACTACGGATGAATATGGAGGTGTAATGTGTTAGTGATTTTTTCAGTAAATATTTCAGAAATAATGTTTTCAGTAGTGTTAGTTTCTTCACATATTTCTTAATGTTTCTAAATATATTTAAGGAAATGGGATTGCTTGCAAGGGCAACATTGTGTGAATAATAGGTTTATATATCATTGGTAGTATTTATATTTATGTATATATTATCAAAAGTATTTATGAAATGAATGTAATTTATTCTCTAGTTAACATGTTGTATAGTTGAGCCTAAGAAATGTCAAATTTGTTTGCTTTAAGTAGTAATGAAACAATTGTAACTATTTAATTGGAGGATGGTGCATCAATTATTTAATCAAAGATTTGTATAAAAATGGGTGGAGCATTAAGTAAAATGTATTCCAGGAGAAGGCGAAGGCCGAGGTACCAGAATTAAAAAATCACAATTGCAGTAGTCGGTGTTCTCCATTTTGTATATTGTAAGGTTTGTTCCTTGAGCCAGGCATGTCTACGTATGACTGATCCTGTAACAGCAGCTGTACATGAGGCCTCTAGAGCATCAAAACCACATTGTAAGGTATGCTTACCCACTTGTTCTGCACTATGCATCAAATCCTGCAACTCCTTCAAGTCTGGTTGTTCAGGTTGTGACATTTTACTTTTCAATTGTGATAACAAAAACTGTTGGTATTTTAGCATATGGAACTGACAGTTTAAGGCCCTCATGGCTAAGGTAGCAGAGTTATGTACCTTTTTTCCCCACCTTTCTAAGGATCTGGAATCTCTCTCGGAAGGTAATGGATTTTTAGCAGTGGAGGCCTTAATTCCCTTGGGGCCCTGTGAGATGTTGTCTGGGTCAGCAGCATGGCTTTTGTATAGAAATTGGTGTGAGTCAGGAACCCTGTAGTACCCGTCACGCTGAACTGGGGCTGGAGGCAGAGAGTCCTGGTTAAGGCAGGCCTCCGAGTAAACATCATCTAGGATGTCCAAGACAGGAGGTATAGCCAAAGGCCTGTGCTGAGGTAGTAAGCGAAATTCCCTAAGCCTTTTCTTGGAATCAGAATAATCTTGGCCTTCCCAGTGGAAGTGTTCCCTTAAAGTATGCAGAGTTTCCCCAAATGAGTAATCCTCTGGGGGGATACAGAAGGAATGGACTCCTCCGCATCAGAGTCTTCAAAAGGGGAGTAAGAATGTTCCCGATCATCAGAGTGCTCTGAAATAATGGAGCCCTGATCAGAGGAGGTGGATTCTTCCTTCACTCTGGGCCTTTTGTCCGGTGGGGGTTGAGAACCCCTGATAAGAGTAATTAAATCCTCAGCCATTTTAAGCATCTGCTTTTTAGGCATGGGGCCTGGAGATGGGCCCTGTGTAGCTTGTCTCTTAGAGTGCATGGCTGCTTTAGACTAAGTGAAAGACTTGATGGAGAAAGATAAAGGTCTGAAGACACCTTGAGTGTAGGTAGACCTGTCCACATTTTGAGGTTCAACGCCAAGAGTGGCTTCGGTATTTGTATCAGGGTGTGGGCCGAGGAGCCTGCTACCTCAGGCACAGGAGACACCGCCAATGAAGTGTCGTCGGTAGTCAGGGGCTGCGTAGGTGCCTCGCTGAGAACCGGACCACGTGTAGTCGGCTTTGGCGTGGTGTCAGTAGAGGCCGCGGACCTCGTGTGTCGGTCCTTATCTTTGCGTTTTTTAGACAAAACTGGAGTCGGAGTATCCGACGACATAATATAGTTAAATGTTTTTCCAAAATAATGCTGGGCGAACTCCGCCCGACGCTTAATGGTGCGTTTGTTGAATGTAGCACAAAAGCGACAGACCGAGACGTCGTGGTCTGGGCCTAAACAAGGTATACAGAGGGAATGGAAATCCTTATGCGGTATTTGCAATTTACAATTATTAACTTTGTCTGACATCGGTCTGAGGCAAGAAAAGTTTCCCCAACGGGGTACTTAGCTTTCAAGAAGACTTCGGTTTCAAAATTTTCGTAATTTCAGGAGCTGGCCGACCGGCACTTGCGAACTGCTTCTGCTTCGGGCACCGCGCGGCAAGAAAGACTGAAGAAAATGGCGTCGGCTGGTTCCTTTATACCCCTGTCGCACTGACGTCAGGGAAGAAGTGACGACAACCGACGCCGGACCTAGACTTTGGAATTCGGCCAACCGAGGACCCGCCTGACGGCAGGAGAACCCATCTGTTATGACTGTAGCTGTATGCACGATGAACATCCACTATTACCTGGACCAGAAGGGAGTCACCACACTGATCTTTGCAGAATCCTTCTAAATCTTCAGAAAGACCCTGGATATTAGTGAAAAGGGTAGGAAAGACATACACAGGAATATTCCCATCTAAGGAAATGAGTGAATCTGTTGGCAGGCCTGCTTGTAAGTAGTTCCAGAGCAGAATTTTGCCAGTAGTCTGGTATGAATCCACACAAACTGATCTAGCTGAGGTTTTCTCACACTTGGATAAACTCCTGACACCCCCCCCTTTCAGTTTACATTTGAGAGGGTCTTATCCTGGTCCTCCTCAGCTTTTCAGCCACATTTAATTCAGACAGAATGCAAGACGCCTGCTAAATGAGACTGTGCTGAATTGCTATATCCCAGGCTACCACAGCAAATCTGTACAGACGGTACAATCTAGAAATCTCTCTGTTTAATACACCACATCACTGCAGTGTTTTCTGTGACTACTTGTAGAGCTCCTGATCAAGAGAGCTGGGTGCATTTATTACTTCCAACACTTGTTTGACTTTTATTTCTTTTGTTCTATCTTTCATTCCAAAGACCCTACACTTTTACCCCCCAAAAAGAACAAGAAGTTGAAGACATCTGTTACAGACTGAAATGGAGTTGCAAGGGAGAATAAGCTACTTGGATATAGATAAAACTAGTGTCTCCAAAAAGCAGTTCCCTTTTTACAAATCCTAAAACTGGAATTTGAGAAGTCACAGGGAGTTGATGTCAAGATCACATCAATTTTAGCTACCACTGAATCTTTCTCATCTGGAATCTGGCTAGAGAAATGAGACACACAGTGAATCCTAAAATACTAAGAAATTCCCTTGAAAAATATCAAAGTCATCGACTAAACAGAAAAACTCAGAAATACATCTAGATACAGATTTATTTTTTCCTGTGCAAGTAAAACTCTTTGAAATACGGGATCCAAGAGACACCCAAGGAAACCAATCCTGTGAGAAACAGCCAAACAAGATTTTTGAATGTTCTCCTGGAACCCAGTCTGCAAAGGAGATTACAGCAATGAGAAATCCCTGACACGTTGAAAAAGATAATCAAGTCATCTAAATGAGGAAATATATGAATACCCTGCAGTTTGCAACAGACTACCACTGGAGTTAGACACTTTATGAACACCTTTGGATCAGTGGACAACTCAAACTGTAATGAGGAGACCTGAAAGTGCAATCTAGACATAGAAAACCTTACATAATTGAAATATGTAATCACTGGAAGGTAATAAGCATCCTTTACAATCTAAACTTACCAAAAAATCTGAAACTGTGTGTGTGTGTGGGGGGGGGGGGGTAGTATCAGGTTGCAAAGGTACAGCAAGTTAAAGTCGGCAGCTTCCGCAAACTGGTTAAGAAAGGAAAGATATACAAGTGCTGTCCGTGAAGCCTCTTTCTTTTGTGTTATAAATAATCTTGAATAAAAAACTTTTCACTGCAAGAGAGAGGGACATGCTCTATTACCCATGTGCCAGTGGATGCTGAATGACAGAAGAAATGAAGTTTGACCTGATGGATGAGAAGGATCCCCAGTAAAGGACATTGGGACTCCCACTGTCATCTGTACCCCTGCTGGATAACTCTCAAAACCACTTGTCTGAGATTAACTGTTGCAGAGACAGACAGAGGGAGAGAGAGAGACAAAGAGAAATGAAGAATAAGAACAAGATTTAAGGGAAAAACTAAAAGGGTTGCCAGGGTGTGTAGGTGATTGCATGTTTGGGGGTTATGATCAGTACATATTCAAATCTGTTGAAATGCCCTCGTTTCTGGCAGGCTCCTCCTCCTTTTTAGAGCCCCATTGTCATGTTTTTTTTTTTTTTTTTTTGGAACATTTGATTGCTCAAAGATTGTCCAGCCTCATTTTGCTTTAATAAGAGGATTTTGAATCAGGGATGAAACCTTTAATAGACAGGGTTAGAGCTGGTATTTTAAAAAAAGAAGTTATGTACTCACCATAACGTTCCATGTTGGTAGTCCATATCACCTTTCATTTTTACATACTCGGCCGATTTACAAGCTCAAAGACTTTTGGTTGGCTCATGGCTAAGCAGGTATCCCACAGTGCACCAGTACAAACCCCAGATCTTGTTTGCTGCCTCACTAGAAGAAATAACCATAACAGACAAACCAAAACTAAAGGGTCTCCAACCAAAGACAACCAAATTATTATTATCTCCAGATTCTTCCAGGATGGGGGCAGGAGGGCGGGTTAGTAAAAATGAAGGGTGAGATGGACTGCCAACATGGAACGTTATGGTAAGTACATAACGTTTTTATATTGTGTAGTCCAATCTCATCTTTATTTTTTACATATGGGACAGCGTCCCTAGTGCCTTATTCTCATTGGAAAATACTCCTGAGCACCATGGAGCCATAGGATGCTCTACCCCTGGAAGCTAAATCCAATTTGTAATGTGTAATAAAAAAGTGTGAGGGGTAACCCATGTAGCTGCTGCACAATTATCAAGTGGGACCCTGGCTTGAAAGGCTGCGACCTGGCATAATGAGCCTTGATCCTGCAGGGTAAAGGTCTGCCCTCCGAACTGCAGATAAAGGCTATGCAACTGGAAATCCAATTAGATATTGTCATTTTAGAAACCTTTAAGCCCAATATGGAGTCAGAAAAGGAAATGAATAGCTGATCTGATTTCCTAAAATCATTGGTCTGCTGTAAATAAAAACATAGTTGTCTATAAATGTCCAGCTGATGAAAACGGTATTCAGCTGCATTACAGTGATTAGGGAAGAAAACTGGGAGTTCTATGGATTGATTTAAGGTAGCAGGGGGAAAAAGGAGGGATTAATATGCAGTGACACCCTGTCTTTGTGAAAGATCAAATAAGGTGGCTTAACAGACAAGGCTTGTAGCTCCAATACCCGTCTAGCTGACGTGATAGCTACCAAAAACAAAGTCTTCCAAGACAAAAATTTCAATGAGGATGAGTGGGAAGGTTCAAACGGGGAAGACGTCAGTTTGGACAACACAAAATTTAAATCCCAAGAAGCCACAGGTTCTTGCAGCGGTGGTCTCAATAGAGTGGCTCCTTTCAAAAAGGTCTTGCATAGCTTATGAGACATTAAATTGGTATCTGGAAACCCTAAGTGAAAATGAGAGATTGCCGCCAATTGGACTGATAGTGGCAGCAGCAGATCCTTGCTGAAAAAGCTCGGAGAGAAACTCCAAAATCACAGGGACAGAAGCAGTGTAGGGATCTACATTCATTTTCTCTGCCCAAATAGAAAATCTTTTCCATTTACTGCCATACAGCCTCCTAGTTGAAAGTTTATGGGAGAACATAAGAATATGCGACACTGAGGATGATACATTATGAAGCCTGATTAGGGATGGAACCGGAACAGCCACGCAGTCAATTTGAGGGTGTGGATTGAGGGATGTAGCGAACCTGACATGTGAGTCAACAGATCTGGAGCTGGGCCAGGATAATACAGTTGTGTACACTTACCTTAAATGTAGATGGTCAGAGTATATTCACTGTTGCAGTCATTATATTAGGGTAATCTGCTGGCAGGTTGCCCTCAGTTGGCCTGATTAACAAAGTCTTAAGGTCTGCGTTGGTTGCTGTCCCTTCTTCAATGACGTCAGGTCATCAGGGGTATAAAACATGCAACCAACGCCATTACATCAGTTTTTCATGCCCCAGATGTCAGGTGCCCTCCAAATGGGGAGCAAATAAAATTAAAAACACAAAAAATATACCTCCAAACCCAAAAGCAAATACACCAAAAGGGCTTTTAAGCATAGTGAAAGAAATTAGAGGTAACAGGTAAAGAAAAATAGGGGGCTGGAAGGAGGGTAACCAGGACTGCAACAGTGAATACACTCGAACATCTACATTTATTCCAAGTGTACACAACTGTACTATGTTCTTCGTGTATCACTGTTGCAGTCATTATATTTGGGTAGATTCCCAAAACTATGGTTGGGTGGAGGGAATTATACAGCATTAGGACCAGCTATAAGGCCCTGCAGGACAGCAGTGGCAAAGCCAGCTCTGGATTTAGAGAAGAGTGGTAAATGGTAATGTTTGGTGAACGTATGAACTGAGCTCCAGGTAGCAGCTTCTAGAATATTCCTGGTAGGAACACCTCTGAGAAAGGCTGTAGAAGTAGATGCAGCCCTGGTGGAATGAGATCCAATTCCCTGGGGGATAGTTTTTCCATGGTGCATATAGCAGAAACGAACACAATGGCATATCCATTTGGAAATGTTTTGCTTTGAAATAGCCTTTCCCTCTGCCCCTGCAGCAAATGCCACCAGCAGTTGTTCAGATTTTCTTTGAGATTTTGTCCTGTTTAAGTAAAATCTAAGTTGTCTGTGTACATCCAATGAATGCAGAATCCGCTCCCCCTTGTTCTGTGGATTGGGAAAGAAAGTTGGCAAATGCATGGTCTGAAGAGCCACACTGGATACCACCTTAGGCATGAAGGATGGATTGGTCCTGAGAGATACCCTGTCCACATGAAAAATGATTAAAGGCTCCACTGCCATAAGAGCCTGTAATTCGGAAATCCTTCTAGCTGAAGTGACTACTAAAAGGAAAGCTGTTTTCCAGGAGAGAAATTTTAAGTGTGCAGTAGCAGCTGGCTCGAAAGGAGGGAAAATGAGTTTTTCCAATACAAAATTGAGGTCCCAGGCAGGGGTTGGCGCTGTCCTGGGTGGTCTTAAGTTTTTGGCCCCTCTGAGATACTGCTTTAGCAAAGGATGAGAGTAGAGGTTTTTCCAGCTGAAGGATCGAACATCCACTTTCCAGGCTTTTTTGTGATGAGTTCTTGTGCAAAATTTGTCCAACTGATAATTCTGGGGTGAGGCAAAAAGATCTATGTCTGGGCTCCCCCATTTGCATGTCAACATGTTGAAAATCCATGGTTCCTGTTTCCATTCGTGTGGGTCCATGAGATTTCTGCTTAGTTCGTCTGCCAGAGTATTCAGCTTTCCTGGCAGGAATTGAGCTTGTAGTTGTACTTGATAGGTCAAGGCAGTGTTCCACAATGCCATGGCTAGTCTGCAAAGGGGGTAGGAGTGTGTACCCCCTGCTTGTTTATGTACCAAATAACTGTGGTGTTGTCTGTCTATCATTAATTGTCCTGGATGAAGGTAGTCCTTGAAGGCTGTCAGTGCATTCTGTACAGCTAGCATCTCTTTTTGATTGATATGAAGGTGCATTTGATTTGGGCTCCATTTGCACTGAATGCACTTCCCTGCCAGATGTGCCCCCCAAGCATAATCTGATGTGTCTGTAGTTAGGGTTTGGGCAGCAGGGGGTGGTGTGAATGGCAGGCCTCTGCCCACCATAGGAACTCTAGTTGCAGGCAAGGTATGATCGGAATCATTGTTTCCAGGCTGTGATGATGCTGACTCCATAGACTTTTTAAGTACCACTGAAGTTTCCTCATATGCAGTCTTGCATATGGAATTAGAAGAATGCAGGAGGCCATGAACCCCAAGGCTTGCAGTATTTGCCTTGCCGAAAGCAGGGATTTTGTGGCTACCTGTTTGAAGTAAGTCACCAAATGAATTTGCTTCTCTGGCTTGCACTCAGGAATGCAATTTTTTGAGAGGGTACCAGTTGTGATTTCATTTAGTTTATAGTGTACCCTAGACAAGTTAGAACCCTTTTTACAAATGCCAGATGGTTTAGAAGAAAGTCCTTGTTTTCTGCCTGAATTAGACAATCGTCCAGGTATGGATATATTTGAATATTTCTTTGCCTGCAAAATGCAATTACTGGAGACAGGCACTTTGTAAAGACCCTGGGCACAGTTGATAAGCCAAAGGGCAGTGCAGAGAACTGGTAATGCAAGTAGCCTGCTTTGAAGCGGCAGTATCTTCTACAAGATTCCCTGATTGGGATATGCAGGTAAGCCTATTTTAAATCTAGAGTTGCCAACCAGACATCTTTGCCTAGCATAGGAAGTAACTGGTGAAGAGTCAGCATCTTGAATTTTGGAATGTCCAGAAAGGTGTTTAGAGTAGATAAGTTCAGGATTGGACACCATGATTAGTCTTTTATGGGTATCAGGAAAAGTCTTGAATAGAAACCTTGTCCCTTTTCCTCTTCTGGTACTTGTTGAATAGCCCCCATGCTCATGAGGGAAAGTACTTTTTTCTGGGCCTCTGCCCAGTGATTTGGGGGCAAGTCTGGTCATCCGTTTGGAATTGGCAACATGTGGAAATGAAATCTGTATCCCTGGGATACTATATTTAAAACCCATTTGTCCTGGGTTATAAGTTGACAGTTTCTTGCATGAAGAGCCAGTTTTCCCCCCAAAGGGGAGGCTAAAAGGTAAGCGCTTGGTAAGTGTAAAGGGAAGTCATTGAGACTGCTTACCATAGGGAGGTGTCTTGTTTCCAGATTTGGAAGAGGAGACACCCCATTGTTTTGTTCTGAAAGTCCCTTGCGACTGAAACCTGGAGTCTTTGGAATGTCTGTGTTTGACTTGAGTGGCTCTCAAAGGAACTGGAAAGGACCAGTTCTTAGTAGGCAGGCCAGTGCCTACTAAATCTGGGAGGCTGCACTTGTAAGAAATCTTTCACAGTTTGCATAGATTTAGCTTTATCTTCCATCTTTTTTAAAACTTCTTCAGCCTTATTACCAAAGAGACGGTCCTGTTGTAAAGGAGCATCCAACAATTTTGCTTTGATGTGATCAGGCAGATTTTGCTCTTTGAGCCAAGCATGCCTTCTTAGCACCGTACCCAGTTACAGCAGCCCTGCAAGAAGCCTCCAAAGAATCAAAACCACATTGCAAAGTATGTTTTCCAACTTGTTCTGCTGAATGCAATAAATCCTGTAAATCTCTGTTTTCCACACAGCCAGAAATTAACATCATTTTCTGTTTAAGCAGTCCCATGATATGCTGTTGATATTTTAGCATATGAAATTGACAGTTTAAACCCTGATTGCCAAGGTTGCAGAAGTGTAAACTTTCTTACCCCATTTATCCAGCACCCTGGAATCTCTATCAGAAGGGGTAGGATTTTTAGCTGTAGAAGCCTTAATGCCCTTGGGACCCTGAGAAATGGTTTCAGTATCTGCAACAGGATTTTTGAAAAGGAATTTGTGGGAGTCAGGAACCCTGTAGTTTCTGTCTGGCTTACAAGGAATCGGAGGCAAAGAATCAGGAGCCATACTAGATTCCAAAAAGACATCAACAATGTCTAGAACAGGAGGTATGGCCAAAGGCCTGTGCTGAGGAAGAAGAAAATCCCCAAGTCTCTTTTTAGATTTAGAGAAATCCTGACTTTCCCAAAAGAAAAATCCTCAGGGGGAGAAGCAGAAGGAATGAAATCTTCTACATCAGAGTCCTCAATTCCTGTTCATTAGAAGAGTCAGAAGAAATAGAATCCTGTTCAGAAGATTCATAATCAATGTCTTGGCTAGGCCTCTTAGAATGGGGGGGGGGGGGGGGGCTACTCCTGATCAGAGTAATTAAATCTTCAGCCATTTTGATAATTTGTTTTTTAGGCATAGGGGCCTGCACATGTGGCCCAGGTGTCTTTTTTAGACATAGGTTGAGATTTTGGCCTTAGTTCTGAAGATGATGTCTGTCTAATATACAAATCTGTAGGCCTGAAAACACCCTCAAAAGCCGGTGCCTGCACAGCAGCTCCGGACCCCATCCAAGGTAGAGACATCCGCAGGTTCCATAATTCAAGCATCTCACGGCACACCGGACTCCAAATGGGTCTCAGTAGAGGCCTGCGAATCAGAAGTAGCGGGTATCAGGGGCTGCAAAAGCGCCTCACTGAGTACCGGCGAACTGGCGACTGGCTTAGGAGAAGCGTCGTCTGCAGTTATGGACCTCAACGGCCTGTCCCTTTTTCTTTGCATTTTTTTTTAGGTATTCCGGTAGTCTGATTGATAACAGACAACATTTCTGGATAACTAAAGCGTGCGCCAAAATATTTAGAAGCAAAAATGTACTGACATTTGGTAGTGCGTTGATTAAATAAAGCACAAAACTGACAGCAAGGTACGTTATGGTCAGGGCCTAGGCAAGGAATACAGTACAAATGAAAATCCTTATGAGGTATTTGCTTCCAACAAGTAATGCAATTATTTGCTTCCCACAAGTAATGCAATTATTAACTTTTACTGACATCGGAAAGGAGCAAGAAAAAGTTTCCCCAACGGGGTACTTAGCTTTTTAGTTGAAAACTTCGGATCTGAAACTCGAAAACGAAAATTTCAGGAGTCTGCCGACTGGCACTTGCAAACTGCTTCTGCTTTGGGCACTACGCGGCAAGAAAGACTGATGTAATGGCGTTGGCTGCATGTTTTATACCCCTGACGACCTGACATCATGGAAGGGACAGCAACCGACGCAGGACCCAAGACTTTGTTAATCAGGTCAACTGAGGGCAACCTGCCAGCAGATTACCCTAATGTAATGACTGCAACAGTGAAACATGAAGAACATCCAAGGATCGTCCAGAAGAAGAGGCTCGAGGAAGGGGAACCAGACCTGACGAGGCCAGTAAGGAGCAATGAGGATCAACTTGCTTCCCAGCCGACTGGCTTTCTGAATCACTTTGGAAATTAGAGGAAATGGAGGAAAGGCATACAGAAGTCCCATGGGCCAATCGTGAGCTACAGTGTCTCT
The DNA here is from genome assembly GCF_019279795.1 of Protopterus annectens. Classification (NCBI taxonomy): domain Eukaryota; kingdom Metazoa; phylum Chordata; order Ceratodontiformes; family Protopteridae; genus Protopterus; species Protopterus annectens. The sequence goes on from NC_056743.1 coordinate 867,227,310, forward strand.
GGGTCTCTTCCCCAGAGGGGGAATGAAGGAAAAATAGCTGCTGCATTTGGTATTGACTGGACTAGCAAAAAGGTCGCAGCAAGGCTGTCCCCATTTATTCCCATTTCAGAGACCACTCGTGAGGCATTAGGATCGCCCGGCTGAGCTGGTCGGCTATCACGTTGGTCATCCCTGGAATGTGCATTGCAACCAGAAAGCATTGGGAAGAAATCGCCCATTCCCAAACTCGCATGGCCTCTTGACAGACTGGGTAAGACCTGGTACCGCCCTGTTTGTTGATATACCAAATTACCAACACGCTTTCTGATTGTATCGCAAAAGTCCCTAAAGGAAGAAGGTCTTGAAGTGTTTGCAACGCCAGGAGCACTGCCTCATCTCCAGAACACTGATATGTAGGTGAGCCTCGCGTTCTTGCCATGTGCATTGGACAGTCCTGCCGAGATAATGCACCCCCCCCAATCTGAGAGGCATCCGTGGCAACCGGTTGGGCAGGAACAAAGGGGGCGCCCGTGGGTCAACTGGTTGGGAGCTATCCACCAAAGAAGGTCCTTCTTGCATTATTCCGTCAGCAGTATAGGATGACTCAGCGGGAGATATTGGAAGGACCACTGGGAAGACACAAGCCACTGGAGAATTCTCATGTGCAACCTGGCTAATGGTACTAATAGAACGGTGGAAGCCATAGTCCCGAGGAGCTGAAGAACCCACTTTGCTTTGACCTTAGCAACGGGAGAAAACGTTGAATTTGAGAAATTAAGTTTTGTGCCCTTTCGGCAGGGAGACTAGCTGTAATGTTCACTGTGTCTACCTCTGAGCCTATAAAAATCACAGACTGAGAAGGCAACAATGCAGATCATTCCCAATTTATGGGGATCCCTAACTGAGCACAAAGTTGAATAGTGGCATCCCTGTTTTGGAGGAGTAGATGCCTGGTGGGGGTGGTCAAGAGCCAGTCGTCCAAATACGGAAACACCTGGAATCCCCATCTCCTCAGGTGAGCTGTCACTACTACCAAGCATTTGGTGAACACCCTTGGGGGCTGTGGTGAGACCAAAGGGCAGAGCACAAAACTGATAGTGACTGGCTCCCAGCCGGAAGCGTAGATGGCTCCTGGATGCCTTGTCCATTTTTATATGGTAGTAGGCATCTTGGAGATCTACAGAGCACATCCAATAGTCTTTCCCTAACAACGGGAGTATCGACTGCAGTGTTACCATCTGAAACTTGTCCTTCTTCACGGATTCATTTAATCTGCTGAGGTCCAATACTGGTCTCCAATCCCTGGTTCATTTTCGTACTAAAAAGAACCTGGAGTAAGTTCCGGATCATATCTGGTCTACTGGGATGGACTGGATGACTCTTTTTAAGAGCAACTTGTTGATTTCCACAGTTGACTGATCCTTGTCATTGGGTGGTACATCTGGGATCTTCTTGGGAACAAACGGTGGAAGGGAAAAGGGTATGATATATCCTCTGGTAACAATTCTTTGTACCCACTTGTCTTGAGTGATATTTAGCCAGGCTTCTGGATACAAAGAAATGCGACCCCCAACCCCAGAAAAACGCAGTCGGGCCCCACATCAGGAGCGCTGATAAGGCCCGTCCCAGAGAGGAATCATGGCCTTGCTGGTATTGCGGACTGCCCCTGCCTCTAGGGTGACGTCTCCCATTTCATCCTCCTCCTCTGCCTCTGAAGGAGTGTTCACCCTGTATGTCCGGATAGATCCTCTGGGACTTTCTGAACCACATTCTACCGCCCCTTTGACCTTTGGGATATGGTCGAGAGGGAACAGTAAAACGTACTCCTATGGCAGAAAGCATCTGTCCTGCTCACACTGAGTGTGTCCCTCACCTTAGAACCAAACAATGAGGAACCATCAAATGGGGCATTGGTGAAAGTAGACTTGAACGGTTCCGCAAAATTACACAAGTGCATCCAACAGTGACGCCTCAGGGCAACTCCCGAATCCGCTGCTCTACTCGCTCCATCAACTGCATAGGAGATAAGCCACATGGAGGAGTTAACTAAAGAATTTAAGGTGGACAACTGAGCAGAAATCTCGTCAGGGACTCCCTCAGTACATGCACCGTGTATAGAATCTCAAAACTCCTTGAGGAGATCCCTCTGCAATCTCGTGAAGTGAGTAAGATAGTTCAATGACTGAAGGATAAATGCCGCTGAACTAAAGATACGCTTCCCAAATCTGTCCATCTGTCGAGAATCCTTGTTTGGCGGAAGAACAGAGGAAGAAGTCTCCACCAGCTCCTTCTTTGTGGCCGCCGCCACCACCACGGCATCTATGAGAACGCCCTTAGACAAAAACTCTTTACCAGGAGGGGCAGACAGAAACTTATTAGGTCTCCTGGGGACTGGCTCCACGGCATCAGGAGTATCCCACACCTTTTAACTAGGATCCATCAGTTCGTCAAAATGTGGAGCCACCCAACAGGCAGAAGGTTAAGACCTGAAAGCCTTCATGTACACCAACTCCTCATCAGAAGGGTTGAGAGTGGGCCAGTCGCATCTCTGCTTAAGTATCTCCAGGATGTCCACAAAGGAGACATCATCAGAGGACGACTTGGGGGACCCTTCCGACTCCTCGAGGTCAGTGTCCGATGTCAAAGACTCCTCCTGGGAGTCAACATGTTTCCTCTTACATATCCTCTTCCGGGGAGGCTCCTCGAAAGGACATTCCAGGGAGGCCTTGGAAGAGTGGGGGCCACCAGCCGATGGCTCCTGAGGCTGAGGTTCTCTGCTGTCTCTGGAGAGAGTAGGGGCTGAGACTGAAGATGGTGCTCTCGTAGGGAGAGTGCTGGTACTACTGGAGAATGAGACAGCACGCTCATCATCTCAAACGCCGACCTCTCCGGCTCCGAAGACCTCCCCCGCTCCGAAGAGACAAAGGTTGCCATCGGCTCCAAGGTAGATGCAGGGTCCGTGCTCACCCTTGCCGACATACTCAGAGGAAGGCTTGTAACCGAAAAAGATCAATTCTAACCCTCCCTGTCGGCGCCGACAGGAGAGCTTCGGCCCCTGGACATGACGGATAGCACAGAGCATGTCGGAGCCAAACCCGGCTGCAAAGCAGCAACAAAGGGAGCTGGAACTGATAGTTCCTCCAGTGGCACCAAGCAATCTGGCTCCGAAGGGCCAACATGGCTCGGACGAGGAATAGCAGACAAGGGCAAAGCTGGATCAAGTGGCTCCAGAGCCGACTGGGTCGGAGCCAACAATAATTTTTTTTAAAGCAGACGACTTCAAAAGTCTCAACACTACCATCTCCACATTTTCTTCTGAAAGGCTCCTGGAAGACATAGTATGGGATCTTGCCCTAAGGGGCATTGGAGACTTCAGTAACATGGAAACCAGTAGGGAATTTATAGACCGGCAATGAGTAGCAGATTCAACTGCTGATTCAATTGGTTCAGAGGTCAGCTCCAAAACACTTGGAACTGACTCTGACATCACAATGGTGCTCATGTTCGGCTTCGAAGGCTGTGGAGTCGAGGAGGCCGGTGCCGGAGAAGGCCTTTTTGAAGACTTAGATTTGCCAGACTTGGAGGAAGCCAAAGAACTAGATAGAACTTCCTGAAAAGATGGTTTTAGTAGACGCTTGAGTATAAGCTTGTTCTTTCTCTCCTGGTAACACCCTAGGAGAGAAAGCATGGCAGAACAAGCAACTGCAACTGGATGGCGCCCAAACAGTAGACACAGCTACTGTGGCCATCCGTTAAAGACATCTTTTGGGAGCATTTCATGCACTTTTTAAAACCCAAAGGTTTGTGCTCCTTGCTCTCTTTAGACATTCCACACACAAGCCAACACCCAGGAAAGGAAGAAGAAGGGGAGAGGACTAGGTCCTCTAACTAAAACGGACCTAGCCCTACAGTAGGAAGTGCCACGAGAACTAGGTCCTCTAACTTAAATGGGCCTAGCCCGGTGTAACAGAAAGCTAGGTCTTCTAATTTAAACAGACCAGAAAAGGGAAAAACTCATGCACACAGAAACTGTATACAACTCTATTTAGTAAAATTTAAGAATAATAGCTAGCATACTGGGGAAGGAAACTCCAACCCTAAGTAATTAACAAGAGAATCCCCACCAAAAATACAATCTCTAAGGAAACTAACCTGACTGCCAAATGGAGACCCAATAACCGTCAGAAATAAAAAAGGAGCCCCTGTTAACTAACAGCAGAAAACCGCCAAAAACTAACATTCTACCTGATACAGAAAAAAACGCGCAACGGCGCCTACAAGGAACTCTAAACTGGCACAAAGGATACCAGACTAACAACAAGTTTAAACTACGATTGCACCAAAAGGGCAAACAACGCAACTGCTTATGATAATAGCAACCTTAACGACACAATATCAACTCTAATACTATATTTAAATAGAAAAGAATTTGACACTTAGCCAGAGCCAAGAGAAGCACAACCGAACTTGTCAACGTGGCAAACGAGATCTGGGGTTTGTACTGGTGAACTATGGGATACCTGCTCAGCCACCAGCCAACAAGAAGTCTTCGAGCTTGTAAATCAGCAGAGTCAGAGCAGAGGATTGGCTCCGAATCAATATGTAAAAATGAAGGCGAGATTGGACTACACAACATGCCTACTTAGGAGTTGCAGCCTGGGCATGGGCATCAGGCATGTTGCAGGCTATAATAAAATCATCCTTCAAAGCTGGCACATGAACAGGAACAGCAGTAGGCCAAGGAAATTCCAGTTGAAATAAATCATTCAAAGAAATGGAATGGCATTTTGTTCCCACTGAAATATTGATTCATTCTACAGTTTCAGAAAAGGAAAACCAGAAGAAATACTCTCTCCAGAATCTGAATCTGTTACCAGAGAATAAATAAAAATGTGTTCCCTGTAGTTCTAAGCCTCTGTTGATCTTACTGAGAATTGTCAAAAACAGAATTTCTACTTCTGTTATCAGCAGAATTAGAATGAGAAGGGTCAAGTGCATGAACTAACCCTGAACTAAGCCCAATAAATCTTCCCTAGCTGGTGCAGTTTAGCACCGAATAGGTGGTTGGAACTATCAGACATTAAGTGTAGCAATGCACGTGACTTCAGTAATTCAGTCCAGTTAGGGAATAATGTCCACTGGTATGCAGGAGAATATACGCGACACTGCCAATCTGCTCTACTCCTCCTCACATTCCCAACCTGCCACTAGCAAGGTCCCACCTTTGGGGGTAACCAGGGACACAGAATATGAATGGAGCAGCTGATGGTCAGCTTAAGTGTACAGAAAAAGGCAAAGAAAAAATATTAAACTAAAAAACATTAAAAGCTGTCCTAGAGAGTTGCAGGGAGATATATTTCCTTGGAAACCGATGACATAAGTACTTCTACAGTATAAATAATTTTTAAGCAGTCAGCATGTGTATTATGCACAACAAATTTATATATAGGGCATGATGCCTCAATGAACATGTCCTGTGCTATTTTTGCTGGTCTCTGTCTTTTTTTATATATACTGTATATAAACTACTATGCAAACCCAGGATGTTACATACTGTTTTGACTCAAGTGGAGGAGATCATACAAATCTGAAATGTGTAACATTTCTACAAAATATGACGGTTGCTAAACCAGCAGCACGTGACAATGATGCTTTTTGTGGACAATTGTTATTACAACAGACAAACAGGTTATTACAGCAGTTTGCTAATCAGCAGCAGTCTGAGCTTTGACCAACTAAAGTGGGGCATTTTGTATGAGCATGGTTGAGAAATCTCTGTAGGAAACAGATAGCTAGCTGAAAACAATGCTCCTACACATTTACAAGATGCGTTTACCAAGTTGACCTTGCAGCTGCATTCCACTATACACAAGCAAAGTATGGCACCACGGTGAATATCTGTACATATTTTCCAAACCTGTAGTTTATGAATTGTACCAGTAGGAAACTCTTACCCTACCTAAAGGAGATGTGTTACAGATGGTAGATCATTCTGGATGTCAGAGCATCACTCAAAGTTTGTGGGGGAATCGTTAAGGAACACAGTAAGGAAAATCACAGGATCCTTTGACAAAGGCACAGAATAATCTGAAAACCATCAAGGGAACCACAAGAAAATTCGGCATGCGCTTAGGAAGCTATAAAGCTAGCAGTAAAATCAATATGAGAAGATCTTCAACTGACACTGAAAAGAAGGACTATGAGAGCAATACAAGGAAAACATCTTGAAAAGAAAGCACGTCAAAACTATCCTCTACTAGAAAATTGATTCTCCCAGCAAGTGAGCTGTATGTGTAGGTACATAAGTAGCATATAAGCATACTGTGTTGTGTGTGTCACACACAAACACTCCTACATAAAGCATACACATACTCACACACCATTTATTAAGTACAGTACTTTTGTACACAATTGACAACTAACAAAAGTAAGAAAAAAAGTGTGTACAGTGTGTCTGGCCATAATTTACTCAGTATAAACTGTACTTGGTAACACAGTGGAAATGAAATACTACTTGCCATTTTGTAATAAACCATTTTTAACTACAGATACATGCTGACCTTGATTTTCCTCCAAGTATTTCTGATACCAATCACGAACAGAAATACTTAAACATGCAGCCATTAATAAAACACAATGACACAGTTAGTCAACCGCCTAGAAATCATCTCTTTGGAAACTACAGGAGACATCCTTGGGCAGTACCAGCAGAGTAAACAGAAACTCAAGAGACTCTTACAGCCTGACATCATATCCAGCACTACCAACAAGCAGCATGAGATACTTCTGTCTCTTTCATGAACTCAGCTGCGAGTTGGGGGGGGGGGGGGATCAGTGGTAGAATGTGCTGGATTCTCCTATGCCAGAGAATGGAACATGTATCTACTGCTACCCCAAGGCCTGCACCAATGACAAGAATAGGGGAATGGACATTCTCCTGAGTGGCAGAAAGACGGGCCTTGCTTTGGGAACATACACACCATATACAACCCTAACTCCAAAAACAATTGGGGAAAAAGACCAAAATTCACCAGCTTTTTCAGACTCCCAGGAATATGAATCACTGAAAAAGCAATACCTTTGCCTACAGGCCACTGTCACAAAGTCTCTCTACAGAACATATATCTGTATGCCTCCTTGCTTGTTTTAGTATCCCAAGAATGGATGGCTCCAGTAGAAGCTTTATTTCAAAGCCCTTCAGGTCCAACAGCACAGCTCACAGTTCTAATTGGTGCAGCACCCTCTCCAGTGGTCCGCACAACCCCTTTACCATGTGGAAATGGACCAAATCGCAATTAAAGTAGCAATATGCCCATCCTTTAGGACTTGTAACAACTTGTGACAACAGTTTAGCTGTATAGCTAATGGCCCACCAAGAGGCCGGTGGCAGCTCACCATTAATCTACGGTCCTGCAAAAGGAGTTAAACACAAGGAGATCATCCATAACCACAAGGTAGCTATACAACTGAGCAGACAGGCTATTGAAATAACCACAGCACTCAGGAAAGCTAACATTCACAATCACTGTGGCAGCTGATAAGTTGCAGAAGGGTCTAAACTTGCACCCTCTATTATATTTTTCTCCAAGGGTCAACAACCATGACTTCAACTTCCTGGAGTACCCAAATGTTGTAATTTCCAACAATAGAGAGGATCCAGTGCTGGGTGTGGGTGACCGCATGTGAAGGCAATCCTCTGAGATTTGATCAATGAGAACTTCAATTTTTCTGGCCATCTGAGCCTGCCAACCATCGAGCCTACATCTATTGACTGTGATCATCTGTTCCCTTACAAGATGCAAGAGCTCACTTTAGTGTGGCCACTATGCAGACATCTATACAGAGAAGTAGCAGAGACCACTACCCTATTACCCAAACTGCTTGCATGTTCACATACATGGGCAATGCAGCAGACTGAACTGACCACCTGACCCACCTCCCCCAAGGATGGGCAAACTAACACTGAGCCAGGTGGCTTCAAGGCATTTAGCCTAAGTTGCGCCAAGCTGTTTCCAAGGCTCCAACTTTACTGTTGGTGTCACACCCTCTTTCACTACTAACAACTCGATCTATAACAAAAAAATACAAACAAATGTAGGAAAAAATAGGAATGTAACATGTTTCTCTCTCATAATCTCTCTTTTGATGTTCAATAACAATTTGAAGGATACCCCTGTCAAGGAACATTCTTATTAATTTAAACATTTCCTCCTTAAAGGTTAGATTGTCACTAGCCAACCTAGATGTTCTCACCATCTGTCCCTTGATAATTCCTTTTCTTTGGTGGTAGGGGTGGCAACTATTAAAGTGTAAAAGTGAGTTCAAATATATCTCTTTCCTGTAGATGTTACTACACAAACCTTGTGGTGTTTTCTTTAGTGTAATATCCAGGAAATTAATATCTTCCTTGTGCCAAGAATAAGCAAATTTTCAGTTGTGGCATTTAAATAATCAATGAACTCCACTATGGAAATCTCATCTCCCTTCCACAAAATTAGTACATCATCCAAAAATTATGCTGTACAAGAGAATGTTGTCTTTGTATTTGGATGAAAAAATAAAGAGGTTCTCCCATGCAAGTAATACCAAGTTAGAGGAGACAGGAGCACATTTGGCTCCCATTGCTACACTGGTTAACTGTTGATAAATTTCACCCTCAAAACTAACAAAATTTTTTTCAATACAATTTTCATTAGGTCAATCAACAGGTTTATTTTGGTTTTATCTATTGTTCTACTTTTTGAAAGACTTTCATGGAACATAGCCAGTCCCTGTTCATGGGGAATAACAGTGAATAAGTTGACTACATCCACTGTCAAAAAAACATAACTGGTGTTACTTTTAACTTCCCTGAGCCTCTCCAAGCAGTCCCATGAATATTTCAATATATGCACTGCTTCCTCTACTGCTGTTTTTGACCAAGTGTCCATAAAGGAAGCTAGGGGTTCAGTCTTAGAGCCCCTAGCTGCAACAATCGGTCTAAAAGGAGGGTTGCCGATTTCTTTGTGGACCTTGGAAATCCCAAAAATAACTGGTAAGGTTGGAAATTTTACTGTTAAATAGTTGTACTCTATTTCATTTATTGAGCCTTGAAACAGTGCATCCTGTAAGAAAAGATCTATCTTTAAATAAGTGCTGTTTACTTTGTTTTTGGATACTCTACAATAGGTTAAACTCATTCAGAATGTTGGTCATTCTGCTACAATAGCCAATCTTGGTCATGATCACCATTCCCCCACCCTTAACTGGTTTCATAAACCTATGTTGTTGGTTTTGATACAAGTTTCTCAAAAACAATTTTTCGTCTTTTGTAAGATTGTCCATACCGTGTCTATCTTGTTTTAAAATCTTTCTAAACTCGGCTTCAACACATCTCTCTAAGGTCAAAACTTCAGGGTTTGGTGGAGGGATAAAAGTACTTATTTTCTTGAGGGGCATAGTTAATTCAGTTCCAATGTTATTTCTACTGCTGGTAGAAAAAAAAACATTTTTAAATTTAACTGTCTCGTGAAGAGTTTAAGATTAACCAAAACTTGGGCAATGTCTAGTTTAAAAGTAGGTACAAAATTAATACCCTTACGCAACTCAAAATGAATATCACAAATTGCCATATCTGTGTAATTGTAAATGTGGAAACCATGTTTCTTTACCACATTACAAAGCATAGATGTGTTGTTAATGTTAGAACATATGTCATCCCCAGAACAATTAGAAGTTGACAGTCTAATATCGGTTTCTCCTTCGTTGTCAGAATGCATTAAAGACATGTAATGATGGTTCAATGTTTTAAATTCATCAATACAGTCATTACCAATGTAAAATAAGTCATCAGAAAAACATAAATCCCAAGATTCATACAACTACCAGAAGATCTTGTAATATTTAATGGTAACGCCTTCTGTTCCCCCTCCCCCCTCGACCATTCCAATACTGGTGTTGTATATTCCTGCCTACTTGTCCCCTGTTTATTAGTCTCTCAGACCTTCTCAACTCTGTCTGGTGTTCTAAAAAACATTCATTTAAATCACCAGTTTCATCAAAATTGCTCTGTTCAACACTGGCTGACCTTTCGTTAACCGCCCGTGTATCAAGTTTATCTTTTTGCTTAGTGCCCGGTGGATAGGCACAATTTTTCTTATAATCAACAGTATCCCCATTGAGCTTTTTATGTTTAACAGCTAGGTTTTTGTTAAAAGTCTCTACACTTTTAAGCACTTTTTCATAACTTTCTTTTTGTTGAGAAACAAGTAATTCGTAAATTCGTAAAGTAATTATCCGCGTGCCCTCGGAGCCTCCCGGGGGACCTCGCTCCGATCCCGGCCGGCCCCGCGGAACTCCCCCCGGCCGCCGAGGGGCAGATCCGCTCTCATCGGGGCTTCCGCGGCCCCGCGCTTTCCCGTCCAGTGGGGTTCCGGGCACTTTGCGATATTTCGAGGACGCCGTCGGGTACCGGGGGAGGTCGGACGCCAGCCCTCCCCCGTGGCCGGGCAGGAGCCCTCGGGGTCCCGCGGACTCCGGCGGGTCGCTCCCTTGAGGACTTCCACCTGGAGGGGGGCGGTCGGGACCCCCTCACCCAGGCGGGAGCGCTCCCGGCCCGGCCGATCTCGCACCCTCTCTCCCTTCCGGACTTCCGTGGGGGGGGGACCCCCTCCGGGCTCCCGCTACTACCGGGGCGGGAGAGCTCTCCCTCCCGGGCTAGGAATCTCCCGGAGGCTGCCGGATCGCTCTGTGTCCCGCGTGCCCTCGGAGCCTCCCGGGGGACCTCGCTCCGATCCCGGCCGGCCCCGCGGAACTCCCCCCGGCCGCCGAGGGGCAGATCCGCTCTCATCGGGGCTTCCGCGGCCCGCTCCTTTCCGGTCCAGAGCTCCACGGTCCCCGTCTCCCCCAGATCTCCTGGAGGCTGCCTGGCAGGGCCGTGTCCCGCGTGCCCTCGGAGCCTCCCGGGGGACCTCGCTCCGATCCCGGCCGGCCCCGCGGAACTCCCCCCGGCCGCGGAGGGGCAGATCCGCTCTCATCGGGGCTTCCGCGGCCCGCTCCTTTCCGATCCAGAGCTCCACGGTCCCCGTCTCCCCCAGATCTCCTGGAGGCTGCCTGGCGGGGCCGTGTCCCGCGTGCCCTCGGAGCCTCCCGGGGGACCTCGCTCCGATCCCGGCCGGCCCCGCGGAACTCCCCCCGGCCGCCGAGGGGCAGATCCGCTCTCATCGGGGCTTCCGCGGCCCCGCTTTCCCGTCCAGTGGGGTTCCGGGCACTTTGCGATATTTCGAGGACGCCGTCGGGTACCGGGGGAGGTCGGACGCCAGCCCTCCCTGGCCGGGCAGGAGCCCTCGGGGTCCCGCGGACTCCGGCGGGTCGCTCCCTTGAGGACTTCCACCTGGAGGGGGGGCGGTCGGGACCCCCTCACCCAGGCGGGAGCGCTCCCGGCCCGGCCGATCTCGCACCCTCTCTCCCTTCCGGACTTCCGTGGGGGGGGGACCCCCTCCGGGCTCCCGCTACTACCGGGGCGGGAGAGCTCTCCCTCCCGGGCTAGGAATCTCCCGGAGGCTGCCGGATCGCTCTGTGTCCCGCGTGCCCTCGGAGCCTCCCGGGGGACCTCGCTCCGATCCCGGCCGGCCCCGCGGAACTCCCCCCGGCCGCGGAGGGGCAGATCCGCTCTCATCGGGGCTTCCGCGGCCCGCTCCTTTCCGATCCAGAGCTCCACGGTCCCCGTCTCCCCCAGATCTCCTGGAGGCTGCCTGGCGGGGCCGTGTCCCGCGTGCCCTCGGAGCCTCCCGGGGGACCTCGCTCCGATCCCGGCCGGCCCCGCGGAACTCCCCCCGGCCGCCGAGGGGCAGATCCGCTCTCATCGGGGCTTCCGCGGCCCGGCGCTTTCCCGTCCAGTGGGGTTCCGGGCACTTTGCGATATTTCGAGGACGCCGTCGGGTACCGGGGGAGGTCGGACGCCAGCCCTCCCCCGTGGCCGGGCAGGAGCCCTCGGGGTCCCGCGGACTCCGGCGGGTCGCTCCCTTGAGGACTTCCACCTGGAGGGGGGCGGTCGGGACCCCCTCACCCAGGCGGGAGCGCTCCCGGCCCGGCCGATCTCGCACCCTCTCTCCCTTCCGGACTTCCGTGGGGGGGGGGACCCCCTCCGGGCTCCCGCTACTACCGGGGCGGGAGAGCTCTCCCTCCCGGGCTAGGAATCTCCCGGAGGCTGCCGGATCGCTCTGTGTCCCGCGTGCCCTCGGAGCCTCCCGGGGGACCTCGCTCCGATCCCGGCCGGCCCCGCGGAGGGGCAGATCCGCTCTCATCGGGACTTCCGCGGCCCGCTCCTTTCCGATCCAGAGCTCCACGGTCCCCGTCTCCCCCAGATCTCCTGGAGGCTGCCTGGCGGGGCCGTGTCCCGCGTGCCCTCGGAGCCTCCCGGGGGACCTCGCTCCGATCCGGGCCGGCCCCGTGGAACTCCCACCGGCCGCGGAGGAGCAGATCCGCTCTCATCGGGACTTCCGCGGCCCGCTCCTTTCCGATCCAGAGCTCCACGGTCCCCGTCTCCCCCAGATCTCCTGGAGGCTGCCTGGCAGGGCCGTGTCCCGCGTGCCCTCGGAGCCTCTCGGGGGACCTCGCTCCGATCCGGGCCGGCCCCGCGGAACTCCCCCCGGCCGCCGAGGGGCAGATCCGCTCTCATCGGGGCTTCCGCGGCCCCGCGCTTTCCCGTCCAGCGGGGTTCCGGGCACTTTGCGATATTTCGAGGACGCCGTCGGGTACCGGGGGAGGTCGGACGCCAGCCCTCCCTGGCCGGGCAGGAGCCCTCGGGGTCCCGCGGATCGCTCCCTTGAGGACTTCCACCTGGAGGGGGGGCGGTCGGGACCCCCTCACCCAGGCGGGAGCGCTCCCGGCCCGTCCCAACTCGCACCCTCTCTCCCTTCCGGACTTCCGTCCCGGAAGGGGCCGAGGTCCGGGCCCCCCTCTCCCGGGATGGAGCTCTCCAAGCCCGGCCGTTTTCGGCACCTCTCTCCCTTCCGGACTTCCGTCCCGGAAGGGGCCGAGGTCCGGGCCCCCCTCTCCCGGGATGGAGCTCTCCAAGCCCGGCCGTTTTCGGCAC